>NC_053391.1:694722281-695044452 GCF_905171765.1 Bufo bufo | reverse complement strand
TCCTATTGATGACATCATCAAAGGTCCTTAAGCTGTAGTCTTCATCTCCTTTCAGTACAGTGTAGGACCTTTCTCCCCATGGGATGGTTCTCCTGCCTGCCGGCTCTCTCACTGATGAGGCAGATCTGTATGTGCACTCTGCCTGATCACTAATGAAGCAGTCAGGGTCTGGCCGTGCTGGATCCCCCTGACTGCTGTTTATAAGACACTTTTTGCAAGATTTTTTCTTACTAAAAGGGCGTCTTATAAAATTGTCAAATACGGTAAGTCTGGTTTTCAGTGATGTGGTCCCGGTCATTGGAGAGAACTGCTGAAAAGTAGCTACATTGTAAATGTTTTCTCTGGGACTTTGATATTGATGGCCTGTCCTCAGGGACAATATCTGACTGGTGGGGGCCCCCGACACCCTGCCTATCAGGGGCTTAAAGAGGCAGCGGCACTGGGTGAGCGCTTAGGCGCCAATCTATTAAGACCAGCGTTTCACACATCTTTCTTAATAAAGCCCTACAAGAAAATTGAGACTATCACATCCAAAGTCACAGGTGCACATCCATAAGGCTAGCATGCCGGCAGCTCACCCTAACAGGCTTAGGTCAGGCCCAGGAGAGGCAGTTCTGTTAGTGTTAGGTACCTATCTGCAGAAGCCACCTTGACGCCGGTAGATGGGCCCGACACACGTGTGATCAAATATGTGCACAAAGACCTTCTATTTTTCATGTATAGTAGGTATAGTACCACTGTAATCCAGAATAATCCCTAATCCTGGGTTCTGTTATTAACATTAATAAAGCCGTAAACTGGCGGTAAATCCGTCGAAGTTATGAATACGCGCCGGCCTCTCCTTAACTTCGGACTGTTAAATTTGGAGTATCGCACACCGTTATTGCTGGTGCCTGCAAGTACTTGCTAGTCGTAATCAAGTAGTAGAAAATTGCAGCACACAGTATTTTTCTTTGCCATAAAGTTATGTTTTAATAGTATTTCATCATATGATCATCATGATCCAGTGCAATTACAGGATGTATAGGGCAGTCATGTACAAATCAATGTGGCGACCGGACGTTTCGGCCTGTCAGGGCCTTCTTCAGCGGTCTATAATCTAGAACTAAGCGATATATACTTCTGTGAGGGGTAGGATACATGCATAAAGATCAGAAAAAAATAAAACCTTTTTTGTAGAACAGGAATCGGGACATAATGAACAAACACAAAGGGATAAGGGGACTAAAAACAGGGGACAGCTTGTCGGAGTCCCGGAGTGAACAAAATCGTATAACCAAATGCGGTATAAACACTGGAATAATGACATGGTAATATATATTCTAGCGGTCTGGTTTATCATGGTGAGTATAGAGACCTCACAGACCCCCCCTTGGTTGGGCCAATGTAACTGCAGTGATGATAGGCAAACATACCCTGTGGTAGTCTTGTTGAAATGGCAGAAATAATAGAAACAGCAGCTAGATGAACATGTCAGAAAGACATGTGTAGGTGAGGCGGATCGGAAGATACCTTGTCATGCATACAGTTAGGTCAAGTGGTGGAAGAATTATGTGGGTGGCAAGGGGTTAAATACTACTGTCATTTACCTGTGGCTGGCTTCCTGTAATGGATGGCGCTGGATACTGGGCCATGTATTCAAAAGGTCGCCCTTATAAGGGTCCATTCACACGTCCGTTTTTTCTTTCCTGATCTGTTCCGTTTTTTCAGGAACAGATCTGGACCAGATCTGGACCCATTCATTTTCAATGGGTCCTGGAAAAAAAACGGACAGCTCAATGTCTGATTTTTTTTCAGGACCCATTAAAAATGAATGGGTCCAGATCTGGTCCAGATCTGTTCCTGAAAAACGGAACAGATCAGGAAAGAAAAAACGGACGTGTGAATGGACCCTAACTGTGAGGGCCGCCGAGAACGCTGGTCACGTGACATAGGCGGAGCTGACGTGCGTTCCACCTGCGTGTCACGCGCTCCAGCCGGACGTGCACCGCGCTACCCGGTCTGTAGAGGCAGGGAAATGTCAGGTCATGTGATGTCTACGTCACATGTCTCAGGAACAGTTCTATTTCAGCCTTACTGGCATGTCTGAGTGTAATTAGATGTGATGGGAGGCAGTGTGGATGGAGTGGAAACACATGATGTGGATTTGGGGTAGATAACAAACGTTGTAGGAGATACAAGGGAAATATCAGTACCATAGTTGGAAGATGCGAACATAATCGTGCATATCAGAATGATCGGTATATAAATTGGGTGCAAGGGCATAATCGGATCATAAGATAATAGATAATATTTGGTGACCAATAAAGAAATAGATGTTAGAATAGATATTAGAATAATCGGTACATAAATGCATAATTAGATCATTAGATAATGAATAATATTTGGTAACTCATCAAGAAATAGATATTGGAATAATCAGCACATCAATTGGGTACAAGGGCATAATTGGATTATTAGAAAACTGATAATATTCGTTGACTCATCAAGAAATAGCTAATTAGATAATATCCCTAAACTTAGGTGGTAGTGGGTAGTAAGAAAGGGGGAAAAAAGGGGGGGGAATATCTCACCCTTATTAGTTGTGATTTTAACGAGTCTGAAAAATAAATAAAGAACGTGTTAGTCTCATGGAATCAATAGCTTTTTACAGTCAAATTAAACATTTATGAAGACCTTGCATTCCCGGTTAAGGCTGTGTTAGGGATAAAGTTCCCAATGTGTGGATCCAGTACACCTCTCTCTGTTTTAAACGTAGGGTCCGGTTACCACCGCGCCTTAGGGAATCAATTTGTTCCAACACTTGAAATCGTAGTTGTGAGACCCGGTGCTTTTTTTCACTGAAGTGGTGTGGAACGGGTAACATGGTGTGTCCAAGTCTGATTGTGGAGTTATGTTTGCTAACTCGATCACGGACATGTTGTTGTCTCGCCCACACATGCCAGGCCACATGGACACTTCAGTAAATAAATTACAAAGCTAGAGTCAGACATGTAGAATCCCTTGATAGGGTATGGTCGTCCTGTTCTTAGGTGAGTGACGTGTTCACCTCTGATGACACTAGAACATTGTGCGCAATGTAGACAGGGGAATGTCCCTTGTCGCAGGCTCCTCAAAAATGTTTGTTTGGGTAATTTGGTGAAGCTCCCTATGTCGATCTTGACGAGTTTGTCCCTGATGTTGTGGGGTCTTTTGTAGCAGGTGAGAGGGGGTTGGCTAAATTCCACGATATTGGGGTAGGCTTTTGTTATAGTGGCCATGTTTCCTTAATGCCTGATGGATTTTGGGGAGGATATGTCGTAACGCATGCCAATCGTTGAGGTTCGTTCCTTTGTGGTGGGGTGGTGTCACTTATGTTATTTCTTGTGGAATCAAGAAGAGATTGCGGGTACCCCCTCATCTGAAATTTGTGTCATTTCATTAAGTCTTGTTTCTTTCACGTCGCTACTAGAGACAATGCGGTTAACCCGTATGAATTGTAACTTTGGAAGGGAATTTTTGGTGGCCCGTAGGTTTGTTAAAGAGATCCAGCGTTATGTTACCCATTGGGTCGAGTTTGACCATCGTGTCCAGGAAGCTGATTTCTTCCTGATTAACATGCATGGTGAAACATAATTCTGGGTAGATTTTGTTGAGGTCCTTAACAAATTCCTCAATGGTGAAGGTGGGGCCCCTCCATATGCAAAAAAATGGCGTCAATGAAGAGAAGCCACATGACAGAGAATTGGTGGAATAAAGGGTGTGTGTGTGTGTGTATACGTGATCTTCTTTGAAGGTCATCATATAGTCATTTGCATACGGAGGGGCCACATTGAATCCCATCGTGGCACCCCTCTTCTGACCGTAGTAGGTATCACTGAACATGATTTTTTTTTTGTCAATATGGTTTTTAATAGTTCAAGGCAAAATTCCTGTTGTACCAAATGGAGTTCGGATTGCGTGTATAGGAGTCTGGCCGTTGCCTGTATCCCCTTATCGTGTTCAATAGACGTATATAGGCTATTAACATCTAATGTCACCAGTGTACAATTCAGTGTTTTATCTAATTGTTGTAATTTAGAAATGAAGTCTGATGCAGCAAGGAGAAAGGATCTAGATGTCTTAATCAGTGGAGTGAGGATCTTTTCAAGGTAGATGGCCAATGGCGAAAAAACGGAATCCGTGGAAGCCACTATGGGGCGTCCTGGGGGGTCTTGAAGGTTTTTGTGGATCTTGAGTAGAGTGTAAAAGACGGGTGTGATAGGGTTTTGTTTAGTAAGAAATGTGGCTGTTTTGGAATCGGTCACTTCTAAGCTGGTATATGTAGTGAGGATATTGGATATCAGTACTTGGACTTGTCTTGTTGGATCCTGACGCAGGACCTCATATGTTATGTCATCACTTAGTTGTCTCCTGATCTCGCCCAGGTATTTAGTCTTATCCATTATGACCAGAGCACCGCCCTTATCGGCCGGTTTGATGATGTCGTTTTGTGTTTGTAGGGAATCTAGGGCCATCCTTTCTTCTGCTGTTAAATTGTTGGTGTGTTTGAAGTGGCCTTGTGTATTTTCTTTTTAAATCTCGGGTATAGTGTTTTGGGAAAAGGAGATGAATGTTTCCACTGGGTGTTTATTACATGGAGTCATGAATGAGCTCTTATTTCTGAGGCCTAGTGATTCTATAGATAATGCGCTTGGGGGATCAGTGGTAGTGATTGGTCTTGGTTCCATTTCGCTAAAATGTACTTTTAGTCTCAAGGTGCGATAAAACCTCTGGAGCTCTTGTTCCAGGGTAAACGTGTTCAAGTTTGGTGTTGGGCAGAAGGATAGTCCTTTCTGCAGAATGTAAGTCTGTGCTGGAGATAGTAGTTAATATCTCCTCCACCAACCTAAGTTGTTCTCCTTACCTGGGATCTTGTCTGTATTCGACCCCCTTGATCGTTTCCTCCTGCCTTTTCCTGGTCTGCCTCTTCTCCTCGGGATGCCGAAAAAAAGAGCCGACGTCTATAGCCTCCTGATCGGTCGCTATCTGATGAAGATCCAGGGCCTGAATAATGCAGGTCTTCTCCTTAACTTTGGGGCATCCAGCGCCAGTCCTAAATGTAAGACCGCTTCAGAGCCGCTGAAACAGGCATAGAAAATAGTAAATGGGACGGCACTGCCAGACCATCCCCTCCCCACCCACTGTAATACCATACACATCCACTATACACTGTACTGCTCTGTAATACCAAACTCATCCACTATACACTGTACTGCTCTGTAATACCAAACACATCCTCTATACACTGTACTGCTCTGTAATACCAAACACATCCGCTATACACTGTACTTCTCTGTAATACCAAACTCATCCTCTATACACTGTACTGCTCTGTAATACCAAACTCATCCTCTACACACTGTACTGCTCTGTAATACCAAACACATCCACTATACCCTGTACTGCTGTGTAATACCAAACACATCCTCTATGCACTGTACTGCTCTGGAATACCAAAGACATACACTGTACTGCTCTGTAATACCAAACACATCCGCTATACACTGTACTGCGCAGTAATACCAAACTCATCCTCTATACACTGTACTGCTCTGTAATACCAAACACATCCTCTGTACACTGTACTGCTCTGTAATACCAAACACATCCACTATACCCTGTACTGCTGTGTAATACCAAACACATCCTCTATGCACTGTACTGCTGTGTAATACCAAACACATCCACTATACACTGTACTGCTCTGTAATACCAAACACATCCACTATACACTGTACTGCTCTGTTATGCCAAACACATCCACTATAAACTGTACTGCACTGTAATACCAAACACATCCACTATGCACTGTACTGCTCTGTAATACCAAACACATCCACTATACACTGTACTGCACTGTAATACCATACACATCCACTATACACTGTACTGCTCTGTAATACCAAACTCATCCTCTATACACTGTACTGCTCTGTAATCCCAAACACATCAACTATACACTGTACTGCTGTGTAATACCAAACACATCCTCTATATACTGTACTGCTCTGGAATACCAAAGACATACACTGTACTGCTCTGTAATACCAAACACATCCACTATACACTGTACTGCTCTATAATGCCAAACACATCCACTATAAACTGTACTGCACTGTAATACCAAACACATCCACTATACACTGTACTGCTCTGTAATGCCAAACACATCCACTATACACTGTACTGCTCTGTAATGCCAAACACATCCACTATATACTGTACTGCACTGTAATACCAAACACATCCACTATACACTGTACTGCACTGTAATACCAAACACATCCTCTATACACTGTACTGCTCTGTAATACCAAACACATCCACTATACACTGTACTGCTCTAATACTGTCACGGCGGACAAGCACTCAGACACACAGAAAAACCAACAACCAGGCTCTGAGCGAGAAGCAGGGGAAGGGTCACCTCCTAGCTAATCCCTGACCTCTCTCCCTGCACTGCTCAGCCCACAGGCAGACCTTGGTGGTAGGAATGCTGTGTCCTCGTGCCTGGGCTAATACACCCTAACTTCCCTGAGATGGTGAAAAGGGGAAATAGGAGCAGCCTGCTCGCACAGAACCTGGATGGGAGAGAAGTTACCAACACAACTAAAACAGCAAACAACAAGAACAGAAACCACACTTATCTTAACAGAGCTGGGACAGAAAACCTTCCTTGCTTGCTTGCTTGCTAGGCCAGACTGATTTCTATAACCTGCTCAGAGCACTGGAATTGAGAGCCATTTAAACTAATGACCCCACCCAGTGCACCCGATGGAGGTGGATCCAGCACGACTCCAAAACAAACACTAAAGACGTGCTGCTATTCTGGCCGACCACCGCACATAGTCAGAGCCGGGCATGACAGTACCCCCCCTTCTACTGGTGACCTCCGGACACCCCGGACCAACCTTATCCGGATGGGATCTATGAAAAGCCCTCACCAGTCGGCTGGCACTGACATCCTGTGCAGGAACCCACATCCTCTCCTCAGGGCCGTATCCCCTCCAGTGTACCAGATACTGAAGGGAACCCCGAAGAACTCTAGAGTCGAGAACCCTGGAGATCTAGAACTCCAAATTTCCATCGACCAGAACAGGAGGAGGAAGCAATGGCGATGGTTCCACCGGTTTCACGTATTTTTTCAGTAAAGACCTGAGTAAACACGTCATGAATCCTCCAAGTTTGCGGAAGATCCAGCCGAAACGCTACTGGGTTGATCACTGCAGATATTTTGTACGGACCGATAAATCTTGGACCCAGTTTCCAAGATGGCACTCTCAACTTAATATTTTTAGTGGACAACCATACCAGATCACCCACACACAGGTCCGGACCAGTCACACGTCTCTTGTCAGCCATTCGCTTATACCTCTCACCCATCTTCTCCAAATTCCCTTGGATCTTCCGCCAGATGGAAGACAAGGCAGAAGAAAATCTCTCTTCCTCTGGCATCCCAGAGGAACCAGTCCCAGAAAAGGTACCAAACTGAGGATGAAAGCCGTATACGCCGAAAAACGGCGACTTACCTGTGGACTCCTGCCTACGGTTATTAAAAGCAAATTCTGCTAGAGACAAGAATGAGGACCAGTCCTCCTGATTCTCAGCCACAAAGCACCTCAAGTAGATCTCCAGGTTTTGATTAGTACGCTCTGTCTGTCCATTCGACTGCGGATGAAAAGCCGAAGAGAATGAAAGTTGAATGCCAAGCCGAGAGCAGAACGCCCTCCAAAACCTGGAGACAAACTGCGTGCCCCTATCGGAGACCACATCCGAAGGAATACCATGCAATTTCACAATATTATCCACAAAAATCTGCGCAAGGGTCTTGGCGTTAGACAGACTAGATAAAGATATAAAGTGAGCCATTTTACTGAAACGGTCAACTACCACCAAAATTACTGTTCTCCCGGAGGAACTCGGTAGATCTGTAATAAAGTCCATAGACAAGTGCGTCCAGGGACGAGACTGAATAGACAATGGAAGAAGTGAACCAGCCGGTCGAGTATGAGCAACCTTTGACCGAGCACAGGTTTCACAAGCTGCCACGTAATCCTCAATGCTCTTATGTAACTCGGGCCACCAGAACCTCCGGGACACAAGATCAAAGGTCGACTTACCAGCAGGATGCCCAGCAAGGACAGTATCGTGATGTTCCTTAAATACCTTGTATCGCAGGCCCTCAGGAACAAACAACCTCCCTGGGGGACAAGAACCAGGAGCCCCCTCCTGGGCTCCCAACACCTCCATCTCCAATTCGGGGTACAGAGCGGAGACAACCACCCCATCCGCCAAAATCGGAGCAGGATCCTCTGAATCACCTCCCCCAGGAAAGCTGGGAGACAAGGCATCTGCCTTGACGTTCTTAACCCCTGGGCGAAAAGTAACCACAAAATTGAACCTGGTAAAAAACAGTGACCATCTGGCCTTTCTAGGGTTCAGACGCTTGGCAGACTGCAAGTAAGCCAAATTCTTATGGTCTGTATATACCGTAACGGGGTGAGACGCAGTGACGCCATTCCTCAAAGGCCAACTTGATAGCCAGCAACTCTCTATCTTCAACATCATAATTCCTCTTGGCGACCAAGAGCTTCTTGGAGAAAAAAGCACACGGGACCCATTTGCCAGGAGATAAACCCTGCGACAGTACCGCTCCAACCCCCACTTCAGATGCATCAACCTCCACGATGAATGGCTGAGACACATCGGGCTGCACCAGAATGGGAGCAGACGCAAAACACTCCTTAATAGCCGAAAAGGCCTGCAATGCCTCATCCGACCAGATAGAGACGTCAGCGCCCTTCTTAGTCATATCCGTAAGAGGTTTTACAATGGTGGAATAGTTTGAAATAAATTTCCTATAATAATTAGTAAACCCCAAGAACCGCATCAAAGCTTTCTGATTCTCTGGTCGGTCCCATTCCAGAACCGCCCGGACCTTTTCGGGGTCCATACGAAAACCAGAGTCAGAAAGCAGATATCCCAAGAAAGGAAGCTCCTGCACCGAAAATAAACATTTCTCCAATTTAGCATATCATTTATTCTCCCGAAGGATCGTCAAAACCTGTCTCACATGATCCTGATAGGTCTTCAGATCAGGAGAATAAATTAAAATGTCATCCAAATAAACCACCACGAACCTCCCCACCAGGTGATGAAAAATGTCATTGACGAATCGCTGAAATACTGCTGGCGCATTTGTCAACCCAAAAGGCATAACCAGATTCTCAAAATCACCCTCGTGCGTATTGAAGGCCGTTTTCCACTCATCCCCCTCCTTGATCCTGATCAGGTTGTAGGCCCCCCTCAAATCCAACTTGGCTCCCACAATCTGATCAAAAAGGTCAGAAATCAAAGGCAGGGGATATGGATCCCGGACCGTAATACGGTTCAATTCCCGGAAATCCAAACACGGTCTCAGCGATCCATCCTTTTTCTTTACAAAGAACAAGCCTACTGCCACCGGAGACTTAGATGGCCTAATATGACCTTTTGCCAAACTCTCGGCGATATACTTTCGCATGACCTCTCTTTCGGGTTAGAGAAAGGTTGTAAAGCCGAGATTTTGGCAATTTAGCCCCAGGGATGAGATTAACTGGACAATCATAGTCTCGATGAGGGGGTAATTCCTGAGTCCCACCCTCCGAAAAGACATCCGCAAAATCTGAGAGATACTGAGGTAAAATCGTAGTGGACACCCCAGAGATAGATGTGCCAAGACAATTATCCGAACAAAACTCACTCCAACCAATGATTTGTCTCGCTTGCCAATCTATAATTGGGTTATGTTTAATCAACCATGCCAACCCCAAAACTATAGGAGCTGGCAAATCCTTCATGACAAAACAAGAAATAATTTCAACATGTGTATCACCCACCCTTAAGTGAATACCATGAACAATGTAAGACTCCTTTGAGAAAGAGGGGAAGAATCAATTGCAAAAACTCGAATCTCATTCTCTAAAGTGCAAGTACTTAGTCCTAGATTTTGAAGAAAAAGAGAGTCAATTAGGTTTACTCCAGCACCATAATCAAGGAATACTTCAACAAAAAAAATTCTTGACTCTAGCGCCACCACAGCTGGAAGGAGAAAACGGGAACTGCAGGGAGCTTGCATACCTGCCTGCTCCACCACACCATTCACGCTACCAAGTGACAGGGAAGTTTTTTTTTCCTTTCTTTTTCACTTCCACCTGCGGTTTAACATAAGGACAAGCAAAAATAAAATGACCACTCTTTCCACAATAGTAACACAGTTTGTGCAATTTCCTAAAGTCTCTACTATTAGAATGGCAAGAAACCTGACCCAGCTGCATGGGTTCCTCCGCTATCCCAGAGTTACCTGTAACATCACCCGGGGAGGTAGTAGAGACAAAACCACTCGCAGAAGGGATCCCTTGCGCGGAGGGAGCCCTACACCTTTCTCTGATACGTCTATCTAACCGTACTGCTAAAGACATGGCATTCTCCAAAGAGTCTGGGTATTCATGAAAAGCAAGGGCATCCTTCAATCTCTCAGATAACCCTTGACAAAACTGACTACGTAACGCAGGATCATTCCACTCTGATTCCGTAGCCCATCTCCTAAACTCAACACAGTAAGCCTCTGCAGTATGTTCACCCTGAAATAAATTATGTAACCTCGATTCTGCCATCGAGACCCGATCTGGGTCATCGTAGATTAATCACAGAGCCTTAAAAAATTCCTCCACCGACTGGAGGGCCCGAGAACCGGGTGGCAGAGAAAAGGCCCAGGATTGCGCGTCCCCTTTAAGCAGAGAAATGATTATTCCTATCCTCTGGCTCTCATCACCTGACGACGATGGACGCAGCCGAAAATACAATTTGCAGGATTCTCTAAAACTGATAAAGTCATCCGTACCCCCTGAAAATCGATCAGGAAGAGCCACTTTAGGCTCCACACAAATTTGACCTGCACCTGATGCCAGAGCATTCTGACACCGTGTGACCGAACCACGTAGCTCCGCAACCTCTAGGGATAGCCCCTGCATGCGGTCAACTAACGCTTCAATTGACGCCATCACAAAACCGCTGAGTAATGACAGTCAAAGTTTGGCGGGTTATAATGTCACGGCGGACAAGCACTCAGACACACAGAAAAACCAACGACCAGGCTCTGAGCGAGAAGCAGGGGAAGGGTCACCTCCTAGCTAATCCCTGACCTCTCTCCCTGCGCTGCTCAGCCCACAGGCAGACCTTGGTGGTAGGAATGCTGTGTCCTCGTGCCTGGGCTACTACACCCTAACTTCCCTGAGATGGTGAAAAGGGGAAATAGGAGCAAACTGCTCGCACAGAACCTGGATGGGAGAGAAGATACCAACACAACTAAAACAGCAAATAACAAGAACAGAAACCACATTTATCTTAACAGAGCTGGGACAGAAAACCTTCCTTGCTTGCTTGTTTCCTAGGCCAGACTGATTTCTATAACCCGCTCAGAGCACTGGAATTGAGAGCCATTTAAACTAATGATCCCACCCAGTGCACCTGATGGGAGGCGGAACCAGCACGACTCCAAAACAAACACTAAAGATGTGCTGCTATTCTGGCCGACCTCCGCACATAGTCAGAGCCGGGCATGACAAATACCAAACACATACACTATACACTGTACTGCTCTAATACCAAACACATCCTCTATACACTGTCCTGCTCTGTAATACCAAACACATCCACTATACACTGTACTGCTCTGTAATACCAAACACATCCACTATACACTGTACTGATCTGTAATACCAAACACATCCACTATACACTGTACTGCTCTGTAATACCAAACACATCCACTATACACTGTACTGCTCTGTAATACCAAACACATCCGCTATACACTGTACTGCTCTGTAATACCAAACACATCCACTATACACTGTACTGCTCTGTACTTGGTGAGGAGGTGGCAGCGCTCTCCTGAGCTCCGGTGAGTACAGCTGGTAGGTGCCAGGAGTCGGACCCCCACAGATCTCATATTAATGACGAGTCCTGGGGATAGGACATCAATATCCAGTTCCTGGATAACCCCTTTACATTCTTCAGCAGACCCCTATATGATAACATAAAGGTTCTGATGATCCCTTTAACACATCAGTTGATGAAAACACAATCAGTAATGTCCTTCATGTCTGAGAAGAGCAGCGCTATCAGTAATACCTGCCCCCGCTGTATAACACATAATGGGAGCAGTGACCCCCTCCCCGGATAACACACAGGTAAGTGTTCCTGGACTGACCTCATCAGAACCTGCATTGTGCCTCCACATGGAGGAGGTGTCATATGTCCTGAGAGACATCTGGAGGGACAGGAAGGACACATCTGCTTCTATGGGGCGGATTATGGGTCTGAGCAACTCCCAGGTTATACAGAGCTGTAATATGTACATGAGCCCTTACCGCCATAGAGCACTCATCTCTGCCTGTGCTACATTACAGCTGTATGGCGGTATTATTACTGATGACCCCGGCTGTAATTTACTCAGAATGGAGACGATTACTGCTCGTTATCAATGAGTAATAATCAATACCAGCATAATCCAGAGAAACCCTGAATGTAGTGTAATGTCTGCTAATAATCCATCCCCCAAATAATTGACTGAGCGAGGGCAGAGCCACATGTGTCTTGTAGTAATGTGAGGAGGGGGACGGGGGCCACAATAGATGGTGGAGGAAGGAGACCGAGGGCCACAATAGATGGGTAGGAAGGAGACTGAGGGCCACAATAGATGGTGGAGGATGGAGAATGGAAGCCACAGGGACCACAATAGATGGTTGAGGAAGGAGAATGGAGGCCACAGGGACCACAATAGATGATGGAGGAAGGAGAATGGAGGACACAGGGACCACAATAGATGGTGGAGGAAGGAGACCGAGGGCCACAATAGATGGTGGAGGAAGGAGAATGGGGCCACAGGGACCACAATAGATGGTGGAGGAAGGAGAATGGAGGCCACAGGGATCACAATAGGTGGTGGAGAAAGGAGAATGGAGGCCACAGGGACCACAATAGATGGTGGAGGAAGGAGAATAAAAGCCACAGGGAACACAATAGATGGTGGAGGAAGGAGACTGAGGGCCACAATAGATGATGGAGGAAGGAGAATGGAGGCCAGAGACTGAGGGGCACAATAGATGGTGGAGGAAGGAGACTGAGGGCCACAATAGATTGTGGAGGAAGGAGACTGAGGGCCACACTAGATAGAGGAGGAAGGAGACTGATGGCCACAATAGATAGATCATTATTCTAACCGCCCCTAGCTTTAATAACGCCCCCAATGTAGGGCCCCATCTTAAATCATGTCCCCCATAGCGTGTTTTTAATTTTTTTCAGGGCCCCCAGCTTTATAATGTTCCCCATTGTTTATATAATGCCCCCATAGTGTCCCGTAGCAAAACAAAACAACAAACCCTCACCTTATCCACATGCTCGCGCTGCAGCAGTCTCTTCTCTCTTCACAGAACGGGACCTGCCGAAGGTGCGCGATAACGTCACTGCGCGCTCCTACGTGGTTACATCATCACGAAGATCGCAGGTCCTTCGGCAGGTCCTGGTCAATGAAGAGAGAAGAGACTGCCGCACCGCGAGCAAGTGGTGAGTTTTTTAAAAAAACGTCTAAATGGCTGTGTACTCTTTTTTAACGGCCGTTAGATGGATGCAGTCCTGTCAATCGGCCGTTAAAAATTGTCTCATTGATTTCAATGGGGACCGTCCGGCCGTGAAAACGTTATATATAGCACAGTTCAGGCCTAGTTAGTTAGTTGTTAGAGTGTGGTTGTTGGAGGAGATGGAGTGAGGAGCAGGGGGAAGGAGAGGACCTCTCCTCTTAGCTCTCTCTTGGGCTCCACGGCCCAGAGGAGCCAATTAGTTTGTCTCAGTGTCAAGCTAGGAAAGCAGGCAGAGGTGAAACCTTTATTCTACCGTCTACTCTTCCGGAGTGCCAAGTGGATTTTACCATTTTCTATGTGGAAATACAAGGAAGGACAAAGCCATTATTCTAGGCTTTAGGCGCCTTTGTATCAAGGTGAAGAATTTATCAGCTTCCGGCAGCCTCACCGTTACTTCAAGGACAGACAGGCCATCTGTTGTAGCACTTGTGTGTAGAAAATAAGGACATGAACCACCTTTACTGAGATTAGAACAAGGCAAGGAGATAACTACCAGTGAGTACACAACCTCCATACTTCCACACTACAACTACTCTCATCATTTTGCACCACTAAGGTGCTGGCGTCACGACTTTACCTAATTCAGGAGTCCAGCTGCACAAGCACTCAGAAACCCGATTACCATCAAGGGCACCTCGATCACCACCTGGCCGGTGTCCCCTGTAATAGAGTGTGCCCCAGAGAATCCAGCGCTGTTCTCCCCTTCACTGCAGCCCGTCCCAGGGAGCGCCAAAACTGGGTAGAGAACTGACTGTTATTATTCCTCGGTACACCGTCACCTCACAAGTCGTACCCCTGAGGCCGGGGTGTGAAGTGGTTGTGCCAATTTTGGAAGTTATCTCCTATTCATAGGATGGGGGATAACTAACTGGTTAGTGGGGGTCTGACTGCAGGGACCCCACTGATCCCAAATACCAGAATCCTGTTCCCTCAATCTGATGCAGTGACAGGTCAGCATGCTCCCTGCCGCTCCAGTCATTCTCTATGGGACTGCCAGAAATGGCCGAGCGCCGCACTGGGCTATCTCCGGCAGTCCCATAGAGAATGAATGGAGCGGCCCCTTCCTCAGATTGGGGGAAAGGACCTCCCAGTATCAGTCTGGTGCAGTATTCAGTCACTATGAGGTGGTAATCAGTGCTCGTGGTTTTAGCAGTATTATTTGTATATTAGGCTGCATTCATATGTTATCAATTACGTGCGTTTTTTCCTCGCAGTGAAAACCGCAGTGTAGTACAGACCCAGCAAAGTGTACGGGATCAGACAAATCTCATGTGCACTTCGCAGATTCTGTCTGTGTGGAGATGAACCTGCTGTGCGGATTTTGAAATCTGAAGAATGTTAATTGTGTTTGCAATTTTTTATGTGGATTTCACCCTTTTCAATAGAAGGATGAGATCTGTTAACAAAAACCGCAAGTAACACATGTGCACAAAACACAAGCGGTAGGTGGCCTATGGTGCTTCGTGCTGATAATGCTGGTTTCGGTATAGTGCGGTATTATTATTCAGTGTCAGTATGGTGGTAATACTCTCATCATGTCTGACCAGGTGGGAGTAGTATTATTTGGCCTTTATATAGTGTTATTGGTAATGTTGGTATTTGTATAATTTGGGGTGAGGTTCTATAAAAAGGGGCGTGTCCACAGATTAGGGGGCGCAATACTTTGCTTCACACGGGTGCTGGTAACCCACGCTACGCCACTGATACGGACCACAATAGATGGTGGAGGAAGGAGAATGGAGGCCACAGGGACCACAATAGATGGTGGAGGAAGGAGAATGGAGGCCACAGGGGCCACAAACTGAGGGCCACAATAGATTGAGGAAGGAGAATGGGGGCCTCAATAGATGGTGGAAGAAGGAGACTGAGGTCCACAATAGATGGTGAAGGAGGTAGAATGGAGGACACAGGAGCCAAAGACAGAGGACCACAATAGATGGAGGAAGGAGAATGGGGGCCACAGGGACCACAGACTGAGGGCCACAGATGTTGGAGGAAGGAGAGCTCTCAGCAGCTGATGACGCTGACACAAGTTCCTTCAGCTTTATGACTATTGTACATTCATGTGCTGCCATCATCACTGATTTATGACATGCCATAAAGTGAGGACACTCCTCAGGGGTTCTGGATTTCTAGGACATGGACATATCATATAGCTGCCGCCATTCCTGACATCCACCACACACAAGAGGCGGCTTCTAGTGATGACATTTATGGATTTTACTAACAGCCGGGGACATTTTCTACATGGAGTTTATTCTATTTTATGCTCCGCACCATTGTTATGTCTATGAGATAAACTGCTGACCGCTCCTTGATATGTGACGTCTACTAATGTCTGACTAGTGCCCCAGGTCTAGTTGTGTCAGCGTCCACCGCCCCCCTTACCTGCGCCCCTGATGTCGGCACAGTCTGTATAGAAGTGTCATCTGCAGCAGATTTATCATCTTCTCTCCACATTACTGAGATTTTACCTTTTTTCCCGACTTCTAAGAATCATAACGTTTTTACTTTTCTGTTCACGTTGCCGTCTGAGGGCTTCATGCGCTGCTGTATTTCGCGGTCCGTCTAGAGAAAAGTTCTATTCCTGTCCTCGAAATGGAGAAGAATAGGACGTTTTATGTTTTCCATCTACAGGGCTGAGGCTGTTTTTTTGCCGGGCGAGCTGTAGTTTTTATTGGTGCCATTTTGGGTCACAAATAACTTTTAGATCTTTTTATTTTCTTATTATTTTCAGGGGGTGAAGTGACCAAAAACCAGCGATCGCTGTGCGGGACAATCACTTGTACACTTTAATAGTTCGGACATTTTCGGATGCGGCGACACCAATTATGTTTATTTTTTATTCTTTATTTTTAGATGTAAAATTGGGATAAGGGGAGATTAGAATTTGTATTTTTTTTAAAATTTTTTCGTTTTTTACTCTTAACTGTAATAGTAACTGTAATGCACTTTCTATGCAGTGGATGAGAACAGACAGAACACGATGGCGCCTGCGGTTTATATGGCGACTATACGGAGTTCTGTATGTCTCCATTCCTGCACTGACCCGCGGGGTGTGGACAGACAAGGGTATATGAGGAAACACAGGGAAATCTATGGACACGTGAGCGGTCCACGGAGGACATGGACAGATCACTGGCGTGTTAATCAGCCCGTACGGGGTCAGAACTCAGCCGCACTTCAGAAATGTTTTACATGTTTTATAAGTAAAACATCAGCAGGTGACAGAACAGATTTTGTCCGTTTTCAGCCGCGTTTCTCTCTGGACGTCTGTGAAATGTTTTTCCTCTATAGTGAAAGATGTAAAACCGCCAGATCTCCAGCACGCCGCGCTGCTGAAAAGAGGAAGAAAAAACACATAATTAGAAAAACTCCAGGAATAAAACTCTTCTGTCTGATACTTTCCATAGACCTTTACTGCAAAAATCACCAAATCTCAGAAAACACCAGTAAAAGCTGTGTGTGAACGCGGCCTCTGGGGGGCACTGCAGATTGCAGTTTGTGGCCGCCTGTGATCTCACCTCGTATGTATCGGCATGTAAAGCTGGAGGCTTCAGCAGCATTCTGCGCGCTGTCCGCCTGCGACGTGTCACAGTATAAAGCCGCACATCACAACCTACAGTCGTGGCCAAAAGTTTTGAGAATGACACAAAAATTAGTTTTCACAAAGTTTGCTGCTAAACTGCTTTTAGATCTTTGTTTCAGTTGTTTCTGTGATGTAGTGAAATATAATTACACGCACTTCATACGTTTCAAAGGCTTTTATCGACAATTACATGACATTTATGCAAAGAGTCAGTATTTGCAGTGTTGGCCCTTCTTTTTTAGGACCTCTGCAATTCGACTAGGCATGCTCTCAATCAACTTCTGGGCCAATTCCTGACTGATAGCAACTAGAGTTGAGCGAACACCTGGATGTTCGGGTTCGAGAAGTTCGGCCGAACTTCCCGGAAATGTTCGGGTTCGGGATCCGAACCCGACCCGAACTTCGTCCCGAACCCCATTGAAGTCAATGGGGACCCGAACTTTTCGGCACAAAAAAGGCTGTAAAACAGCCCAGGAAAGGGCTAGAGGGCTGCAAAAGGCAGTAAAGTGTAGTTAAATCCCCTGCAAACAAATGTGGATAGGGAAATGAATAAAAATAAAAATAAAATAAATAAAAATTAACCAATATCAATTGGAGAGAGGTCCCATAGCAGAGAATCTGGCTTCATGTCAGCAGAGAATCACATGATTTTCCTATTTTATGACGTAAAGTCATGATTTTATTAAAGACACGGAGGCGAGTATTGCATCACTCTTTCTTTACTGAAATTCCACAGCAGCAAAGAATTAACATAAAAAATCAAGGACAAACCCCCAAATAACCCCTCCCATAAACCAGTCCATAAATAGGTCCTCTCTTGTCATCTCTTCCTCTTTCTTTGATGTGACTAGCCGATCCATACTTGAAAACCGAACCGAAAACTCTTCCAACCGAACTCCAACCGGGACCCATGGAACAAGAACCTGAACACCAGAACTCAACCGGAACAGCGGTCAACAGGAACCATCACAGGGTGAAAATCAGAAATCAACCTATGGAGACAAACAGAATAGAACGAGGTAATACATTGAATCTGAAATCCTATCCAATCATGTGGAGATAAAACGCCAAATATAAAATATAATACAGTCATCTGAACATCAGAAACATAAAATATAAAAAGGGAGGGAAGAAGCAGGGTGGGCAATACTCGCCTCCGTGTCTTTAATAAAATCATGACTTTACGTCATAAAATAGGAAAATCATGCAATTTTATAACAAGACACGGAGGCTCGTATTGCAAGTTTAAAGTGACGACATTATAGTAGAAAAGGCTTGAGGAGGAGGCCTGAAGTAAAACTCCCTAAACTTCGAAGCCCTAGACCAATCCGCTAATCGAAGGACATCCTCCAAACGGGCTCCTGCAACGGTCATGGAGGTAGCAGAGGCTCCTCTAATCGAATGAGCCGTGAAAATAGACGTATCAACCCCGGCCTGAGATAAAATCCACTTAACCCAACGGGATAGGGTGATACTAGTGACCGGAAGAAAAGGTCTGCGGAAGGAAATGAATAGTTGCGGAGAAGCAGGATCACGCAAGGAAGACGTGCGGCCTAAATACTCCTTCAAACATTGCAACGGGCAAAGAGAAACGTTATCCGGAAAGGCCGGGTAGGAAACCGACCTAATATTAGTTTTGGTGCGGCGAGATATGTTAAAGGAAACCCCGCTAGGAGTAAAAGATAAAGCATCAAAATCCAAGGCTCGCACGTCTGAAACCCTTTTGCAGGAAATCAAGCAAAGCAGGGTGACCAGCTTCGCCGAAATTTGGCGGAGGGATAAAGCTGAAATGAGGGGCCAAGCAGAGAAAAAACGAAGGACCAGCATAACATCCCAGGAACTAGTGAAACGGGGTCTGGGTGGACGAGATAACCGAGATCCTTTAAGAAGTCGGCACACCAAGGGATGCTGATCCGCCGGGCAGCCCGCAAAACCTTGGTGGCGAGAAGAAATGGCTGAACGAAAGAGGTTAATGGACCTATAAGCTTTACCTTCGTCAAAAAGAGACAACAAAAACTCTAGCATGTCTGTCACAGGTGCCGAAAAGGGATCCAGACTCCGCCCCACGCACCAATCAGACCAGCGTCTCCAGGCTGACTGATAAGCACGTCGGGTGCCGGGAGCCCATGCGCTCTCCAAAAGGATACGAGTCGTTCTTGATAAGCCCGAGACATTCCACTGTTCCCCGAAACTCTGCACGTGAGGAGACGGAGAGAGCTGTCTGTCACTAGTGGATGACGTTGGTCCAGGGGTCCGCGAAGGAAATCCGGAAACGATGGAAGAAGCAGGGGGTCCTCCACTAGAAGTTCCAGGAGTTGAGGAAACCACGATTGGGCTTGCCAAAAGGGAACCACCAGCACCAAGTCTGCTAGTTGTCGACGAACCTGCGATAGCACCCGTGGGATGAGAGCAAACGGAGGAAAGGCATAAGCTCGATGACCCGACCAATCCTGTAGTAGGGTGTCCACAGCTTCCGACAGAGGGTCTGGTCTCCAACTGTAGAAGCGCGGTAGCTGAGCGTTCCACCGTGAGGCAAAAAGGTCTATAGAGAGAGGCCCCCAAATCGACATGATGGAGGAGAACACCGCTGAATCTAATCTCCAATCTCTGAAGTCCGATGAGTGGCGAGAGCTCCAGTCCGCGAAGGTATTGCGAAGTGCTGGGATATATTCTGCGATTACCGTGAAGCCCTTGTCGAGGCAAAAGGCCCAAAACTCCTTCGCCAGGTGGGTCAGGATCGATGAATGGGTGCCCCCCATGGCATTGACATAACGCACAGCTGACACATTGTCCATCCTGAGTCTGATGCACGCCGATATCCTGTCGTTGGTGAAACTGCGTATGGCAAAGGATCCTGCCAATAGTTCCAGAGCGTTTATGTGAAGGTGAGTTTCGTTGCCTGACCAGGGACCTCCGGTGGAGACCCCATTGCAGTATGCACCCCAGCCGAGGAGACTGGCATCTGATTCCACAATTAGATCGGGTTGAGGTCCCACGATGGCCTTGCCATTTCACGCGTCGAGGTTGGATATCCACCACGCAAGTTCGTCCCTCGTCTCGCGATCCAGAGTCACCAGATCCGCATAGGACGCTCCCGCTTGCAAGTGGGCGATCTTGAGCCGCTGCAACGCTCGATAGTGAAGAGGAGCCGGGGAAATCGCCTGGATAGAGGAGGAGAGAAGGCCAATAATGCGTGCCAGGTGACGAAGCGACAACTGAGGGAGTTTCAAAGCGTGACGTAGTTCCTTGCGTATGGACCTGACCTTGGCTCTTGGAAGGAATAGGGATAGTTCGCTGGAGTTCACCACAAAACCCAGAAACTCCATCGACCTGGAAGGCTGTAGACAGGATTTCTCGGTGTTGATGACAAACCCAAGACCTGTAATAAGAGACATTGCAGAGTGCAGGTGAGCAACGAGCTCCGATGGGGATTGAGCAATGAAGAGGATATCGTCCAGATAGATCACAAGACGAATACCCTGACTGCGAAGCCAAGCCACCACTGGTCTCATTCATTTGGTAAAACACCAAGGGGCTGACGAGAGGCCAAATGGTAGGCACGTGAACTGCCAGGGGAGGTCGTGCCAGCGAAATTGGAGGAGCAGTCTGGACTGGGGGGAGACAGGCACCGTCAGGTAGGCATCCTTCAGATCTAATTTCGCCATCCAGTTCCCTGGAAGTAGAAGGTCCCTGAGTAGATTAATTCCCTCCATTTTGAAATGGCGGTATTACTGGTCGGAATTGGCCTCCCTTCTTTTCTACTAAAAAGACATTGCTGATTATCCCGACAGCATGGGGAGGAGCTCTCTCTATCGCTCCTTTGTCCATAAGGTAATGGAGCTCTAGGTCCATGTGAGACCGGGCCGGTTCTGCCAAAACTAGCGGATGAGACTCCGGAAGTGACAACTGAGAAACTACCAGATCTATCTGGAACCCTTGGACCGTGGCAAGCACCCAAGGATCGGAGGTGACACGGCTCCAAGCGGGTAAAAAATGTCGGAGTCTGCCCCCGATAAAATGGCTGGAAGAAAACCATAGGTTTTGAGGACTTACCGAGTGGACGTCTTGAACCAAAAGAGCCTCTGAATCCTCTGGGACGGTACGATTGACCCCTGGAAGGGAAGAAGGAGGACTGCTGCCTCTGGTCCTGGAACGAGGGACGTTGATTATAGGGACCTCGAGCGTTTCCACGCGTCTGGAACTGGACACGGCCGGACAGTCGGCCCCTGAAGCTGCCGGCCCTACTAGAGACACGCCCATGGAACACCTTGCGCATGGAGCTTTGCGCTTTATCAAGTGCAGTAAATGCTCCCACAAATTTGCCTAAATCTTTGATAAAGCTATCACCAAAGAGGAGCCCCTGAGCCTCCTTACCCGTCTCAGTTAGTGCCATATTAGACAATTTGGGTTCGATCTTCATAAGAAGAGCCTTTCTCTGTTCAATGGAGAGTGAGGAATTGACATTCCCTATTAGACAGATGGCGCGCTGCGCCCAGCCACTTAGTTCTTCTGGGTCTATGGCCGTACCCTCAGATCTGGCAGTTTCAGCCATTTCAAATATTTTAGTCAGGGGCCCTAAACTGTCTAGGAGCTTGTCCTGACAAGCCCGAAGAGCGGAGTCTAGGCCTTTGCGGGGATTAAATCCCGATTTGGAAAGGAATTGGATCATTTTTGGATCCACGTTAGGTGTCTCACACACTTTATTAGGTATCATGAGCCGGAGGCATTCAGCCTTTAACTTATTACAGGTCTCCTTGGAGAGTGGCTTTCTCACTCTATTCTCCAAATAGTGGGCCACATGAGGGATGGGTAACCATTCTGCCGACCTAGGATGGTGAAGGCTGTCTGGGTCAAACAGGGGTTCGCCCTGCAGATCAATAAGGGAGTCAGGTCCCGGGGTATTCGTTTCTGGACCTGTGCCAGAAGGGGGGGGATGTGGAGGAGAAAACCCTTTAAACTCGTCAGCCACCCGGACCCCGTCAAGGTCTATTTCAGAGGAATAATGATCCTCATTCAAAACCTCCTCATCAGACTCAATATCCGAGTCAGAACTGGATTCGGGAAGAGCCCGAGCGGACTTCCAGGGGCGCGCTTTTTCCGCCTGGCGCGGGCAGGCTCTCTTACGTGACCTAGGCACGTTGTCTTTTGATGGAACTAAGCCATCTACACCATCAATTCTGGAGGTAACAGGAGTAGGGGTAACAGTGGGGGTGGCGACCGGGTTCTGTGCTCTAAGTGCTTGAGAAACAGATTGGGAAATCATAGAGGACATATTGCCCATGGCATTAGCAATAGATGTAGAAATGGATTGCTGTAAATCCATCACATGGGACTCAGCATGAATGAGACTAGAACCAGCAGGGGGCGTAATGGAGCTGGTGGTAGGGTTTACTAGGGATGAAGGGATATCGCTGGGTAGAGACATGTTAAGGAGTTAGTCACTCCTGATGAGAACAAAGACAAAGTACCAGTAAGAGAAGCTAACAGAGCAGGCAGGAGCAGGTACCGATGCAGACGTGCAGAGAACGGCGTCACCGGAAACGGAATAGAGGGTGGAGGGGGAGGAGATAAGAAACGCCCCCTACACCCAAGGAGTAATAAGATGGCAGCCGCGATACAATCCTAGGTGCCGGCGGCTGCAAAAGAAGCCAGAAGAAGGTAAGTAAGATGGCGCCGGAGAATCTCGGGCCCGGCGCGCCCCGCCCCCCGAATGCGAATGCCGCCGAAGTCTCGGAAATCGCGAGACTTCGGACGGCAAGAAGCGCAAACCGCTTACCTGAATAGAGGAGCAATGGCGCCGGGAACGCAAGAAAAGGAAAAAGATAAGGCACAAGTGGAATATAATATAATAGAGAATAGGAATAAGCGATTCGATCTAACTATTATGAAGGAAGGACAATTTGTCCTAGACAATAAGAAATAGGGCAAAACGAACCAGGGCACAGTATTATATCACTAGATAATTAAGACCAAAGGTATTAACATCATAAGGCTATAAGATATAAAGTCTAAGATATAAAACCTTTTAATATTAATACAGTAAGAAAATAACTTCATTAGTCAAAATTAAGAGACACTTATCTGCTGTGGGCAGCAGCAAAGAAAGAGGAAGAGATGACAAGAGAGGACCTATTTATGGACTGGTTTATGGGAGGGGTTATTTGGGGGTTTGTCCTTGATTTTTTATGTTAATTCTTTGCTGCTGTGGAATTTCAGTAAAGAAAGAGTGATGCAATACGAGCCTCCGTGTCTTGTTATAAAATCAGGCTTCATGTCAGCCAAAACTGGAACAGTCCATTGTCATATATTTAGGCCCCGGCACCCAGACAGAGGAGAGAGGTCCCATAACAGAGAATCAGGCTTCATGTCAGCAGAGAATCAGTCTTCACGTCATAGCAGAGAATCAGGCTTCACGTCAGCCAAAACTGGAACAGTCCATTGTCATATATTTAGGCCCCGGCACCCAGACAGAGGAGAGAGGTCCCATAACAGAGAATCAGGCTTCATGTCAGCAGAGAATCAGTCTTCATGTCATAGCAGAGAATCAGGCTTCACGTCACCCAAAACTGAAACAGTCCATTGTCAGATATTTAGGCCCAGGCACCCAGACAGAGGAGAGAGGTCCCATAGCAGAGATTCAGGCTTCATGTCATAGCAGAGAATCAGGCTTCATGTCACCCACCACTGGAACAGGCCACTGTCAGATATTTTTAGGCCCCGGCACCCAGACAGAGGAGAGGTTCATTCAACTTTGGGTTGCCCCGCAAAATAATGGTAAAATGAAAATAAAAATAGGATTGAATGAGGAAGTGCCCTGGAGTACAATAATATATGGTTAAGGGGAGGTAGTTATAAATGTCTAATCTACCCAAGGGATGGACAGGTCCTGTGGGATCCATGCCTGGTTCATTTTTATAAACGTCAGCTTGTCCACATTGGCTGTAGACAGGCGGCTGCGTTTGTCTGTAATGACGCCCCCTGCCGTGCTGAATACACGTTCAGACAAAACGCTGGCCGCCGGGCAGGCCAGCACCTCCAAGGCATAAAAGGCTAGCTCTGGCCACGTGGACAATTTGGAGACCCAGAAGTTGAATGGGGCCGAACCATCAGTCAGTACGTGGAGGGGTGTGCACAGGTACTGTTCCACCATGTTAGTGAAATGTTGCCTCCTGCTAACACGTTCCGTATCAGGTGGTGGTGCAGTTAGCTGTGGCGTGTTGACAAAACTTTTCCGCATCTCTGCCATGCTAACCCTGCCCTCAGAGTAGCTGGCCGTGACACAGCTGCGTTGGCGACCTCTTGCTCCTCCTCTGCCTTCGCCTTGGGCTTCCACTTTTTCCCCTGTGACATTTCGGAATGCTCTCAGTAGCGCGTCTACCAACGTGCGCTTGTACTCGCGCATCTTCCTATCACGCTCCAGTGCAGGAAGTAAGGTGGGCACATTGTCTTTGTACCGGGGATCCAGCAGGGTGGCAACCCAGTAGTCCGCACACGTTAAAATGTGGGCAACTCTGCTGTCGTTGCGCAGGCACTGCAGCATGTAGTCGCTCATGTGTGCCAGGCTGCCCAGAGGTAAGGACAAGCTGTCCTCTGTGGGGGGTGTATCGTCATCATCCTGCGTTTCCCCCCAGCCACGCACCAGTGATGGGCCCAAGCTGCGTTGGGTGCCACCCCGCTGTGAACATGCTTCATCCTCATCCTCCTCCACCTCCTCCTCATCCTCGTCCTCCTCTACCTCCAGTAGTGGGCCCTGTCTGGCCACATTTGTACCTGGCCTCTGCTGTTGCAAAAAACCTCCCTCTGAGTCACTTCGAAGAGACTGGCCTGAAAGTGCTAAAAATGACCCCTCTTCCTCCTCCTCCTCCTGGGCCACCTCCTCTTCCATCATCGCCCTAAGTGTTTTCTCAAGGAGACATAGAAGTGGTATTGTAACACTGATAACGGCGTCATCGCCACTGGCCATGTTGGTGGAGTACTCGAAACAGCGCAACAGAGCACACAGGTCTCGCATGGAGGCCCAGTCATTGGTGGTGAAGTGGTGCTGTTCCGCAGTGTGACTGACCCGTGCGTGCTGCAGCTGAAACTCCACTATGGCCTGCTGCTGCTCGCACAGTCTGTCCAGCATGTGCAAGGTGGAGTTCCACCTGGTGGGCACGTCGCATATGAGGCGGTGAGCGGGAAGGCCGAAGTTACGCTGTAGCGCAGACAGGCGAGCAGCGGCAGGATGAGAACGCCGGAAGCGCGCACAGACGGCCCGCACTTTATGCAGCAGCTCTGACATGTCAGGGTAGTTGTGAATGAACTTCTGCACCACCAAATTCAGCACATGCGCCAGGCAAGGGATGTGCGTCAAACCGGCTAGTCCCAGAGCTGCAACGAGATTTCGCCCATTATCGCACACCACCAGGCCGGGCTTGAGGCTCACCGGCAGCAACCACTCGTCGGTCTGTTGTTCTATACCCCGCCACAACTCCTGTGCGGTGTGGGGCCTGTCCCCCAAACATATGAGTTTCAGAATGGCCTGCTGACGTTTACCCCGGGCTGTGCTGAAGTTGGTGGTGAAGGTGTGTGGCTGACTGGATGAGCAGGTGGGAGAAGAGGAGGAGGAAGCCGAGTAGGAGGAGGAGGAGACAGGAGGCAAAGAATGTTGCCCTGCGATCCTTGGCGGCGGAAGGACGTGCGCCAAACAGCTCTTCGCCTGGGGCCCAGCCGCCACTACATTTACCCAGTGTGCAGTTAGGGAGATATAGCATCCCTGGCCGTGCTTACTGGTCCACGTATCTGTGGTTAGGTGGACCTCTCCACAGATGGCGTTCCGCAGTGCACACTTGATTTTATCGGATACTTGGTTGTGCAGGGAAGGCACGGCTCTCTTGGAGAAGTAGTGGCGGCTGGGAACAACATACTGTGGGACAGCAAGCGACATGAGCTGTTTGAAGCTGTCTGTGTCCACCAGCCTGAATGGCAGCATTTCATAGGCCAGTAGTTTAGAAATGCTGGCATTCAGGGCCAGGGATCGAGGGTGGCTAGGTGGGAATTTACGCTTTCTCTCAAATGTTTGTGAGATGGAGAGCTGAACGCTGCCGTGTGACATGGTTGAGATGCTTGGTGACGGAGGTGGTGATGGTGTTGGTGGTACATCCTCTGTTTGCTGGGTGGCAGGTGCCAACGTTCCTCCAGAGGCGGAGGAAGAGGCCGAGGCGGCAGCAGCAGAAGAGGTAGCAGGGGGAGCCTAAGTGAGTTCCTTGTTTTTAAGGTGTTTACTCCACTGCAGTTCATGCTTTGCATGCAGGTGCCTGGTCATGCAGGTTGTGCTAAGGTTCAGAACGTTAATGCCTCGCTTCAGGCTCTGATGGCACAGCATGCAAACCACTCGGGTCTTGTCGTCAGCACATTGTTTGAAGAAGTGCCATGCCAGGGAACTCCTTGAAGCTGCCTTTGGGGTGCTGGGTCCCAGATGGCGGTGGCCAATAGCAGACGGACTCTTGGCGGCGGGTGTTCTGCTTTTGCCCACTGCTCCCTCTTTTGCTACGCTGTTGGCTCGGTCTCACCACTGCCTCTTCCTCCGAATTCTGAAAGTCAGTGGCACGACCTTCATTCCATGCGGGGTCTAGGACCTCATCGTCCCCTGCATCGTCTTCCACCCAGTCTTCCTCCCTGACCTCCTGTTCAGTCTGCACACTGCAGAAAGACGCAGCAGTTGGCACCTGTGTTTCGTCATCATCAGAGACATGCTGAGGTGGTATTCCCATGTCATCATCATTAGGAAACATAAGTGGTTGTGCGTTAGTGCATTCTATCTCTTCCACCCCTGGGGAAGGGCTAGGTGGATGCCCTTGGGAAACCCTGCCAGCAGAGTCTTCAAACAGCATAAGAGACTGCTGCATAACTTGAGGCTCAGACAGTTTCCCTGATATGCATGGGGGTGATGTGACAGACTGATGGGCTTGGTTTTCATGCGCCATCTGTGCGCTTTCTGCAGAAGACTGGGTGGGAGATAATGTGAACGTGCTGGATCCACTGTCGGCCACCCAATTGACTAATGCCTGTACCTGCTCAGGCCTTACCATCCTTAGAACGGCATTGGGCCCCACCAAATATCGCTGTAAATTCTGCTGGCTACTGGGACCTGAGGTAGTTGGTTCACTAGGACGTGTGGCTGTGGCAGAACGGCCACGTCCTCTCCCAGCACCAGAGGGTCCACTAACACCACCATGACCATGTCCGCGTCCGCGTCCCTTACTAGATGTTTTCCTCATTGTTACCGTTCACCACAATAAGAAAAAAATTATTTGGCCCAATGTATTGAATTCAAATTCAGGCCTTTTTTTACAGGCACCTAACACTATCTGGCTATCTATTTAGGTACCGTATTACACTAATACAGGCACAACAGTAACAACAGATTTAGCTGAATATAAATTTTAGGCCTATTATTTAGGCGCTGGGTGACAGGTATGCGTTTACGGACAGAATTATTTAAACTTGGAAATGCACGGTAGCGTGTGAAGTTATTGAGGATGACACTATCCGCACCTTAAATCTAATATACCCTTTTATGGATCAATTTAAACTTGGCCTGATACAGTATAAAAAAAATTATTTAGGGGATTGCTAAGTTGGGAATTGTATTCAACCCAGAACAAAAACTGTGCTTCGGCAGACAGCAGACAGTATTACAATTGGCTAGCCACAGCTGAAACACCAGATTTAGGGTACTGCTATTTTGGCAAATTGTATTTTACCCCTCAATAAAATAGCAAGCACAGCCAAGCCCCTGATGTAGGATATAGCAAAAAAATAACCACACTATTGATGGTTAAATGGACTTGGTGGCAGCTTGTGCTGGCGCACCACAAGACACAAAATGGCCGCCGATCACCCAAGAAAAAAGTGACATAAAAATGCTCTGGGCAGCCTAAAAACAGTGAGCAATTAAATAGCAGTTCAGTGATCCACAGCTGTAGATCGATCACTGAATTAAGTGTTTTTGCAGAGTTAATCACTGTCTAATCTCGCCCTAACAGCAGCTGCAACCTCTCCCTACACTGATCATAGCAGAGTGACGTGCGGCGCTACGTGACTCCAGCTTAAATAGAGGCTGGGTCACATGCTGCACTGGCCAATCACAGCCATGCCAATAGTAGGCATGGCTGTGATGGCCTCTTGGGGCAAGTAGTATGACGCTTGTTGATTGGCTGCTTTGCAGCCTTTCAAAAAGCACCAAGAAAGCGCCGAACACCGAACCCAGACTTTTACGAAAATGTTCGGGTCCGTGTCACGGACACCCAAAAATTCGGGTTCGCTCATCCCTAATAGCAACCCATTCTTTCATAATCACTTCTTGGAGTTTGTCCGAATTAGTGGGATTTTGTTTGTCCACCCGCCTCTTGAGGATTGACCACAAGTTCTCAATGGGATTAAGATCTGGGGAATTTCCAGGCCATGGACCCAAAATGTCAACGTTTTGGTCCCCGAGCCACTTGGTTATCACTTTTGCCTTATGGCACGGTGCTCCATCGTGCTGGAAAATGCATTGTTCTTCACCAAACTGTTGTTGGATTGTTGGAAGAAGTTGCTGTTGGAGGGTGTTTTGGTACCATTCTTTATTCATGGCTGTGTTTTTGGGCAAAATTGTGAGTGAGCCCACTCCCTTGGATGAGAAGCAACTCCACACATGAATGGTCTCAGGATGCTTTACTGTTGACATGACACAGGACTGATGGTAGCGCTCACCTTTTCTTCTCCGGACAAGCCTTTTTCCAGATGCCCCAAACAATCGGAAAGAGGCTTCATCGGAGAATGTGACTTTGCCCCAGTCCTCAGCAGTCCATTCACCAAACTTTCTGCAGAAGATCAATCTGTCCCTGATGTTTTTTTTTGGAGAGAAGTGGCTTCTTTGCTGGCCTTCTTGACACCAGGCCATCTTCCAAAAGTCTTCGCCTCACTGTGCGTGCAGATGCGCTCACACCTGCCTGCTGCCATTCCTGAGCAAGCTCTGCACTGGTGGCACTCCGATCCCGCAGCTGAATCCTCTTTAGGAGACGATCCTGGCGCTTGCTGGACTTTCTTGGATGCCCTGAAGCCTTCTTAACAAGAATTGAACCTCTTTCCTTGAAGTTCTTGATGATCCTATAAATTGTTGATTGAGGTGCAATCTTAGTAGCCACAATATCCTTGCCTGTGAAGCCATTTTTATGCAACGCAATGATGGCTGCACACGTTTCTTTGCAGGTCACCATGGTTAACAATGGAAGAACAATGATTTCAAGCATCACCCTCCTTTTAACATGTCAAGTCTGCCATTTTAACCCAATCAGCCTGACATAATGATCTCCAGCCTTGTGCTCGTCAACATTCTCACCTGAGTTAACAAGACGATTACTGAAATGATCTCAGCAGGTCCTTTAATGACAGCAATGTAATGCAGTGGAAAGGTTTTTTTGGGATTAAGTTAATTTTCATGGCAAAGAAGGACTATGCAATTCATCTGATCACTCTTCATAACATTCTGGAGTATATGCAAATTGCTATTATAAAAACTTAAGCAGCAACTTTTCCAATTTCCAATATTTATCTAATTCTCAAAACTTTTGGCCACGACTGTACATTGTGACACGTCTATAACCACACGTGACATCATCACATATCGGGCTCCAGTAGAGAACGCTTCCCTTCATCTGTATCACTATTAGTGCCCCATCATTTCCTCTATTAGGCTGGTCCTGAAGGGGTTAAAGCTTCTGATGTGCCACCCTGTGATGTGGCATGACGAGTGCAGTATGTGGTGGTACTTTATATTGTAGTATAGGTATAATATACGGCTCAGACAGGTGACAGGGCTCTCAGTGAGATGATATCTCCTGCTACATGAGTCTGTGTGCGCCACCTAGTGGTTGTCAGGTGACCTGCGGCTGCCGAGGGTTTTCCTGACATTTCCTGATATTGAATTGATATAAGGAGAAACTGGAGACCTTCACACGAGGGTGGACACATCCATCTATTAGTATTACATGAGCAGCGAGTCATGTGACCACAGTATGGCGGTATTATCATCTACACAACATATAGGATTATATGTCATATACTGGATTTTCCCTTTATAAGACGCACCCCAGGTTTAGACAACGGAAAATAAGAAAACGTATTTTCTAGATCCTCTATGAAGGGAATGTGGTTTAGTGAAGTGGAGGCGTCGAGGTCCGGAACTTCAGGTGTAACAACCAGCGATGGTGCATGTGGTCCCCTCATTAATGTGTCTCCTGTCACTGCTCTGTGGTGTCCGGCCACGCTGCTTCTCCTGCTAGGTTATTTTTAAGTATTTGTGTGCGATATACACAGTCCTGGTACACACACAGCTCTGCCATACACACAGACAGCTCTGCCATACACACAGACAGCTCTGCCATACACACAGACAGCTCTGCCATACACACAGACAGCTCTGCCATACACACAGACAGCTCTGCCATACACACAGACAGCTCTGCTATACACACAGCTCTGCTATACACACTCCCGTTTCTGGTCTGATTTAAAACGGAATGTTTATTTCATTTTTATTAAAAATGGTATAAAACGGGAAGAAAAAGAAAATTGATTAAAAATAAAGTGCGGCTTGGCTCTGCGGCTAGGGATAGTGAGATGCTTTACCAATAGACACTACCTCTATATCTGTATCTATCAGTATCTAGGGATTAGATCTTTTCCAGCTCTCACCTTTCTGACTGTTTGTCCTGTAAGCAGTGAGATCTTTCATCTATATCCCTATATATTATAGTTGGAGGAGCGCTATTGTCTAATATTGTCTGCCTGTCCCTAGATTCACTGGTGTTTTCCTCTAATACATTCGCCCTGCCGCTTATGTGCCGCGCACTGAGTGTCTGCAGCGCACTGAGACGCGGTCACTGAGTCACTGTCACACTTAACCTGCAGCTCCCCCGACATGTTTCACCACTGCTGTGGCGTCTTCAGGGGAAATGGAGCGACTATCAACACGAGCGCCATCTGAATCAATGTTTCTAACTACTGCAGGCGGGTCTTTTCTCATCTGGTCTCCAATCAGCGACCAGCGCTCGTGGGACAGTGACGCAACCTGACCAATAGCCCTCAGTCTATGGGACACTTTTATAAACAAATCAAAGGGACCGCGATGGGGACGTCATGTGCCCCAACGTATGCAAATGTATTTTTAGGGTGGTGGGAAAATAATTATGTATTCACGGAACGATTGTCGTCGTATGTCTGCCACATTATTTTCTGGGGCAGATATATTGACGACATTCTCATTCTATGGGACGGGGGCCATTCACTATTTCACAAATTCACTCAGACACTGAATAACAATAACATAGGAATGAAATATACTTACAAAATTCAGGATAAGGAGATAGTGTTTCTTGACCTAAAAATAAAGGAAGCAGAAGATGGACACTTGGTCACAGAGGTTTACAGAAAACCTACTGCAACAAACAGCTATCTACATTGGAATAGCTGGCACCCGTCTCCCGCCAGGCCGGTACCTGCGGGCACGCCGTAACTACTCTGACGAGACCTCTTTTAGCAAAGAAAGTGAACAATTGTTCCAAAGGTTCAGAAAGAGAGGTTATCCAACTAGACCCCCTAAAAAATGCATACAATAGAGCCAAAAAGGTGGATAGAGAAGATTTATTAACCCCTTAAGGACACAGCCTTATTTCACCTTAGGACCAGGCCATTTTTTGCAAATCTAACCAGTGTCACTTTAAGTGTTGATAACTTTAAAACGCTTTGACTTACCCAGGCCGTTCTTGAAAAAATTAGCACATTTCAAAGTTTCAGTTTCTCTACTTCTGTAATACATAGTAATACCCCCAAAAATTGTGATGACTTTACATTCCCCATATGTCTACTTCATGTTTGAATTATTTTGGGAATGATATTTTATTTTTTGGGGATGTTACAAGGCTTAGAAGTTTAGAAGCAAATCTTGAAATTTTTCAGAAATTTACAAAAAAACTATTTTTAGGGACCACTACAGGTTTGAAGTCACTTTGCAAGGCTTACATAATAGAAACCACCCAAAAATGACCCCATTCTATAAACTACACCCCTCAAGGTATTCAAAACTGATTTTACAAACTTTGTTAACCCTTTAGGTGTTCCACAAGAGTTATTGGCAAATGGGGATAAAATTTGAGAATTTCATTTTTTTGCCTAAATTTCCATTTTAACCCATTTTTTCCACTACCAAAGCAAGGGTTAACAGCCAAACAAGACTGTATCTTTATTGCCCTGACTCTGCCGTTTACAGAAACACCCCATATGTGGCCGTAAACTACTGTACGGCCACACAGCGGGGCGTAGAGTGAAAGGTGCGCCGTTTGGTTTTTGGAAGGCAGATTTTGCTGGACTGTTTTTTTTGACACCATGTCCCATTTGAAGCCCCCCTGATGCACCCCTTGAGTAGAAACTCCATAAAAATGGCCCCATCTAAGAAACTACACCCCTCAAGGTATTCAAAACTGATTTTACAAACTTTGTTAACCCTTTAGGTGTTCCACAAGATTTAATGAAAATTTTTCCATTTTAATATTTTTTTTCCAGTTACAAAGCAAGGGTTAACAGCCAAACAAAACTGAAAATTAATGGCTCTGATTCTGTAGTTTACAGAAACACCCCATATGTGGTCGTAAACAGAAGCAGAAGGAAAGGAATGCCAAAAAATCAAGGTTTAGTGTCTCCATATTCTGAGAGCCATAATTTTTTCAGTTTTTGGTTGATTATCTTGGGTAGGGTATGATTTTTGCGGGATGAGATGACGGTTTGATTGGCACTATTTTGGGGTGCGTATGACTTTTTGATCGCTTGCTATTACACTTTTTGTGAAGTAAGGTGACAAAAAATTGCTTTTTTACACAGTTTTTTTTTTTTTTAACGGTATTCACCTGAGGGGTTAGGTTATGTGATATTTTTATAGAGCAGGTTATTACGGACGCGGCGATACCTAATATGTATACTTTTTTTATTTATGTAAGTTTTACACAATTATTTCATTTTTGAAACCAAAAAAAATCAATTTTAGTGTCTCCATATTCTGAGAGCCATAGTTTTTTCAGTTTTTTGGAGCGATTATCTTAGGTAGGGTCTCATTTTTTGCGGGTTGAGGTGATGGTTTGATTGGTACTATTTTGGCATACATACGACTTTTTTGATCACTTTTATTACCTTTTTTGGGAAGTAAGGTGGGCACAATTTCAATTTCATCATAGTTTTTTATTTTTATGGCGTTCACCGTTCGGGTAAAGTAACATGACAGTTTTATAGATCAGGTCGTTACGGACGTGGTGATATATAACATGTGTAGGGAATTTTATTTTTTTCATTATTAATCAGTGATAAATGTGTTTTTTTATTTTAAAATTTTTTCACTTTTTTTCACTTTTTTTGACCCAGACCCACTTGGTTCTTGAAGATCCAGTGGGTCTGATGTCTGTATAATACAGTACACTATATAGTGTACTGTACTGTATTTTACTTACGCTTTGTCTGAACAGATCTATGCCTTTAGCACAGATCTGTTCAGCACCATGGACAGCAGGATGCCTGAGAAGGCATCCTGTTGCCATGGGAACCTTCCCCGTCTGCCACAACTTCGCAGACGGGGAAGGGTAAGGACGGGGCTGTCTGGGGGCTCTCTCCCTCTCCATCGGGGGGCTGCAAAGGCACAGCAGCCCCCCGATGGGAGAGGGAGGGAGCCCCCTCTTACTGTTAACCTTTTCCATACCGCGGTCTATGGAAAGGATTATACGGCTGACATCGCATCACAGATGTCAGCCGTTTATACCAGGGTGTCAGCAATGTGCTGACACCCTGGTATACCCACTTGCCAACAACGATTATTCAAAGGGAGGCGGGCGGGGGATCGCGATCCCGCCTGCCACACCGCCCGCAACCCTTCCCCTGCACCTCCCACCCGGATAAAATCACTCAGGGGTGCAGGGGGGGGGATAAATTTATATTTTAGGAATACTAAAGTTGATCAGAAAGCGCAGCATAACCGCAGGACTGAATTGACCTGCGGTTTGCTGTGATCGCCGACATGGGGGGGTTAACGCACATTTTTACCAGGTGCCTGCTCAATGATTTGAGCAGGCACCGGGTCGCGATCACAGCCAGCCGCACGGCAGTGATCGAAAATACACAGGGCGTACATGTACGCCCTGTGTCCTTAAGTACCAGGACATTTGGGCGTACCTGTACGCCCTATGTCCTGAAGAGGTTAAATATAACAGCACCAAAAACCAGTGAAGTCATCAGATGCATGGGGACATATGATGGATATAATGGAGAGATATATAGTATTCTCAAGAAATACTGGCATATAATACAATCTGACAGAGACCTAGGTATGGTACTTACCCCAAATCCATCTGTAACATACAGGAGAGGCTCAAATTTAAAGGACCAACTGGTTCATAGTCATCTAGCGGAGGAGAGAACTCGGACTGGAGAAACAAGGGAGAGGTACCGGGGCTCATCACCCTGTTGAGATCGCTCCTCTGTAAGTATATACCCCGCATAAAGAAGGTCATCAACCCTGTGGATAAAAAAGAATATGAAATTAGACAACTCATTGCTTGCAGAACACAGGGCGTCCTCTATATAGCCTCCTGTACATGTCCCAAATTATATATAGGGAAAACCATACAGGAATTGAGACGTCGTATCTCAGGCCATCTGAGTACAATGGAAACTGATGAAGATACCCCTATAGCTAGGCATATAAAATATATACATGGTAATAAGAGCTCCGTGTAATATCCATGGAACCAAGAGGGGGTAATCTAGACAAGAAACTCCTACAAAGTGAGGCTCGCTGGATCCATAGATGAGGCACTATGAGTCCATATGGATTGAATGAAGGTTTCTCAGTCACGGCATTTATCTAAAAGTTAAAAGGATACATAAATTATAGAAGAAAACCTAGAATATTAGATTATAACATTAATATAACACAGAAAAAAGTAATAGTGCAGAAGGAAGAAAAAAGACCAATATTTAACCACAGTAAGCTTTAGTCACAGAGTTTAAAAAAATATATAAAAAAGGACCAATTATCCTCTCGCAGATTAAACCCTGTGAGATGAATGAACATTACAGTGTCAGTAGAGATACTGATATATATAGTGGATATGAGTCCGCCTACCGATGACCATGGCAGCATATATGCGTAGCGCTGATTCCAAGATATACTTTGAAGACATAGGATTGATTTAAAGATCTAGCGCTTGAACCTCTACTCTATTAAAAAGCGCATGTATTTATACTTTCTATCATTAACTAAGATATAGGACATGCGCAGGAAGAGAAATTCCTTTGAACAGTAGAGAAAGCCTAGAGGACATGCGCATGCGCCCTTACTCTGATGTTTGAGCTGGAAATTGAGTCGGAGGGCATGCGCTGTGGGACTCTTTCCGTGAACGAGTTTTCTTCTTAGTCCTAGCGCATCATGCGCTCCCACTCAGACTCTCGGAGATGAATCGGGAGGTAAGTGTAGATGGAGAGACCCGGCTTGCAGGACATGCGCAGAAGCGGTTAATATGTTAATACAAAGTTAAAAGTTCTTACGCAGGCGCACATGCTTTAAAGGTATTGGTGATACGTATGATTGACGAACTAGCTAAGACAGAGGGCTATTGGTCAGATTGCATCACTGTCACACGAGCGCTGGTCACTGATTGGAGACCAGAAACATTGATCAGATGGCGCTCGTGTTGATAGTAGCTCCATTTCCCCTGAAGACGCCACAGCAGTGGTGAAACATGTCGGGGGAGCTGCAATTTGGGTTTTAGGTTGTGTGGCAGTGACTCAGTAACCGCGTCTCAGTGCGCTGCAGACACTCAGTGCGCGGCACATAAGCGGCAGGGCGAATGTATTAGAGGCAAACACCAGGGAATCTGGGGACAGGCAGACAATATTAGACAATAGCGCTCCTCCAACTATAATATATAGGGATATAGATGAAAGATCTCACTGCTTACAGGACAAACAGTCAGAAAGCTGAGAGCTGGAAAATATCTAATCCCTAGATACTGATAGATACATATATAGAGGTAGTGTCTATTGGTAAAGCATCTCACTATCCCTAGCCGCAGAGCCAAGCCGCACTTTATTTTTAATCAATTTTCTTTCTTTCTTCCCGTTTTATACCATTTTTAATAAAAAATGAAATAAATGTTACGTTTTAAATCAGATCAGAAACGGGAATCTACTAGCCTTAGGCTATTTGAATTGAAATATTTATTTCCCGGGTCCAAAAGGTCCCTGAAGCATAAATGCTATACACACTCAGCACTGCCACACACACATACAGATCTGCTATACACACACAGCACTGCTATACACACTCAGCACTGCCATACACACATACAGCACTGCTATACACACATACAGCTTTGCTATACACACATACAGCTTTGCTATACACACATACAGCTCTGCTATACACACTCAGCACTGCCATACACACATACAGAAATGCTACACCCATACAACTATGTTACACACATACAGCTCTACTACACATATACAGTTTTGTTACACACATACAGCTCTGCTATACCCATGCAGTTCTGATACACACATACAGCTCTGCTACACTTACACACTTAGCATCTTTACTGAAAACTCACATTTCCCTACACCAGTCCCGGCTGTACAGTCTTCCTGCTCTGGTTTCTCCTATTGAGGACATCATCAAAGGTCCTTAAGCTGTAGTCTTCATCTCCTTTCTGTACAGTGTAGGACCTTCCTCCGCCATGCACTGAACGGATGGTTCTCCTGCCTTCTGGCTCTCTCACTGATCAGGTGTCACCGCCAGTTCTGCGAGAAGCTCTGGCAGACGTTCTTCTCTACCTCTTGTATGAGGTTCTTTATTTTGGTTTCACTTTCTCATCTCCTTTCCTTCTGCCAGGTGTCACTTATTTAGACATAATAGTCTTCCTTTATATTCCCTCCCATACTGCCTCACTTTGCGGTTTATACTACTTCCTGGATGAAGTGTTCACTGCTGGAGGCTACGTCTGCTGTTTGCTCAGATAAGTCCTTTTACTTTATTGTGTTTGCTTGCTGGCTTGATTCTAGGTGACCCTGACTCCCTCTGTATTAAGTGCAGGGAGCCGGTGGTCGTGTCCCCTCACTTTTATAGGGTTTTCAGGTGTCACACAGGCTTAGGTACGTGGGCATGCAATCGTCTCTTAGGGTTTTATAGGGCTCAGAATAAGCTCCTTAGTTAGGGATCAAGCCTGTCGCTTGTTTATTTATAAGTTCTAGCTATCTGCAAATCTCATCCATGACATTAGGCAGATCTGTATGTGCTCTCTGCCTGATCACTAATGAAGCAGTCAGGGTCTGGCCGTGCTGGATATCCCTGACTGCTGTTTATAAGACACTTTAAGCAAGATTTTTTCTTACTAAAAGGGCGTCTTATAAATTGTCAAATACGGCAAGTCTGATTTTCAGTGCTGTGGTCCCGGTCATAGGAGAGAACTGCTGAAAAGTATCTACATTGTAAATGTATTCTCTGGGACTTTGATATTGATGGCCTGTCCTCAGGAACAATATCTGACTGGTGGGGGCCCCCCGACACCCTGCCTATCAGGTGCTTAAAGAGGCAGCGGTGCTGGGTGAGCACTTAGACGCCAATTTATGAAGACCGCCGTTTTCCACGCCTTTCTTAATAAAGCGCTACACGAAAATTTAGACTAGCACATCCAAAGTCACAGGTGCACATCCATAAAGCTAGCATGCCGGCAGCTCACCCTAACAGGCTTAGGTTAGGCTGGGTTCACACGGGCGTGACGGATTTGTTCAGGATGCGTCCCGGGTGTACTGCGGCAAACCCGCGCGAGTAGGTACCCAACTGCAGTTAGTTTTGACTGAGATTGCATTCCGTTGTTCAGTTTTTATCGCGCGGGTGCAATGTGTTTTGCACGCGTGTGATAAAAAACTGAATGTGGTACCCAGACCCGAACTTCTTCACTGAAGTTAAGGTTTGGGTTCGGTGTTGTGTAGATGTAATTATTTTCCCTTATAACATGGTTATAAGGGAAAATATTAGCATTCTTTAATACAGAATGCTTAGTAGAAGGTCAATTGAGGGTTAAAAAAATAAATAAAAATTAACTCACCTACTCCAATTGATCGCGTAGCTGCCGGTCTCCTGTTCTTTCTTCAGGACCTGTCAAAGGACCTGTGGTGACGTCCCTGAGATCATCACATGGTCCATCACCACAGTGATGGACCACGTGATTGTACAATGTGATGTGACGTCACCACAGGTCCTTTAGCTGGCAGCTCATGATTAAAGAAGTAAGAAGAGATCGGCAACTACGCGATCAAGAGGAGGAGGTGAGTTAATTTTTATTTATTTTTTTAACCCTCAATTAACCTTCTACTAAGCATTCTGTATTAAAGAATGCTATTATTTTCCCTTATAACCATGTTATAAGGGAAAATAATACAGTGAATAGACTGTCATCTTAGCAACCATACTTGCGGATGTTTGCGATTTTCACTAAGCCCCATTCACTTCTATGGGGCCTGCGTTGCGTGATAAACACACTATATAGAGCATGCTGCGATTGAGTGATGCGTGAAAATCACCGCTCATGTGCACAGCCCCATAGAAATTAATGGGTCAGGATTCAGTGCGGGTGCAATGCGTTCACCTCACGCATTGCACCCGCTCGGAAATCTCGCCCGTGTGAACTCAGCCTTAGGCCCCGGAGAGGCAGTTCTGTTAGTGTTAGGTACTTATCTGCAGAAGCCACCTTGACGCCGGTAAATTGGCCCGACACAAGTATGATCAAATATGTGCGCAAAGAACTTCTATTTTTCATGTATATTAGGTATAATACCACTGTATCCCAGAATAATCCCTAATCCTGGGTTCTTTTTTTTTTCAAAAATATTTTATTGGATTTTAAATTTTTACATAACAAACAATGGTAACTGAGTTAAAAATTCAGCTTTATATGAAACAATATATACGTTTCTAATTACTGAAATTTCTTTATTAGTCTGTTACTTTAAAATACAGAAAGCAATATGTAATCAAGTAGTCAAGTAACCAGCTTTTCTAAATATTACTTTTCATACCAACTGCCTACTGCCTAGGAGCTTCCCTCTTTAATGGTGCCTTTGAGTTCTTCTAATAAATACCATTCAGTGATTCTAAAGGGATCCACCAGCTGTTCCCTCTCGCTGTCTGTGCAATAACAGATAATAAAAGATTTCCTTTTTTTAAAAAACCTTTTTCTCCGTTTTTCTTTATCCTTGATCGCTAATTCTGGGTTCTATTATTAGCATTAATAAAGCCGTAAACTGGCGGTAAATCCGTCGAAGTTATGAAAAAGCGCCGGCCTCTCCTTAACTTCGGGGCATCCATCTCCAGTCCCAATTGTAAGACCGCTACTGATCCACTGAAACAGGCATATAAAATGGTAAATAGGACGGGTCTGCCGGACATTCCCCTCTCCCACCCACTGCAATACCATGCACATTCGCCATACACTGTACTGCTCTGTAATACCAAACACATCCGCTATACACTGTACTGCTCTGTAATACCAAACACATCCACTATACACTGTACTGCCATATAATACTAAACACATCACTATACACCTTACTGCACTGTAATACCAAACACATCCACTATACACTGTACTGCTCTGTAATACCAAACACATCCACTATACACTGTACTGCTGTGTAATACCAAACACGTCCACTATACACTGTACTGCTCTGTAATACCAAACACATCCACTATACACTGTACTGCTCTGTAATACCAAACACATCCACTATACACTGTACTGCTCTGTAATACCAAACACATCCATTATACACTGTACTGCTCTGTAATACCAAACATATTCACTATAGACTGTACTGCTGTGTAATGCCAAACACATCCACTATACTGCCATATAATACTAAAAACATCCACTATGCACTGTACTGCTCTGTAATATCAAGCTCATCCACCATACACTGCAATACTGTAAAATACCAAACACATTCGCTATACAATGTACTGCTCTGTAATACCAAACATATTCACTATACACTGTACTGCTGTGCAATACCAAACACATCCACTATACACTGTATTGCTGTGCAATACCAAATACATTCACTATAAACTGTACTACTCTGTAATACCAAACACATCCACTATACACTGTACTGCTCTGAAATAACAAACACATCCACTATACAATGTACTTCTCTCTAATACCAAACACATCCTCCTATACAATGTACTGCTCTGTAATACCAACCACATCCACTATACACTGTACTGCTCTGTAATACCAAACACATCCACTATACACTGTACTGCTCTGTAATACCAAACACATCCACTATACACTGTACTGCTTTGTAATACCAAACACATCCTCCTATACACTGTACTGCTCTGTAATACCAAACACATCCTCTATACACTGTACTGCTCTGTAATACCAACCACATCCACTATACACTGTACTGCTTTGTAATACCAAACACATCCTCCTATACACTGTACTGCTCTGTAATACCAAACACATCCGCTATACACTGTACTGCTATGTAATTCCAACCACATCCTCCTATACACTGTACTGCTCTGTAATACCAAACACAACTTCTATACATTCTACTGCTCTGTAATACTAAACACATCCACTATACACTGTACTACTCTGTAATACCAGAATTTTTCAGGGGTCATGCGACCAAAGCGTGGCTTGAATCACCTACTGACTAATTTTTATTTTATTTACATAAAACTTGAATCTTTATTATTTCAATTTAAAAGTTGAACTCTATATTAATGATTAAAAATCCTCAGAATGAGCTGTGAGACTGGTGTGTATATGTGTATACCTCTTCTCAGTATACACCATTGGGTGGGATGGCTCCTGATAACATTCTCAGGGCCCTGAGAATGTTATCAGGAGCCATCCCACCCAATGGTGTATACTGAGAAGAGGTATACACATATACACACCAGTCTCACAGCTCATTCTGAGGATTTTTAATCATTAATATAGAGTTCAACTTTTAAATTGAAATAATAAAGATTCAAGTTTTATGTAAATAAAATAAAAATTAGTCAGTAGGTGATTCAAGCCACGCTTTGGTCGCATGACCCCTGAAAAATTCTGCTATATACTGTAATAGCGTGGCCACCTCCTGGAGGACCCAATAGTCTGTTTGCACACACTCTGTAATACCAAGTACATCCGCTATACACTGTACTGCTCTGTAATACCAAACACATCCACTATTCACTGTACTGCTCTGTAATACCAAACACAACTTCTATACACTCTACTGCTCTGTAATACTAAACACATCCTCTATACACTGTACTACTCTGTAATACCAAACACATCCACTATACACTGTACTGCTCTGTAATACCAAACACATCCACTATACACTGTACTGCTCTGTAATACCAAACACATCCTCTATAGAGATGTTCCGAACTATTCGCCGGCGAACATAGCTGGTTCGCGTTCGCCGCGGCGGGCGAACATATGCGATGTTCAGTCCACCCCCTATTCGTCACCATTGAGTAAACTTTGACCCTGTACCTCACAGTCAGCAGACACATTCCAGCCAATCAGCATCATACCCTCCCTCCCAGACAGCATGCATTTTAGATTCATTCGGAAGCTGCATTCTTAGTGAGAGGAGGGACAGTGTAGCTGCTGCTGATTTAATAGGGAAATCGATAGCTAGGCCAGTGTATTCAGTGTCCAATACAGTCCTGAAAGACTCATCTGATCTCTGCTGTAAGGACAGCACTCCATAAAGCCCTTTTTAGGGCTAGAACATCAGTCTGCTTTTAAAAAAAAAAAAAAATCCTGTGTAATCTAATTGCAGTTGCCTGCCAGCGTGTGTGTCAGGCTCACAGCGTATACTGTGCCCACTTGCCCAGTGCCATTACTCATATCTGGTGTCACAGTAGAATACATAAAAAAAAAATACAACTATTTTGACTGTGAATAAATAGCAGTCAGTTACCTGCATGTGTTTGTGTGTTTCAGGTCCTGCAAGTGCATAGTGTCACCAGCTTGCACGCATAGTACCACTAATCGAAAAAAAAATGACAGACAGAGGCAGGCCACCCCGCAGGGGCCGTCGTGGTCATGGTGCTGTGATTCCCTTTGGCCCTAGAATAATGCCCAGTGTTCAGAGGCCACGTACCCTGAACTCGAAAAGCTCTGAGGACATAGTTGACTGGCTAACACAGGACACCCAATCTTCTACAGCTTCCGCTCGGATCCTTGACGCACCATCCTCCTCCAGCTCAGCTTCGGGCACCTCTCAAGTTACCACTCGCCCGCCTGTAGCCACCACCAACACTAGCACCACAGCCGCTTCACTTGATCTGTCAGAGGAGTTATTTACACATCAGTGGGAAGAAATGAGTGATGCACAACCATTATTGCCAGAGGATGTAGATAACAGGGATATGTCTCAGTCAGGCAGCATTACACACATGGACGTACGGTGTGATGATGATGATGTTGTACCCGCCGCTGCTGAGTTGTCAGATACAAGTTAAGCAGTTGATGACGATGTGTCCGTGGATGTCACGTGGGTGCCCGCTCGAAGAGAAGAAGAAGAACAGGGGGAAAGTTCAGATGGGGAGACAGAGAGGAGGAGGAGATGAGTTGGAAGCAGGGGGAGGTCGTCGCAAGGAGCTACTGGCACAGTCAGACAGCATGCATCGGCACCCGGGGTCAGCCAGACAGCACGCCAATCAACGCATGCTGTTGCCACCACCAGAATGACGTCATTGCAGAGATCAGCAGTGTGGCATTTTTTTTGTGTGTCTGCCTCTGACACCAGCGATGCCATTTGCAACCTGTGCCAAAAGAAACTGAGTCGTGGGAAGTCCAACACCCACCTAGGTACAACTGCTTTGCGAAGGCACATGATCTCAAATCAAACGCCTATGGGATCAACACATGAGTACAAGCAGCACACAAACTCAAAGCCGCCATCCTCCTCCTGGTCCAGCATCTTCAGCCACGTCAACCACTGCTGTCCTCCTTGCCCCCTCTCAACCATCCGCCACTCCGCCTCTCGCCTTGAGCAGTTCCTGCTCATCTGCTCACAGTCAGGTGTCTGTCAAGGACATGTTTGAGTGTAAGAAGCCAATATCACAAAGTCACCCCCTTGCCCGGCGTCTGACAGCTGGCTTGTCAGAACTCTTAGCCCGCCAGCTTTTACCATACAAGCTGGTGGAGTCTGAGGCCTTCTAATTTGTAGCTATTGGGACACCGCAGTGGAAGGTACCCGGCCAAAATGTCTTTGCACAAAAGGCAATCCCTAACCTGTACTCGATTGTGCAAAAGGAAGTCATGGCATGTCTGGCACACAGTGTTGGGGCAAGGGTCCATCTGACCACTTAGGGTCCATCTGACCACTGATACCTGGTCTGCAAAGCACGGTCAGGGCAGGTATATCACCTACACTGCGCATTGGGTAAACCTGCTGACGGCTGCCAAGCATGTAATGCGTGGCTCTGCAGAGGAGTTGGTGACACCGCCACGACTTGCAGGCAGGCCTGCTGCCACCTCCTCTACTCCTCCTACTCCATCCTCTTCCATAACCTCCTCGGCTGAGTCCTCTTCTGCTGCTGCGTCTTGCTCCACATCAACTGCACCCCCCAGCTCCCCAGGGGCTATTCCACATCCCGGATACGACAGTGTCACGCCGTCTTGGGGTTGACTTGCCTGAAAGCAGAGAGTCACACCGGACCAGCACTCCTGTCCATCCTGAACGCACAGGTGTATCAGTGGCTGACTCCGCACAAACTGGAGATCGGCAAAGTGGTGTGTGACAACGGAAGCAATTTGTTGGCGGCATTGAATTTGGGCAAGTTGACACATGTGCCGTGCATGGCCCATGTGTGTAATCTAATCGTACAACGCTTTGTGCATAAGTACCCAGGCTTACAGGATGTCCTCAAGCAGGCCAGGAAGGTGTGTGGCCATTTCAGGCGTTCCTACACGGCCATGGCGCACTTTTCAGACATTCAGCGGCGAAACAACATGCCAGTGAGGCGCTTGATTTGCGACAGCCCGACACGTTGGAATTCAACACTCCTAATGTTCGACCGCCTGCTCCATCAAGAAAAAGCCATCAACGAGTATTTGTATGACCGGGGTGCTAGGACAGCCTCTGCGGAGCTGGTAATTTTTTTGCCACGTTACTGGACGCTAATGCGCAATGCCTGTAGGCTCATGCGTCCTTTTGAGGAGGTGACAAACCTAGTCAGTCGCACTGAAAGCACCATCAGCGACATCATCCCATTTGTTTTCCTCCTTAAGCATGCCCTGCGAAGAGTGCTGGATCAGGCCGTAGATGAGAGTGAAGAGGAAGAGTTGTGGTCACCATCACCACCAGAAACAGCCTTATCAGCATCGCTTGCTGGACCTGCGGCAATGCTGAAAGAGGAGTGTGAGGAAGAGGAGTCAGAGGAGGAATGTGGCTTGGAGGAAGAGGAAGAGGAGGAAGAGGAAGAGTTGTGGTCACCATCACCACCAGAAACAGCCTTATCAGCATCGCTTGCTGGACCTGCGGCAATGCTGGAAGAGGAGTGTGAGGAAGAGGAGTCAGAGAAGAAATGTGGCTTTGAGGAGGAGGAGGCAGACCAACCACAGCAGGCATCCCAGGGTGCTCGTTGTCACCTATATGGTACCCGTGGTGTTGTACGTGGCTGGGGGTAAGAACAGACTTTCAGTGAGATCACTGAGGACGAGGAACGGGACATGAGTAGCTCGGCATACAACCTTGTGCAAATGGGGTCTTTCATGCTGTCGTGCCTGTTGAGGGACCCTCGTATAAAAAGGCTGAAGGAGAACGACCTGTACTGGGTGGCCACGCTACTAGACCCCCGGTATAAGCAGAAAGTGCCTGAAATGTTACTGAATTACTGCAAGTCGGAAAGGATGCAGCATTTCCAAAATACATTAAAAAGTATGCTTTACACAGCGTATAAGGGTGATGTCACAGCACAACGGGAATCTAACTGGGGTAGAGGTGAAAGTAATCCTCCTCCTACCACGACCACGCCGGCAAGGACAGGACGCTTTACAGACGTGTTGTTGATGGAGGACATGCAGAGCTTTTTAAGTCCTACACATCGCCACAGCCCTTCGGGGTCCACCCTCAGAGAACGACTCGACCGTCAGGTAGCAGACTACCTCGCCTTAACTGCAGATATCGACACTCTGAGGAGCGATGAACCCCTTGACTACTGGGTGTGCAGGCTTGACCTGTGGCCTGAGCTATCCCAATTTGCGATAGAACTTCTGGCCTGCCCCGCTTCAAGTGTCCTGTCAGAAAGGACCTTCAGTGCAGCAGGAGGTATTGTCACTGAGAAGAGAAGTCGCCTCGGTCAAAAAAGTCTAGATTACCTCACCTTTATTAAGAGGAATGAGGCATGGATCCCGAAGGGACTGACAGTGGGCGATACATTTGACTAATAAAGGCCTGATGACATGCCTTGGGCTAAAAATGGTCCACACCCTGCTGTATTTTATCTCTGCATGCCGGTTGACTTGCAAGACTTATCCGCCACCAACTAGGGTTCAAGCCGCAATGTTTAAGTGCACTTTCAGCCTGGAAAACATCAATTTTTCTGCTACAGCAGCGGCTGCAACAATACCTAATTTTTCAGGCATGTGTACATGCCTAATTTTTCTGGCCTCTGGTGCTGTACTGTGGCTGCAAAAACAAAACAAAACAAAAAAAAAGGCACATACAAGTGTCAATTCCCCTTCGTGATCGTTACCTTGTTGTGGTGAAGGGGCTTGCGTATCATAGAAACATAGAAACATAGAATGTGTCGGCAGATAAGAACCATTTGGCCCATCTAGTCTGCCCAATATATCTGAATACTATGGATAGCCCCTGGCCCTATCTTATATGAAGGATAGCCATATGCCTATCCCATGCACGCTTAAACCCCTTCACTGTATTTGCAGCTACCACTTCTGCAGGAAGGCTATTCCATGCATCCACTACTCTCTCAGTAAAGTAATACTTCCTTATATTACTTTTAAACCTTTGCCCCTCTAATTTAAAACTGTGTCCTCTTGTGGTAGTTTTTCTTCTTTTAAATATGCTCTCCTCCTTTACCGAGTTGATTCCCTTTATGTATTTAAAAGTTTCTATCATATCCCCTCTGTCTCTTCTTTCTTCCAAGCTATACATGTTAAGGTCCTTTAACCTTTCCTGGTAAGTTTTATCCTGCAATCCATGTACTAGTTTAGTAGCTCTTCTCTGAACTCTCTCTAGAGTATCTATATCCTTCTGGAGATATGGCCTCCAGTACTGCGCACAATACTCCAAGTGAGGTCTCACCAGTGTTCTGTACAGCGGCATAAGCACTTCACTCTTTCTACTGCTTATACCTCTCCCTATACATCCAAGCATTCTGCTGGCATTTCGTGCTGCCCTATTACTTTGTCTTCCCACCTTTAAGTCTTCTGAAATAATTACTCCTAAATCCCTTTCCTCAGATACTGAGGTCAGGACTGTGTCAAATATTCTATATTCTGCCCTTGGGTTTTTACGCCCTAGGTGCACTATCTTGCACTTATCCACATTAAATTTCAGTTGCCAGAGTTCTGACCATTCTTCTAGTTTTCCTAAATCCTTTTCCATTTGGCGTTTCCCTCCAGGAACATCAACCCTGTTACATATCTTTGTGTCATCAGCAAAAAGACACACCTTCCCATTGAGGCCTTTTGCAATATCACTTATGAAGATATTAAACAAAATTGGTCCCAGTACAGATCCCTGTGGAACCCCACTGGTAACATGACCTTGTTTTGAATGTTCTCCATTGACTACAACCCTCTGTTGTCTGTCACTCAGCCACTGCCTAATCCACTCAACAATATGGGAGTCCATGCTCAATGACTGCAGTTTATTGATAAGTCTTCTATGTGGAACAGTGTCAAAAGCCTTACTAAAATCTAGATATGCGATGTCTACTGCACCTCCACCGTCTATTATTTTAGTCACCCAGTCAAAAAAATCTATAAGATTTGTTTGACATGATCTCCCTGAAGTAAACCCATGTTGTTTTTCATCTTGCAATCCATGGGATTTTAGATGTTCCACAATCCTATCCTTTAATAGGGTTTCCATTAATTTGCCTACTATTGATGTCAGACTCACTGGTCTATAGTTGCTCGATTCCTCCCTACTACCTTTCTTGTGAATGGGCACGACATTTGCCAATTTCCAATCTTCCGGGACGACTCCTGTTACTAATGATTGGTTAAATAAATCTGTTAGCGGTTTTTCCAGCTCACCACTAAGCTCTTTTAATAATTTTGGGTGTATTTCATCAGGCCCCTGTGACTTATTTGTCTTCACCTTAGACAGCAAACTTAGAACATCTTCCTCTGTAAAGATACATGCATCAAATGATTTATTAGTCATCCTTTCTAGTGGAGGTCCTTCTCCTTTTTCTTTTGTAAAAACTGAACAGAAGTATTCATTAAGGCAGTCGGCTAGCCCTTTATTCTCTTCTACATACCTTCCGTCCTTTGTTTTTAATTTAGTTATTCCTTGTTTTAATTTCCTTTTTTCATTTATATATCTGAAGAATGTCTTATCCCCTTTTTTTATAGACTGAGCTAGTTTTTCTTCTGCCTGCGCTTTAGAAGTTCTTATAACTTGCTTGGCCTCTCTCTGCCTAATCTTGTAGATTTCCTTATCTTCATTGCTCTGGGTTTTTTTATAATTCCAAAATGCTAGCTTTTTATTTTTAATGATTTGGGCCACTTCTGCTGAGTACCACAGTGGTCTCCTCCTTTTTTTGCTTTTACTGAAAATTCTAATGCAATTTTCTGTTGCCTTCAATAATGCACCTTTTAAGTATTCCCATTTCTCCTGGACTCCATGTAATCCGTTCCAGTCTGATAAGGACTCATTTATGACTAATTTCATTTTTGAAAAGTCTGTTTTTCTAAAATCTAAAACTTTTGTTTTTGTGTGGTGGGACTCTTTCACAGTTCTTATATTAAACCACACTGACTGGTGATCACTAGATCCCAAGGTTTCGCCTACAATGACATCATATACCGAATCCCCATTTGTGAATACCAAATCCAAAATGGCCTCCCTCCGGGTTGGCTCCTCAACCACTTGTTGTAGAGATAACCCCAGTAGGGCATTTAGAATATCTGTACTCCTGGTAGAACTTGCTATTTTGGTTTTCCAGTTTATATCTGGAAGATTGAAATCTCCCATAATGATAACTTCTCCTTTCATTGTCATTTTAGCTATTTCTTCAACTAGTAGATCATCTAGTTCTTTAACTTGACCAGGTGGTCTATATATCACACCTACACGAGTTACTGCATGGTTAGCAAACTGCAACGTAACCCAAACTGACTCTATGTTGGCCTCACCAACTTGTATTAGGTTAGATTTAATGCTATCTTTCACATACAGGGCCACTCCTCCTCCTTTCTTGCCTTCTCTGTCTCTTCTGTATAAAGAGTACCCTGGTATGGTTATGTCCCAGTCATTTCTTTCATTAAACCATGTCTCCGTAACAGCCACTAAATCTACATTCTCAGATGCCATTATTGACCCAAGTTCATTGATTTTTTTACCTAAACTGCGAGCATTTGTAGACAGGACTCTGAGCTTATCATTTCTTAACCTCTGTGCTTCTGACCTGTTCTGGCATTGTTTCGGGGGGCAATTGGACTCTTTTATTTTCACTCTTTTGCCCCCCCTTCCTAGTTTAAATACTCTTCCGCAAATTCTTGGAGTTGTTCACTAAGTACATTTGTTCCTTTGAGAGAAAGATGCAAACCATCTTTTTTGTACAGTTCCTTTCTATTCCAAGTAGAGCTATCATGAGAAACAAAGCCAAATCCTTGCTCTTGACACCATTTACCAAGCCATATGTTGAACTCCTTTATGCGCCTCTGCCTATCATTCTGAACATTATGCACAGGCAGAACTTCAGAAAATGAAATGGTGGATGCAAAATCCTGTACGTCCATTACCAAGTGTGATAAAAGATTTTTTCACCTCTGACACTTCATTGCAAGCCAGGTCATTTGTCCCTAGATGGACAAGAACATCCACGTCCCCTTCCTGCTTTGCTTGCTTAACAATATTAATAATACGTCTTCTATCTCTTCTAGCAGTAGCCCCAGGGAGACATCTCACAAAACCATTTTCTTTAAGCTCCACACTTCTTATGATTGAATCACCCAGCAACAGCTGCTTCCTTTGAGACTTCACTTTATCTTTTTTGTTGCATACATTAGACATAGGAGTCGATGGTTTCTCACCCTCTGTGCTTGAGTCCATATCCATGTTGTCCTTACATTCTGAGAGTGCTGCAAATGAATTATGGAGAACCACCGACTGTGGGACATGTCTTCTATCCACCACTCTAAGTCTTCCAGAACCTACATTAACCCATCTGCCATTTCTGGGGGTCCTCTGTGGCAGTGGCATTGCAGCAGTCCTAGCTGGAGTTTGTTTAACAGATAATTTAAATATTTCAGATTTCAAAAATTCAATTTCCTGCTGCAGTAAGGAGAACTGTCTACAGATCTGACAGCATCCGAATCTCCAAAGAGTGGAACATGAAATAAATGCACAACAATTCCTGCACTGAACCAAGTCTGCCATTTTAAAGAGGAGAAAAATAAAAATAAAAATAAAAATTGTAAATTTAAATCAAACAAATCTTACCTTTTTTTTTTTGTATTGTTTCCACCTTCCAGCCTACCTCCTGACTATCTCCTGCAATATCTCTTTACTGTACTTAATGTAGTACTTGCAGCTAGTACTTGCAGCTAATGAATTAGGCCAGCTAATGAGTCTGTCTCTATATATACACACACTGCTTCCCAAACTCCTCCCCCAGCAACAAATGTAACACCTTAGTGAGCTAGGCTCATTAGCAAACGCACAATAGCAAACAGCTGACCAAATTCCTTACCTCTTCTCAAGCAATGGTCAGAAAAAAAACAACACAGATGAGCCAGATGCAGACTCTAAGCCAATCTCTTGCAGTATGTCTTCAATCTCTTCAGTCTCCTGCAATATCTCTTTACTGTACTTAATGTAGTACTTGAAGCTAGTACTTGAAGCGACCACCTCTATGAGTGTGTTGGCAATGGCAATGTTGGCACATCCCAGATGATAAGGTCGTTGCTTCATTGTGAACAGATCAAAAGCGATCGGCTGGATAATTTTGCATAGAAATTTTTTTTATTTTCTTTGTGATCATCTAAAGTGATCATTAAAGCCTACTAGGCCAACAATGGGCCCACACTGCAGAATCATTGTTTTCTTGGTTACTTAACTGTCACTGAACTACCTCAGCACGACCATAGGCTTTTAAAAAACCCCATCACCTGCAATCTCCCAAACGTGCGCACAAGCACAGTCATCACTACACCAAGATTGACGTATAGAGGAATAAAATTTATGTCATGAGTGGGTCAATTATTGACAAGTCTTTGCGGTTGTCTAAAATCTATTCCATAGACCGGCCCCTGATAAGGGACGTAACAGGGATTAAACTGATAGGAATAGTACTACTTGTTTGCGGTGCGTTAAACGGGGAGTTTGGTCTGTCAGAGTTTGGTCTGTCACTGTGAAGCGGGCGTAACCCTTACACTACCTGATCGATACAACATCATACCTGATGTTTTAAAGCACGTTATTCCAAACAGTTTAGGAATGTTAGGTGATTTATGCCCTTTATGGATTAAAACCCGACTCTGCGTCAACTATGTAATTTTCCATGGGAGTTTTGCCATGGATCCCCCTCCGGCATGCCACAGTCCAGGTGTTAGTCCCCTTGAAACAACTTTTCCATCACTATTGTGGCCAGAAAGAGTCCCTGTGGGTTTTAAAATTCGCCTGCCCATTGAAGTCTATGGCGGTTCGCCCGTTCGCGAACATTTGCGAAAATTTGCGTTCGACGTTCGCGAACGGAAAATTTTATGTTCGCGACATCTCTAATCCTCTATACACTGTACTGCTGTGTAATACCAAACACATCCACTATACACTGTACTGCTATGTAATACCAAACACATCCACTATACACTGTACTGCTCTGTAATACCAAACACATCCGCTATACACTGTACTGCTCTGTAATACCAAACACATCCACTATACACTGTACTGCTCTGTAATACCAAACACATCCGCTGTACACTGTACTGCACTGTAATGCCAAACACATCCGCTATACACTGTACTGCACTGTAATACCAAACACATCCACTATACACTGTACTGCTGTGTAATACCAAACACATTCGCTATACACTGTACTGCTCTGTAATAGCAAACACATCCACTATACACTGTACTGCTCTGTAATACCAAACACATCCACTGTACACTGTACTGCTCTGTAATAACAAACACATCCACTATACTGCTCTGTAATACTAAACACATCCACTATACACTGTACTGCTCTGTAATACCAAACACATCCACTATACACTGTACTGCTCTGTAATACCAAACACATCTTCTATACACTGTACTGCTCTGTAATACCAAACACATCCACTATACACTGTACTGCACTGTAATACCAAACACATCCACTGTACACTGTACTGCTCTGTAATACCAAACACATCCACTATACACTGTACTGCTCTGTAATACCAAACACATCCACTATACTAAGAGAATCGGTACACGTATTTACCTAATAAAGTTAAATTTTATTGCAACATAAAATACATACAAACATAAATGTAGAGACCATACAGCATTTTATGTCCAATTGCCTTATATATATACTAGTACGCCATCACTGATTCCACTATACAACATCAACTTTGATAAATATGCAAATCGAGTAAAAACTGAATAGGATGCGATCCGAGCTGTGATACTACCATGTCCAGTGGTATGACGGGTAGATAGTCAGCATTAGAAATAGATATGTAGATACCCCTCAGAAAACTTTACCTGGTGATTTCTGTGCGCATCGCGGATCGAGAGTGGGAGGGCTTCGGCTGTTCTGACGGGCGCGAGCGAGGTGACGTCAGACGCAATCTGCCCTCACTTCAACCGCGCTGATGGAAGGGCGGAAGTCCCACATACACCCAGATCTGATGATTACGGGATGCGCCGACATAGAAATCACCTGGAATATAATCACATGATGCAGGAATCGGACCAGCATTGGCCACTGGGCATTTAAAAAGACCTCCCTAGCCATTAGAAAGAAATCCTCCTGAAGAAGCACTAGCGAAACGTACGTCGAGGAGTACGCTTGTTAGAGAGAGCCCACACGTTAGACCACTGGACATTGGGTAGGTGAGCAACTTTGATCGATTTGATGCATCCATTCTGTATGTATATTGAACATGTATTGAGAATTGTATCTACTCAGATAGGATGCAGCCTTATATATGAATGTCATTTATGCTCGCCATAGACCCATGCTTGACTCGCTCCACATCAGAAGTTATCACAATATTATGGCTAGATACAGATTTCAATAATATATGCTGACCTAGATTCCAGATATAGGGTGTCTTGAAAGTGATTGCAGCAAGTCAAGCAATTTAATCCATCTACAGTGGATATATTGTGGACTGTCTCTTCTAAGCATGCTGTATGGTCTCTACATTTATGTTTGTATGTATTTTATGTTGCAATAAAATTTAACTTTATTAGGTAAATACGTGTACCGATTCTCTTTGTTGATTTATATATTATGGAGGTACACCCTTGTTAACACAAGGCTGTTTTGATCCAGTTGAAGTACATCCACTATACTGCTGTGTAATACCAAACACATCCACTGTACACTGTACTGCTCTGTAATACCAAACACATTCTCTATACACTGTACTGCTCTGTAATACCAAACACATCCACTATACACTGTACTGCTCTGTAATACCAAACACATCCACTATACACTGTACTGCTCTGTAATACCAAACACATCAGCTATACACTGGTATTACAGAGCAGTACAGTGGATGTGTTTGGTATTACAGAGCAGTACAGTGGATGTGTTTGGTATTACAGAGCAGTACAAACACATCCACTATACTGCTGTGTAATACCAAACACATCCGCTATACACTGTACTGCTCTGTAATACCAAAATCATCCGCTATACACTGTACTGCACTGTAATACCAAATACATCCACTATACACTGTACTGCTGTGTAATACTAAACACATCCACTATACACTGTACTGCTATGTAATACCAAACACATCCACTATACACTGTACTGCTGTGTAATACTAAACACATCCACTATACACCGTGCTGCTCTGTAATAACAAACACATCCACTATACACTGGACTGCTCTGTATTATCTATGATTATAATTCTATATGTAATGACTTATAGCCGCATAGTTCCATCTCTCTTCTGATGATGGCGCTAGACCTGATGATAGCTAAGATGTCCTATCACATGGAAGAGTGGCCGCTCTCTATAGAAATGGGCTGAGAAAGATCAAGAAGAGTGGAAACGTCTCTGTACACCCTCTTGTGAATACTGACCTATCTCTTCTATTGTCCTGTACCGCACCTCACTGTGACTCCCCCTCTGGATGAGGAGATCTTGGCCCCTCTGTAGATGCTGCAGAGACCAGGCTTCAGTGTTAGGCTTGTATGAGACAGGCAGATAGTCTGCCAGATCATCACTAACAAGCATTCGTAGTATTGCCTGTCAGCAATGATCTGGCAGTGTAAGGCCTCATTAACATGTCATTGTTTCACATATATGTGCTGTACGTGTTCTTGATGGACAGCCCACTCACCCATTCATTTTAATGTGTGTATTCACACATCCATGTTTTAGCATGGATGCATGCTCTATTGTGTACGTGTTGACGGATCCATCACACCCATTATAGTCTACAGGTCAGTGAAAACTATGGATCATTAGGAAGAGATGCTTTGAAAATAGGATTTTTTGTGCTTACCTGTAAAATCCTTTTCTCTCTAAGTTCATTGGGTACAGAGGAGACCATGGGTACAGCTGCTGCCACTAGGAGGCGACACCAAGATAAAAAGTGTTGGCTCCTCCTCTTTGCTATTTTCCCCCCTGTATACACTGAGCTCATCAGTTTCTACGAAAGCATTAGGAGCAGCCACGAGAATCCAACAGATAACGAGTAAGAAGAGAAGTGGAGATGGGTCAGAACCAAGAACTGGTGGAACCCATCAAGAAGAGCCAACAATGTACTCACAGGGTGGGAGCTGTGTTCCCCAATGAACTTAGCAAGAAAACGATTTTATAGGTGAGCCCAAAAACCCTATTTTATTGCTCCTATCATTGGGGGACCATGGGACGTTCTAAAGCAGTACAATGGGGAGGGAACAAAAGAGCAGAACAATCTAAGGCTGGCCATGAGATCCCGCATGGAAAAAGAACCCTGACTAGGACAGGAAGAGCAAGAACCAGAAGGGCCAGCCAGAGAGCGTAGAACACGCAGTGATTTAGACTGGGCAGAAAGAGGAAAACCCAGTTAAACAAAGGTTGGAGATACGTCAGAAGAAGTGGATACCAGCACAGAATATCCATAAGAAGGAGAAGCATTTCAGACGGCAAAATACGGTAGGGTCTGTAGAATACGGATATGTATGACATCCGGCTAACAAGATACAGGAAAACCCAAAGAAAAATCTACCCAATGTGTACGGGATATATACGGGCTGTTTGTTATTGTAATCCATCCAGCAGTTTACCAGAAAAACTACTTTTATAAATCCCTGAAGGTGCCCAGAGGGGTGTTATGTTCCCCTTTGTGTGCCCAGTAACGCCCCTCTTACAGTGCCCAGAACGCCTTCCTGCAGAATCCCTAACTGCCCACAGTGTCTCATCCCTCTCCTCCCCCTCCCTGACGGCCGAGCGAAGTCTCACGCAGACGCAGTACCCACTGAGGGCTGCGCCAGTGTGATTTGCAGGAGACTGAGGGCAGGAGCTTCATCGACGTCACTGGGCTCGGCGCATGCCTTGGTGATAGGTAGAAGCGATGCCAGAAACATCAGAGGTAAGTAGACTCTACCATCATATTGTAGCAACTGTGCCTGAAGAGGAGAATGTGGTCTTCAGAGGAATGCACAAAGTGGCCAGAGATGGGAGAAACACTCCGCCAGAAGAGAGTGTGATGCCGATGCCCATCGTCACAAAAGTACCAGAGAAAAACTGGTCATATAGAAAAATAGTGCCAGTGCAGACATTCCAGAGCAGTAAGACGCCAACCTCATGAATATGGATACTGAGCAGGTAGACAGAGACAGTGTCTAGGGGTGGACTCGTCTTGCAGAAGGGCATAAAGTTGTCACTGTGATTTCGTAGTAAAGAGATCACAGAGAGGCACGGAGCATTATCAGTCATTATCATGCAGTCTGCATCGGGTCTTGGCACTCTTTCACGGAGCGGATGCCACGCACGGCATCCGCTCGTGTGAAACAGCCCTTACAGTCTGTGCACGGAGTAGGTATGTCCACTACAGACGGACATGTCAGAGCCATTACCCCTCTCCTAAGAGAGGCAATGCTGATGGTGTCACAGCATCAACTGTTAGCGGCAATGTCACATTTGTAAAGGGAACAATGTGGTAGACCAGTGCCATAGAAACGCGGAGGTTATGCTAACTGAAGAACCCTGTAAAAGTGCGCACCAGAAGTGAGGGGCTTATCAGCTACAGCTTTCCATGCTATTGCAAATACCTGGTTTGATGATGGAAGTAATGCAGATGACCAGTGCCATCAGGAATAAATGGACGTGTCGGCCACGACGGCAAGCTCCAGCATAAAGACTACACCTGTCAGGGCTACAGCGTAGGTAAAATGAGCAGGAGATCCAGCTGAGGAGGAAATGTAGATACAATGAGCACACCTAGGACCAGTGTGAAGGTTCCACCTATAGAAGGGGGAATGTAGTAGAAGCTACAGCATACAAAGCCAGGGCCGAAACATGGTGTGGAATAGAAGGCAATGTGGTAGAAACCACAGAACCAATACCCAGTGCAAATGCATCATGTGAGGAAGGAAACAACGTGGAAGCCACCATGGCTTGCAGGGTGAACGTAAGCACTGAACCTGAGAAGGGAAGCACACAGTAGTATGCAAAGTATTTAGGGCTAAGGCAAATTGTACACCCGAGAATGGGGCCATACAGGAGTAGCCAAAGTATCTGGTGCTAGTGCAGTACTCCATGAGGAGGAGACCATACGGAAGAAGCCATAGTATCTAGTGCTAGCACAATACTCCACCTGAGAAGGAGGCCGTACAGTGGTGGCCATGGTATTTAGTACTAACGCAAATACTCCACTTGAAAAGGAGGCCATATAGTGGAAGGCACAATAGCTAGGGCTAGTGCAAAACTCCACCTGAGGAGGAGGCCATACAGTAGTAGCCAAGGAGGAGAGCTAGTAGTGGATATAGTGCTCACAGTCAGTGCAATACTCGACTCGCATAGGAGTAACCATAGTATTCTGTTCTAGGGCAGATGCTCCACCTATTGAAGGTATCAGGTACAGTGACCAACAGTGTAGTGTGGTGTCCCATCGGACTTAGAGCAGTGTTGTGGGGTAACACCCTGGGAGGACAGAGACTGCCATGTAGGCGCTCAACACCAACACACAAAAATGAAGGGGTTAATGCAGTATTAGCCACAGTATCCAGTGGTAGTAGATACCAGCTCTTGCAGATACTGCACCTGTGGAAAGCCACAGTATCCAATGTTGGTGCAAGTACTTCACTTGTTAGTGTGATTACTTGCGGAAGGAGGTAATGTGACAGGATGTACAGAATGCAGTGGTAGTGCGATTACTCCGCCTGTGGAAGGAAGGTAATATGACAGGATGTACAGCAACCAGTGGTAGTGCGTGACTGGGAGTGAGGAGGCAGCCATGCACCACCTGTAGAAGGGGTTAAAGCTGTAGTACTCACTATGTTCAGCGCCGGATAGCACCACGGTTAACATTTTTTAAAAAAATAATCATCCAAGTGAAATCTGAAGCCCCAGCCTCAACTGGGTGAAGAGGCAGGAAGGGGTTACATTTTAATTTTTAATTATATATTTATGGAGCTAAACCCTAGACAAGGAAAGGGTTAATTTATTTTTATAAATTATTGGTGACCAGGGGCAGAGGTCAGCAGGCTCCTGGAGGAGGGGAATGTCTGGGTAAGAAGATTTCATGCCTGGGGGACGGTCCGCTCCCCCCATACACCAGCATGGAAGTTGTGAGTAATCAAAAAAGAAAGTTTATCCAGCTCGCCATAAGCGTTCGGTGCACGGAGAGGACCTGACCCGTCCCTTGTATAATCAGAGAAATAAAGGAATGTTCTCCAGCATCCGTCAGTGTTGGTCGTCTTTACTGTAGATCGGCATAACAGTACCTGCTTCACCCTCCACCACAGGTTCACATGTTTCAAACGTGGAAGTTCTCAATCATAACCTAGTGACGTGGACCAACACCTGAGGTTAAGTAGGTGGAGGAGTGGTGGGAAGGGGTGGGGGAGGAAAACTGCTGAAAACACAGCCACTTAACCCCTGGGTTGCCAAGGATCAAATCCAACACCTTTAAACATGACAAGACATATACTACAAAAACCATAAAAAGACAGACCACCGCTGTCTAGTGTAGCATTGAGAATGCCACGTAATACATGGGACATAAAATGTGGATACATAAAACCATGTCAGAGCACAACTCCTAACAAAATCCTGCAACATTGGTACCGGCTGAAAAACTGCTAGGTGTGAACAGTCACCAATACCAAAATTGAATGTCTGTATTACGAGTGTGAAATAGGTGTGGATGTTAAAACGGCTCCTGACTCTGAATGACATTACTGTCATAAATATTACATCTAAGGGAGAAATTGGCCATTAGTGATATACACAGCATTAAGATGGAGACCTGCAGGGTACCTTGTACCTAACCTGAAGATCCAATAAGCCTCCCTCAGGAAGAGTTTTTTCTTCAAATTACCACCTGTAAAGGGAAGCGTTACTTTCTCAATAGCAAATATCCGTAAGTAGCTGACACTTCTATTATGCATATTGATAAAATGTTTCGCTGCGCTAGAAATCCCCGAAGCTTGGGGATTGGCCACATAACTGAGATGTTCTCGTATTCGTGTTTTTAGTTGTCTAGTAGTACAGCCTACATACAGAAGATCACAACATATGCATTTGATGATATAAATTACACCAGTTGAATTGCAATTAATGTAACTTTTGATGTTAAAATTTTCCGTATGTGTTGCATTTTCAAACGTAGTAGTGCAGTGTACAAAATTGCAGGTCTTACATGGATGTCTTCCACATTTGGTGAAGCCCTGATATTTTAGCCTGGAGCCCCTGGTAAAAAGCAGTTTTAGTAAAAAATGAGGGAGACAGCATGTTAGCCAATGTGCAGGACCGTCGGGGGTCAATTCTGCACCCATCCTTGAGTGTATCATACCAGATACTATCCTCATATAGGATAGGGAGGCATTTGTAAACCGCCTGCTTAATGGAGCTGAATTGTCGACTGTATGTAAGTACCATGGTGGGTTTGGAACGTCTGGTTGGAGCTTTATGTGCATATTTACCTGGTTTAGAAAGTAATTCATCTCTATTTTTATTGGCTGCTATATTTTTGGCTCTTTTTAGCATCCAACTAGGGTAACCTCTTTTTTTCAGCCTGTTCCAAATATAATCTGCTTCTTTATCAAAACCCACTTGGGTACTACAATTTCTTTTAGCTCTGATGAATTCGCCTACCGGGATGGCTTTAATGGTATGGTTGGGATGGTGACTGCTTGCTTGCAAAATGGTGTTACCTGTGATCTCTTTGTGATGCGTCTCTGTATATACAAATTTGTCAGAAATGCCTATGAGAGTCACATCTAGGAAGGAAATGCTATGAGAATCTATGGAGTGGGTGAAACGTAGGTTGTATGAATTGGTATTTAAATACTCGACAAAGTCCGCTATGGCAGACACATCGCCGCTCCATATAAGGAGTAGTGATGAGCGGCAGGGGTCATATTCGAATTCACAATATTTTGCGAATATTTTGTAGAATATTAGTCGAATATTTGCAAATTCGAATATTCGTTATATTCTACGATTTTTTTTTACTCTAAAAAATCGGCAAGGTAATGATTGGATAATATGCAAATTTTCGTAATTCGAATTTTTATTGCAAATTTTTCAACTTACAACTATTAGACAAAGAAGATTATAGCACTATATTAGCTAAATTGCTCTATATTCGATTTTTTTTTTTCGAATATTCACTATATTGCTATAACTTAGTTTTTTTGAATATTCGTAATATTCTAAAACAAGAATTTATAGCAATATAGCGAATATTCGAAAAAAAACAAATATAGAGCAAAATTCGCAAACACTACTACTCCTAAAGTCAAGTATATTGCAGCCTTCTTATTGGCAGGGAGGGATCATGTGTACTGATAAAAAAAAAACAAATAAAAAAAAAAGGCATTTTTTTTTCGAATATTCGAAATTACGAATATATATAACTATATTCAAAATATTCGCAAATTTTCAATGTACCTATATTCGCGATAAAAATTTGAAATTCGAATATTCGTGATCAACACTAATAAGGAGCAGATCATCGATGTATCTGCCATACCAGACGATGTCAGAGCAAAAAACATTTGTATTGGAAAACAAATAACGTTCCTCCCAGTAACCCATCGTCAGGTTAGCCAAAGAAGGAGAAAATTTGGCCCCCATAGAAACTCCACGGATTTTCAAAAAGAACACCTGGTCAAAACTGAAATAGTTTTGTGTTAGGAGAAATTGAGTGATGTCTAATATGTAGTCTATTGAATCTGGCGATTGACTACTATATCTGTGTAGATGGTACTCAAGGGTCTGCAACGCTATGTCATGAGGTATGGGGGGATATAAAGCGATAACATCCATAGTAAGCCACATGTATTGTTTGTCCCATCTCCTATGTGACATTGCTTTAAGGACATCAGTGGTATCTTTTAGATACCCAGGCAGCCTTTTCACAAGAGGTTGTAATATGCCATCCAACCATGCACCTATCCTCTCAAGAAGCGATCCTATACCGGATACTATGGGTCTAAGTGGTGGGGGAATGATTTTCTTGTGCATTTTAGGAAGAGCGTGGATGATAGGGGTAACCGAGGCATCTGCACTTAAAAAGGTAAATGTTTTATCATCAAGTATACCCATATTTTTTCCTTTAATCAAAAGTGCATTATATTCTGTGCGATACCCGGCTAATGGATTCCCCTTTAACCTCTTGTATGTACTGACATTTGATAACATGGCCGTCATTTGATCTCTATAGATGTCTCTATGTATTACCACCACAGACCCCCCTCTATCAGCTGGTCTGATAATAATTTGTTCCTGAAGATCTTTAAGCTGTTTAAGAGCTGATAATTGGGGTGATGTAAGGTTATTATCCTGACGTATTGACTGAGCCTGATTATTTATTTCAATGAGCTCCCTCTCAAGAGTCTCCTGAAATAAACCATGCTGTTTGTGCGGGTGTTGCAATCCTACAGGCTCACCTGAGTCAGAGGACAGCTGGCTGGAGGTGGAGCCCAGTGGCAAGGACCGCAGGCAGGTTGTAGTTGCAGGAAGTCAGGCAGAGGCGTAATCGGTTAGCAGGCGGTGGGTCAGGGCAGGCGGCAGTGAGCGTGGTCAGACAATCCGGATCGGGAACGGTGGAAGCAGTTCAGTTGGTAGGGACAAGCAGAAGAGTAGTCGGGGACAATTCCAAGGTCGGCAGCAGTCAAGTTGGTAGCAGTAGCAACAGAGGAACAGCAGTAGATGCAGCAGGATCAAGTCCAGAAGAACAATAACCAGCAGGGATCTGGTGCAAGAGGCTGGGCTTATAAAGAGGAAGTAGCAGGTGCAAGGAATCACAGAGATTAACAAGGCAAGGCTGATACAAGGTAGATCAAAGAGTTCAGTAGAAGGAAATGTCCAGAAGGGTTGGTAGTCTAGTGGCTAGAGCTACTGCCTGGGACATGGCTGGTCACTGGTTCGAATCCTGACAGTACTCCCCCCCTTCCAAGGTGACCTCTGGGCACCGCAGATGATGGTTTATCGGGATGTCTTTGGTGGAAAGATTTTACCAGTCTGGGGGCATGGACATTTTCCTCCGCCTCCCAGGAGTTATCCTCGGGGGAATAGCCCTTCCACCCAACTAGATACTGCAGCCTTCCACGGTGGAGTCTGGAGTCAAGGATCTTGGCCACAGTGTATTCCTCCTGGTCTTGTACTCTTACAGGAGGAGGAGGAGGGGGGTGGCGGCCTGGGAAAGTGTTCTCAACATGTGGTTTCAGGAGAGAGCAGTGGAAAACCGGGTGCACTCGGATGGAGTCAGGAAGGTCGAGTCGGAAGGTGACTTCGTTGATTCGAGCCGAGATCCGGAAAGGACCCATGTATTTTTGGCCCAACTTCCGGGAGGGAACCTTTGGGCTTAGGTTTCTGGTGGAGAGCCACACCTTGTCCCCTACCTGGAATTCCGGAGCGGGTTTGCGGTGTTTATCCGCTGCCTGCTTGAAGCGGCTCTGGGCTCGATGTAGATTGTCCCGAATATTTTCCTGTGCCTGTTGTAGACTTGCAAGACGTTCGGCCACAGCTGGGACTGTGGTGGAAATGGGCAAGTGAGGGATGAAGGTTGGGTGTAGGCCGGTGTTAGCGTAGAACGGGCTGTATTGGGTAGAACTGTGCTCCGCATTGTTATAGGCGAACGCGGCCGTAGAGAGGTGGTCCAGCCACTCGTCCTGCAGATGGGTGACGAAACAGCGCAAATACTGCTCGAGGGTTTGATTCGTTCTCTCGGTCTGCCCATTGGATTGGGGGTGGAACGCAGAAGACAGGTTCACCTTGATCCCAAGGGCTTGACAGAAGTTTCTCCAGAACCTGGAAGTGAACTGTACTCCCCGATCCGAAACAACATCGTCCGGGGCCCCATGTAGCCTAAAAACCTCTCGGAGTACGAGATCGGCCGTCTGTTTGGCGGTAGGTAGGCCCTTGCAGGGGATGAAGTGGGCCATTTTGGTGAGACGGTCGACGACGACCAGAACGGTGTTCATGCCTTTGGAGGGAGGAAGTTCCACAATAAAGTCCATGGAGATTGAACCCCAGGGGCGGGAGGGAACCGGGAGTGGACATAGCAAGCCCACGGGGGAGGAGCGGGGGGTCTTGTTGCGGGCGCACGTCGTGCATGAGAAGACAAACCTCTCGGTATCTTTTCTGTAAGTTGGCCACCAGAAGAAACGGGAGAGGAGCTCCTGGGTCCTTCTGATACCCAGATGGCCGGCCGGTTTGGAATCGTGGTTGAGTTTAAGTACGTCAAGTCGTGCAGATTCTGGTACGTACAACTGCTGATCCCGGTACAACCAGTAGCCACCCTTGAGAGTAAGGTTTACAGCTCCAGGTGGGTAGGTGAGGAGGTGATCGTTCTCATACCCTTCCTTGAGGGAACCCAGGAGTTCCCTTAAGTAGGTGGCTCCTATGATGCTTCTGTCGGGAAGGATACCGGCCGGAGCCTCATTGATCTGAGAGGGTTCAGAGAACATCCTTGAGAGAGCATCCGCTTTGCCGTTCTTCGACCCAGGGCGATAGGAGATAACAAAATTGAATCTGGAGAAAAACAGACTCCACCTGGCCTGTCTGGCGGTGAGTCTCTTGGCGCTGCGGATAAACTCTAGGTTCCGGTGGTCAGTGTCACGGAACCATGAACCAGACGTACAACAAGAGATAAGTGAAAATAAGAAGGCTTTATTGAAAATCAAGCTATAAAGCAAAAGTCCAAACGGATGGTGAAACCGAAGCAGAGTCCTTGCGTAGCCAGAGGTCAGGAAACCAGAAGGGTAGTCAGACGAAGCCAGGATCAGGAACCAGCAGGGTAGTCAGACGAAGCCAGGATCAGGAACCAGCAGGGAAGTCAGACGAAGCCAGGATTAGGAACCAGAAGCAGCAGCAGTCTTAGAAGCATGTGAACACAGGAGGACCAAGCAAGGAACTGACGCCACAGACCTCCTATATATATGAGCTAGGCATCCAGCTCCTCCCAGTGGGAAGGAGGAGCCGCAGGGTGGAAGGCTACAAGAAACCCAGAAACCAAGATGGCCGCCAGCACATGTCAAACGAAGGAGAACAGCAAGAAGGTAAGACCATGACAGTACCTCCCCCTCAAGGGCCCCTCCTCCGCGGAGCAAAAAACGGTTTCTGAGGGAAGCGTGCGTGGAAGGCTCGGAGCAAGGCAGGAGCATGGACATCTGCGGAGGGAACCCAGGAACGCTCCTCTGGACCATAACCACGCCAATGGACCAAAAACTGCACCCGACCACGGACCAGGCGTGAGTCCAGGATATTGCTCACCTCATACTCCTCATGATTGCCCACTTGGACCGGACGAGGCCGAGGAACCGAGGAAGTGAAACGATTACACACCAGTGGCTTCAACAGGGAGACATGAAACACGTTGGAGATCCGCATGCCAGGAGGAAGCGCAAGGGCATAGGCTACCGGGTTTACCCTGCGAAGCACTCGGAAGGGACCAACAAAGCGAGGAGCCAGCTTGGGAGTGGGCACTCGAAGGTTGAGGTTGCGGGTGGACAACCATACACGGTCTCCGACCTGGTAGGAAGGAGCAGGCGCTCGTCTGCGATCAGCCTGGAGTTTCTGGCGCTGCACAGAGGCCTCAAGGGAATTCTGGATCTGTACCCAAGAAGCACGTAGGACGGAAAGGTGATCCTCCACAGCAGGAATATCCTGGGGAGAGAATACCTCCGGTAACACGGCAGGTTGGAACCCATAATTGGCCAAGAAGGGAGACGTCCCAGAGGAAGAGTTCACCGCCGTGTTCCTGGCAAACTCAGCCCAAGGCAGGAGGTCAACCCAATTGTCTTGGTGATCGGAGACATAGCAACGAAGGAATTGCTCCAAGGCCTGATTGGATCGTTCTGCGGCCCCATTGGACTGAGGGTGGTAGGCCGAGGAGAAGGAGAGATGAATCCCCAACTGGGAGCAAAAGGCGCGCCAGAACCTGGACACAAACTGACTCCCCCGATCCGACACAATCTCCTTGGGCAAACCGTGCAACCGGAAGACCTCCCTGGCAAAAATCGTGACCAACTCTTGTGCAGAGGGTAACTTCTTGAGAGGAACACAGTGGCACATTTTGGAAAACCGATCCACAATCATGAGAATGACCGTATGGCCTCGGGATGCAGGGAGGTCCACAATGAAATCCATCCCCAGGTGTGACCATGGGCGCTCCCCGGTAGCTATGGGTTGCAGAAGCCCCAACGGAAGGTGCCGAGGGGACTTACTCTGGGCACAAACGGAGCATGCCGCTACATAAGCGGCGATGTCGGAACGTAGGGAAGGCCACCAGAACAGACGTGAAACAGCCCAGGACAGCTGATTCTTTCCAGGATGCCCCGCGGTCTTGGAGTTATGGTAGGTTCGCAACAACCGAGTGCGCAACTCCTCAGGCACAAAACATCTGCCGTTGGGTCTCCCAGAGGGAGCACCAGATTGAGCCGCCAAAATCTGCTCACCCAGAGGAGAGGTCAGGCTGGTGCGAATGGCGGCCAAGATCTGATTCGGAGGTATGACCGAGGTCGGAATCGACTCCTCCCTGGACAGCTCGGAGTACTGCCGTGATAAGGCATCCGCCCTGATGTTCTTGGAACCGGGTAGGTAGGAGACCACGTAATTAAAACGTGACAAGAACAGAGCCCATCTGGCCTGACGTGGTGTCAATCTCTTGGCCTCAGAAAGGTAGGTCAGATTCTTGTGGTCCGTCAGGATGAGAACCGGAACCACCGAACCCTCGAGCAAGTGCCTCCATTCTTTAAGAGCCTGCACGATGGCCAATAACTCCCTGTCACCAATCTGATAGTTGCACTCCGCGGGAGACAGTTTCCGGGAGTAAAACCCACAAGGAAGCAGAGGACCCTCTGGTGTTCTACGCTGAGACAGAAGGGCGCCTACTCCCGTCTCAGACGCGTCCACCTCGAGGACAAAGGGCAACCCAGGGTTGGGATGCGACAGAATCGGAGCCGACACAAAGGCGGACTTTAGGGCCTCAAAAGCTCGGATGGCCTCGAGCGGCCAGACCTGGGAATTACTGCCCTTCCTGGTTAGATCCGTGAGAGGCTTGGCCAGCATGGAAAAGTCCCTGATGAACTTCCGATAATAATTGGCGAAGCCCAAAAAGCGCTGCAGGGAACGAAGACCACTGGGCTGGGGCCACTGTAAGACAGCCGAAACCTTCTCAGGATCCATGGAGAACCCCTCAGCGGAAATGATGTACCCTAAGAAGGTTACCTGGGATCGGTGAAATTCGCATTTCTCAAGCTTACCGAACAGCTTGTTCTCTCGTAACCGTTGCAACACACGTCTGACATCCAGAATGTGGGCCTCCATGGATTCAGAATATACCAAGATGTCATCCAAATAGACCACCACACACTGCTGCAACAGGTCACGGAAAACATTGTTGATGAATTCCTGAAAGACTGCGGGCGCATTGCACAACCCAAAGGGCATAACCAAGGATTCATAATGACCGGTCCTGGTGTTAAACGCGGTCTTCCACTCATCGCCCGCCTTGATCCTTACCAGGTTATATGCCGCCCTTAGGTCGAGTTTGGTAAAGACCGTGGCCCCTTTAAGGCGATCGAACAGCTCGGAAATCAAGGGTATCGGGTAAGCGTTCTTGATCGTGATGCGATTGAGACCCCTGTAATCGATGCAAGGCCTCAACTCACCGCCCTTCTTTTTCACAAAGAAAAATCCAGCCCCTGCCGGGGACGAGGATTTGCGAATGTGTCCGCGTGACAGCGCCTCCCTCACGTACTCCTCCATGGCCTCATTCTCCGCTACCGACAGTGGATAGACCTTGCCACGAGGAGGAACGGCACCAGATTGTAACTCTATGGCACAATCGTATGGGCGGTGCGGAGGTAGGGCAACCGCACGCACCTTATCGAATACATCCCGGTACTCCTCGTATTCAGGAGGCAACAGAGAGTCCGAGGAAGTACACAGCAACCTGGCAGACCCATGGATGCAACTAGCGCCACACTGCGGTGACCACGAGAGGATCTCGGCCGATCTCCAATCGAAAGTCGGATTATGCTTCTGGAGCCAGGGGTACCCCAAGACCACCGAGTAGTGTGGAGACGAAATAACCTGGAGGCAGACCGACTCTCTGTGAACGGCACCAATGGCTATCCCCACTGGAAGGGTCTCATGAGTCACGTGTGGCGGCAGAAGGGGTCTGCCGTCTATCGCCTCAAGAGCCAGTGGGGAACCTCGAGCTTGCAGAGGAATGGAATTGGCGGCAGCGAACATACTATCAATGAACAAACCACCAGCACCAGAGTCCACCAACGCCTGGGTCGTCACCGAGCCCCCGACCCAGGAGAGGACAACAGTGATCAGTGGTTTGTCAACACGGGAAACCGGGGACGAGGAGACTCCACCCAAGATCTGCCCCCGACAGGATCTCAGGTACGAGCGTTTCCCGGACGGTTCGGACATGCCAACCGAAAATGCCCACCGAGACCACAGTACATGCATCGGCCCTCGCGTCTCCGGAGTGCCCTCTCCCCCTCGGACAGGCGAGCAAACCCCAGCTGCATGGGTTCACCCCCAAACAAGTCATCCCCAGGAGGCGTGGGAGGAGAGGGAGGCACGGGTGGGATAGCAAACGTAGGCGCCAATCTGTTAGAAGACCTCCGCAGGCTCTCCTTAAAGGAAGGTCTCTCCCTGAGTCTGGTGTCAATCAAAATCAGGAAAGAAATAAGAGCCTCGAGCTCCACTAGTAGGTCCTTAGCTGCAACCTCATCCTTCAAGGCATCCGAGAGACCATGAGAGAAAGCAGCGACCAGAGCCTCATTATTCCAGCCCACCTCTGCTGCCAGGGTACGAAACTCAATGGCGTATTCGGCTACGGATCGTGAACCCTGTCTGATGGACATAAGGAGCTTCGCAGCAGAGGCAGCACGAGCCGGCACATCGAATACCTTCCGAAGAGAAGCAACGAAACCGGAAAACTCGGCAACCACCGGATCGTTGTTCTCCCATAAAGGGCTGGCCCAGGCCAAGGCCTTGTCTGCGAGCAGCGAGATCAAGAAGCCCACCTTTGATCTCTCAGTAGGAAAGGCATGTGGCAGCAACTCGAAATAAATGCCCACCTGGTTAAGGAAACCTCGGCACTGAGTTGGCTCCCCCCCAAAGCGCTGTGGAAGAAGGGCAGAACCGGTCATACCCCGAAACACCGCAGGCGCAACAACAGGTGTCGGTGTAGACTCTGGTTCAACAACCGGAGCGGCAGTAGGAGCGAAATGAGCCGTGCGTTCAAGCAGGGTTTGCAACGCCACAGCGAACCGACCCAACAGGTGATCCTGCTGATCAAGTCTGGCAACCAGCGTGAGTAGCGAGGATGGCCCTGTACCGTCAGAATTCATGGCTTGGTCCTAATGTCACGGAACCATGAACCAGACGTACAACAAGAGATAAGTGAAAATAAGAAGGCTTTATTGAAAATCAAGCTATAAAGCAAAAGTCCAAACGGATGGTGAAACCGAAGCAGAGTCCTTGCGTAGCCAGAGGTCAGGAAACCAGAAGGGTAGTCAGACGAAGCCAGGATCAGGAACCAGCAGGGTAGTCAGACGAAGCCAGGATCAGGAACCAGCAGGGAAGTCAGACGAAGCCAGGATTAGGAACCAGAAGCAGCAGCAGTCTTAGAAGCATGTGAACACAGGAGGACCAAGCAAGGAACTGACGCCACAGACCTCCTATATATATGAGCTAGGCATCCAGCTCCTCCCAGTGGGAAGGAGGAGCCGCAGGGTGGAAGGCTACAAGAAACCCAGAAACCAAGATGGCCGCCAGCACATGTCAAACGAAGGAGAACAGCAAGAAGGTAAGACCATGACAGTCAGTGTATACAGAGATGGGATTATGGGCCCCCTCCAGCAAGTGTCTCCACTCGGTGAAAGCGTCCTTGATTGCCAGCAGTTCCTTATTCCCGATGTCGTAATTCCGTTCAGCGGGGGACATCTGGCGGGAGAAGAAAGCGCAAGGGTGTAGGAGCATCTTTTCCCCTGAACGTTGAGACAGAATTGCGCCCACCGCAGCGTCGGAGGCGTCCACCTCGACCGTAAATGGTAATTCAGGGTTTGGGTGGGCCAGGATCGGGGCAGAGGTGAAGAGGGACTTCAGTTTAGCAAAGGCCTCCTGTGCCTCTGGAGTCCACACGAAGGGGACAGTCTTTTTTGTTAGTTGAGTGATTGGGGCGATGATTTTCGAAAAGTTCCTGATGAACTTCCGATAAAAGTTTGCAAAACCTACAAACCTCTGGACCTCCTTTTCGTTCTTCGGGGCGGGCCACTCAGTCACGGCCTGGATCTTCCGGGGATCCATACTTAAGCCCTCCGGTGAAATAATATAGCCGAGGAATTGGGTGGAAGTCTGTTCAAATTCGCACTTCTCCAGTTTAATATAGAGAGACTGTTCACGGAGTTTCTGTAGCACCCTGCGGACATGCCCACAATGTTGTTCAGGGTCTTCTGAGAAAATCAAAATATCGTCCAGATATGCTACCACAAATTGGTCAAGCATGTCCCTGAGGACGTCGTTGATAAAATGTTGGAAGGTAGCAGGGGCATTGCAGAGGCCGAAAGGCATGACCAGATACTCAAAGTGACCATAGCGGGTTCGGAAGGCGGTTTTCCACTCGTCCCCCGGGCGAATTCGGACCAGGTTGTAGGCTCCTCGGAGATCGAGCTTAGTGAAGACTTTTGCCGCCCGAAGTCTCTCAAGGAGTTCAGAAATCAGGGGGAGAGGGTACCGGTTCTTCACAGTAACGTTGTTGAGCTTTCGATAATCTATGCAAGGGCGTAGAGAAGAGTCTTTTTTCTCCACGAAGAAGAAAGGGGCCCCTGCAGGGGATGTGGAAGGTCGGATAAAACCTTTTTTTAGATTTTCGTCTAAGTACTCCTTCAGGGCCTTTAGTTCCGGCTCGGAGAGGGAGTATATACTGCCGAAGGGTATTTCGGCTCCAGGTAGCAGCTCAATCGGGCAGTCATAAGGCCGATGCGGGGGCAGTTTGTCTGCATTTCTTTTGTCACAGACATCCTGGAACTCCAGATATTGCGGGGGTAAAAGCTCCTTGGTGGATAGTCCGAATATGGTAGGTTCTTCGGGCGGAGAAGGGACGGATTCACGTAAACAGTTCTGAGAACAAAAGTCTGAGCGGAACCGTATGCAGCGGGCATCCCAGTCCACCGAGGGGTTGTGGGTTTCCAACCAAGGGATGCCTAGGATCACCGGAAACTTAGGGGAGGTGATCAGGGAGAAGTGAATGGTTTCCTGATGATCGGGTTTGACGAGAAGTTGAAGATCAGCGGTCTGGTGCGTAACCGGCCCAGAAGAGAGCGGGGTCCCATCGACGGTTTCTAGATCGATGGGGGCTGCCCTGATTACCAGTGGTATGTTGTTCTCATGGGCGAAGGTCAAGTCCATGAAATTTCCGCCGGCCCCCGAGTCAAGCATTGGGGAGCAGGGAGGCTGTCGTTCCCCAATGGTGATAAGGATGGGAACAATGAAGTGGGACCCGGTACCTGTAGTGTCCATGGTTTCAGAGGCCAAGGGTGAAATTGTAGCTTGTTGTAATTCCCGTAATTCAGTGACAGCAATGGTTCGGCAAGTCTTATTGGGGCACCTAATAGCGAAGTGCCCTGGCTCGCCACAGTAAAGGCAGAGGCCCGCGGCCAGTCGTCTCTCCTTTTCAGCAGCCGATAGAGTCTTGCGCAGTGTGTCGACCTGCATCGGTTTGGTGGAGGGTTGGTGAGCCGGCTGAGTCATTGGAGTGAAAGGGTACGCGGGCCTGTTATCTAAGGACCAGAGTCTTTCTCTCCTTCTTTCCGCGAGTCTCCGGTCAATTCGGATGCACAGTTGGATGAAGTCATCCAGATCGTCTGGGGCGTCTACCCTGGCGAGCTCATCCTTTATAAGTTCTGAGAGTCCGCGGCGAAATTGACTTTTCTGAGCAGCGGGGTTCCAGGTGGTGTCCGTGACCCAGCGGCGGAACTCGGAGGTATACTCGGCTACAGAGCGTCTTCCCTGCCGTAGACTGTGCAGCCTAGCCTCGGCAGTCGCGCAGCGGTTAGGGTCGTCGAAGACTTGGCTCATGGCTGCTGTGAAGTTGTCTAGATTATTTAATAAGGGACTGTGGGACTCCACATATGGGTGTGATGAACAGGATCTTCTTTCTGTCCGAGGAAAAGGAGCCCAGCTGCATCTGAAAGTAGATACGGCACTGGTTGAGGAACCCCCGAAACTGGCTCCGATCGCCGTTAAACTTTGACGGGAGAGGCATGCGGGAGTCTGTGACCGCGCCGCGTACGTCCAGTAGTTGACGCTGTAAGTCGATAATTTCCCTCTGTTGGCTCTGGATTGCGCCTTGAAGTTGAGCCATTTCCTTTTGGGCAGAGGTGCCAAACTCCTGAAGTTCGGAGACTTGTTTGCGCAGGGTGGCCATCGCGGACTCCATTTTTGGGCTGGTTATTCTGTTGCAATCCTACAGGCTCACCTGAGTCAGAGGACAGCTGGCTGGAGGTGGAGCCCAGTGGCAAGGACCGCAGGCAGGTTGTAGTTGCAGGAAGTCAGGCAGAGGCGTAATCGGTTAGCAGGCGGTGGGTCAGGGCAGGCGGCAGTGAGCGTGGTCAGACAATCCGGATCGGGAACGGTGGAAGCAGTTCAGTTGGTAGGGACAAGCAGAAGAGTAGTCGGGGACAATTCCAAGGTCGGCAGCAGTCAAGTTGGTAGCAGTAGCAACAGAGGAACAGCAGTAGATGCAGCAGGATCAAGTCCAGAAGAACAATAACCAGCAGGGATCTGGTGCAAGAGGCTGGGCTTATAAAGAGGAAGTAGCAGGTGCAAGGAATCACAGAGATTAACAAGGCAAGGCTGGAACAAGGTAGATCAAAGAGTTCAGTAGAAGGAAATGTCCAGAAGGGTTGGTAGTCTAGTGGCTAGAGCTACTGCCTGGGACATGGCTGGTCACTGGTTCGAATCCTGACAGCGGGATTCAATCGGATAATATTGATAGTCCTCATTATACCAACAGGAGGAAAACAACATCATGGAAAGTCTGTTCCGTTATATGAGTATTTATTTCTTGCGTGATCTGGTTGCCATATTGTGCGGTTTTATTTGAATGCTTGCGTCCAGCTCTTCTGATGCGTTTTTTGATGTGTGAGGGTTTTCTCCTGAACTTGTTTTCTTTTCTATAATAAGAAGACTTGTTGTCCTTAATTAAACTTTCAACACTGCTTGGTATTTGTTCTTCACCAGATTCTGATGAATCAGGGGTAGCTTCAGATATATCTCCCTCCATTGAACTGAAGCTAACTCTACGGGTGGAAATCGATTTTTCTTGTGTTCGTTGTGTGGTAATGTGAACAGTGCTGGAAGGTGTGTTGTCCCACTTCAGGTACCTCAGATGGGTGAGACAGAAAAAATCCAGAGAGTGGCAGTAGTCTCAGCAAAGCATAGTTTGCTGGGACATTTCTGTATACATTTTCTGGGCTGGATTTTACTTGGACTGGTGGCTAGGCTTGGTAGAGGGAGTTCCCAGTCCACACCCTTCCAGTACGGGTTTTCCTTTCTACCTGAGGTGATCGCAGGTGAGGCCTGCTGTAATCAGGCTGGCATAAAGCGCCTCAGAGTAGGTCAGTCTGAGGAGGGAGAGCGAGACTGTTTTGTGAAGCAGAGGCTCTGTGTGTGGTCTCAGTCAGGAGGACTGAGGGGCCACAAGGCTTTGAATAGCCTGAGGTTTGGAGGACCTAGAGAACGAGGGTTGCACGCCCAGCGTCTGGAGGACTACTGGGCCACACTCCCCCAAAAGGAAGCCATAGCCTTGAGGCTGCAGTATTGATGTTGGCTGAGGAAAGCCGCATATGTTGTCCATGTGTGAACTGAGCTCTATGAGTGAGGTAGGGACGTATTTTGTTTAGGTAGCGCCTAGACGGTCAGGAGTTTATTTGTGTTTTAAGTGTTGGCGGTGCGGGAACCTCACCCCACCCAGTGATGTATAACTAGACTATCCTTTATAAGAAGACTGTCAAAATAAATGCACAGTTTGGACATGAAAATCCGTTGTCTGGTGAGATATCTGTGAGTGTGACCCCCTGAAAAGAGACGATCCCTTACATATGGTGGAGGATGCGGGCAAGTTGTCCATGAGAGAAGGGCAACAACAGTTGGTTGCTAGGGGCAACAACAAGAGAAAGAGCAGGTGCTGCTGAATCCTGCTGTGCTGGAGTTTAAAGAGCCGGAAGCCTGTTTATTCGGTGGAGCAGGTGCTGCTCATGCTATTCGGTGGAGCCCAGAAAAGAGACTGACCTGTTTGGAAAAACAAAAATATAAAATGTTTTTTTCCTTTTGCTGTGTGGCTAGAGAGGACTATCTGTTGCTATGGGGTGGATGGAGGATTTCACCAAGCAGCTGATGCGGGCCAATCTGAAGGCTAGCCAAAGGCAAATGATGTGGCAACAGGAGCAGGAAAAGCTCATGTGCGGGTTGGACAAACCAAGAGACGTCAGATATCTGTGAGTGTGACCCCCTGAAAAGAGACGATCCCTTACATATGGTGGAGGATGCGGGCAAGTTGTCCATGAGAGAAGGGCAACAACAGTTGGTTGCTAGGGGCAACAACAAGAGAAAGAGCAGGTGCTGCTGAATCCTGCTGTGCTGGAGTTTAAAGAGCCGGAAGCCTGTTTATTCGGTGGAGCAGGTGCTGCTCATGCTATTCGGTGGAGCCCAGAAAAGAGACTGACCTGTTTGGAAAAACAAAAATATAAAATGTTTTTTTCCTTTTGCTGTGTGGCTAGAGAGGACTATCTGTTGCTATGGGGTGGATGGAGGATTTCACCAAGCAGCTGATGCGGGCCAATCTGAAGGCTAGCCAAAGGCAAATGATGTGGCAACAGGAGCAGGAAAAGCTCATGTGCGGGTTGGACAAACCAAGAGACGTCCTAACCCAAGGCATTTCCCATGGTAACGGCTGTGCGGAGGAACTGGGCAGTGACCTCATGACTAGGAGCCAAGAACTGCAGGTTCTCGAGATGCAGTTGGATGCAGAGGTGGTGTATGCTGTTGCCAAGGGCAACCGACGGGAAGATAATGAGATGGAGAGCAGTGCGGCTCTCAAGAGTTCAAGTGTTTTCTGCCAAGGTGTACAGAGTCCTAGAGAGGATGTGCGAAGATGCCGTAATGCTGTTGCTAAGAGCAACCAACCTCGACAGCAGGCAGCTGTCCGGCAACAGAGAGAGTGCTGCTGGAGATGTCGCCAAGTGGGAGGTGTGCACCTGGTTGTCCTATGACCAGGAATCCAAGATGGGAGGTTCCCAACATCTCGGAAAAGGATGTCTACTGTGGAGATGGACGTATCGCACGTGAGAGGGATGAACCCGAGGCGACAATGGGTAAGACCGTTCCTGTAATTGCTGGTGTAGCAGACCACGTGACAGTGAGCACAGCTCTGGAGGTTGGGCATGTGACTGACCGGGGCCCTGGTACCTCAGAGACCGTGAACTGTGGTGTGAGCCGGCGGCAGTTGCTATATGCTGGGCCAGGAGGTGTTGAGACACGGGGACTAGAGACTGCGCCGAAAATGTGCAACATTGTGGTGAATGGCAGTTCAGTCCAGGCGTTGTTGGACGCAAGGTGCCAGGTGAGCCTGGTACATGCCAGCTTGGTAGCTGGGGATTATGTGCGGAACAATCATGCGGATAGTAAGGACTATCCGGTGGCTCTCACTGAGTGTGAGACTCCAGTGGGAACTGGGACTTATACGTTTGGGGTTGCAAACAAGCTTGCGCATAATGTAGTTTTGGGCCGTGATTTCCCCTTGTTTTGGGAGTTGTGGCATAATGGAGACACAGAGAGTACAAAAACTCCTGCAGAACTTGTACCTGTCCCTTTAAGTGAATGTGTAAGGGAAATGACCATTGAAAACAGTGATGTAGTTGAAGTGAAAAATGAAAATGTGAGGTCATGTGAAGTATATGATGATGACATGCCTTTTCCCTTTCAGGATGTGATCAGGAGAGAAGTGCCCCTTCCTGGTAAAAATGTATATGATACAAAAATGCTGGTTAATGATGTGAGCCCAGAGGGGGTACCACACGTACCAGAGGTGGATATGCAGTACCCACGGGGTTTTATGGTTGCTGGGGAAGTGTCCAATGTGGGCATTAGCGCATCGGTGCCCCTAGAGGTCAGAACTGATAATGACACAATATAGGTGACGCATGTGCCGTAGCCGATAGCAACTCAGAGAAAGAAGCTACCCAGTCAAGGTCTTGCGAAATTAAAATAGTTGCTAGTAGTGACCAGACAACAGTTATACCTGACGTGACGAGAGTTAAGTGGGGAGACATCAGCCTAGTGACTGAGACCTATACCCAGGCAGTGGTAGATGACCAGACGTGTCAGTACAGCTGCAATCAGAAAGAGATGAGTGATCTGAAGGATCTACTGCCTGATATCCAGGTGAAGAGTAAAGGCTCCAAAGAAGCACAGAAAACTGCGGTAGACATGGACAATGTGCTTAAAGAGACTGTGGGTAGAACCCCCACAGGGTGTCTAAAAGAGAAGATGGAAGAAGTTTCTTCTGAAAAAGTTGATGAAGCTAATGTGGAGGCAGAAGTCAAGAGACTTATGGCAGTGAGTAGTCAGGACCGGGTCATGAAAGATGTCCCCTCTACCGTCAATGCCTTCCAGAAAGCCAGCGGTCTGCTGGGTAAGAAATATGAGGAGACAGATGGCCAGCATGCAGATGTTGTCTACTACTGTGAGATGGCTCTCCTAGAGCCTGCCCGAAAGGAGAACAATGTCCTGGGTGACCCTCTGGAGGGAATGCTAGAAGAGGAAGAGTCTGATGAGGACCCCGGTGTCTCCAGTACCTCCAACCTTGATGAGAAAGAGGAGGGGTTAAGAATGCAAGTATATGATGCCGTGTCCGAGGAGGATGAGAAGGCTAACTGTAACGGACCGTTTCAGCAGACAAGGGGTTAAAATCTGTTTAGGCGATATGCCCCTTTTCTGAGAGACAGGCACAGCTACTGCAGAACAACAAACTCCCGAACTGGATACAAAATAGCACTCCAAACTGGGACCTCACGAATAGCTGCTAGCAGACGAACAGGAATCAGCTTACACTCCTGGCAATCAGTCTCTAACAGCATACAGTGGATCCCCCCAATAACGAGACAAGGCTCCGTGTTGAGGGTCAAGAAGTGGTCTGAGGTGCTGGCACACCCAGCCTGGTTTCTATTACAGTTGTTGCAAATACAGGTCCGCCCACAGGGTTTTGAAATACAACCAATCAATAAGTTACAACACATACAATGTAAGTACAGCAACCAATCGTTCACGCCCCTAGGGGACCAGAAGGGAGACTGCGACACAGGACAGATATGTAGCAATTCCGGATACACAGAGACAATACATCCCCACAATGCATCATGGTTTCCTCCTTTCTGCCCTGGAGACACCCGAGGAGCAATCCAATTATCTCTCAAGACAAAAGGAAATCACCAATACACATGTGGGGACAACAGAACAGAAATCACCATTTTAAACATACAATGTCACAACCCTTTTCAATACACAGACATTTAACATCTCAAATATAGCACGAATTAGACCAGGAGTTCAAGTTAGTTCAAGTCCTTTGTGAACAAATGAGGCCTGGCTGATGAGAGGGCCCATAATCCTGGGGCAAGAGGCCAGCAGCCAGGCCCCTCCAAAACCCAGTGGCGAGGTTGGTTTCGCCACACATCTCCCCCTCCCAGGGAAGACTAACCAGGTACCTGACCTCACGGTCAGTACCTGAGTTAGTCTGGCAGTCCACCCACAACCCAATACTGGACCTGTTTAATTTGGTAGCCTGTCTCTGTCCAGTGAGTCCACCAAGGTTATGTTGGTAGCTGGTACTCCCGGTCTCTGTGTTGCTCCCTGGCTTGGAGTGGAGGTTGCTTTGTGGGCAGGTATCAGCGGTACTCTGCCCTGGTGCCAGCGTTACCATGGAAGAAGCCTGGTTGGAGCCTGGTTGTTGGAGGGGTAGACCGACTGTCTCTACCCCCTGTGCTGTAAGTGCAGAGACCACGGTCCCATCTGCACTGTTGTGGGGCTTACTGTCTCCCCCTGGTGCGTTAAGCTGCCGCTGGGGAGAGGGGGTAACGAGCTCCTCTCCCATACATACTTCCAGCCGCTGGGGAGGGCGACCAACCGTCTCCGCTCCCAATACAGTGTCCTGCTGCTGGGGAAAGGAGACTGGGATCTCTATTCCCTGCTGGACACTCTGCCGCTGGGGGACAGGACCGACTGTCTCTGCCCCCTGTAACTCCGCCTGCCACTGGGGAATGGAGACTGGGCTCCCAATTCCCAATAAATCACACGGCCGCTGGGGAATGGAGACTGGGCTCCCAATTCCCTGTACATCACTCAGCCGCTGGGGAATTGAGACTGGGCTCCCAATTCCCAAAAAATCATGCTGCTGCTGGGGGGCAGGAACAACTACCTCTGCCCCCTGTAACTCAGCCTGCCGCTGGGGAGGAAGGACTCTGCTCTCCTCTCCCTGCATTTCACACTGCCTTCCCGGCATATCACCCTGCTGCTGGGGGGCAGGAACAACTACCTCTGCCCCCTGTAACTCAGCCTGCTGCTGGGGAGGGAGGACGCTGCTCTCCTCTCCCTGCACTTCACACTGCCTTCCCGGCATATCACTCTGCTGCTGGGGGGCAGGAACAACTACCTCTGCCCCCTGTAACTCAGCCTGCCGCTGGGGAATGGAGACTGGGCTCCCAATTCCCTGCAATTCACACTGTCGCTGGGGAATGGAGACTGGGCTCCCAATTCCCTGCTGGACACTCTGCCGCTGGGGAGAGGAGACTGAGCTTTCTCTGTCCCGCAACTGTAACTTCCGATGGAGGTCCACCCAACGTGGCAGCTGACCGTCACCTTCTGCCCGGTATAGTAGGGTCTTGAACACTAGACTCCTCACGAACTTCACGGATTTCTCAGCTGGATTGGGTCCGAAGAAGTTCAGCCGCAACCACATCATACGGTCAAATTCCTCAACAGAGTATCTGTACTCCACTGCTGGTTCCATCCTGGTGCTTTTAGGGTCGCTGTACTGAGACATGCGTTGCCCTTAAGTTGTAAAATCCAAAGAAATGGTGTCTCCTGTAGCTGTCCTTCTGGCTGTAGGAACGATCCCGCTGCTTGCCACCAATGTAACGGACCGTTTCTGCAGACAAGGGGTTAAAATCCGTTTAGGCGATATGCCCCTTTTCTGAGAGACAGGCACAGCTACTGCAGAACACCAAACTCCCGAACTGGATACAAAATAGCACTCCAAACTGGGACCTCACGAATAGCTGCTAGCAGACGAACAGGAATCAGCTTACACTCCTGGCAATCAGTCTCTAACAGCATACAGTGGATCCCCCCAATAACGAGACAAGGCTCCGTGTTGAGGGTCAAGCAGTGGTCTGAGGTGCTGGCACACCCAGCCTGGTTTTTATTACAGTTGTTGCAAATACAGGTCCGCCCACAGGGTTTTGAAATACAACCAATCAATATGTTACAACACATACAATGTAAGTACAGCAACCAATCGTTCACACCCCTAGGGGACCAGAAGGGAGACTGCGACACAGGACAGATATGTAGCAATTCCGGATACACAGAGACAATACATCCCCACAATGCATCATGGTTTCCTCCTCTCTACCCTGGAGACACCCGAGGAGCAATCCAATTATCTCTCAAGACAAAGGGAAATCACCAATACACATGTGGGGACAACAGAACAGAAATCACCATTTTAAACATACAATGTCACAACCCTTTTCAATAAACAGACATTTAACATCCCAAAAATGGCATGAATTAGACCAGGAGTTCAAGTTAGTTCAAGTCCTTTGTGAACAAATGAGGCCTGGCTGATGAGAGGGCCCATAATCCTGGGGCAAGAGGCCAGCAGCCAGGCCCCTCCAAAACCCAGTGGCGAGGTTGGTTTCCCACACTAACAAACTCAATAAAGACTCAAAGGCTGAAGAAGCTAAGGATGATGAGTTGGAGTGGGAGAGATTCTCGGATGTTCCAGAGACCAAAGATAAGGCGGAAGAAGAGTCGGCCGAAGTGGGCAGAGCTTCTGAAGAAGCAGAAGACTCTGAAACTGAAGACAAACCTGAGCTAAACCCTGTGGGTAGTAAAGAAAAAAGAGAAGTGTTATCTGTTGATAGAAGAAAGAAACAAAGCGAGTGTGAACACCAGGTGACACCAGAGCGGCTAAAGGATGGTATAAAACTGACCAGCCGGATCTCCAACAAAAAGGAGGAGGCGGGACCTCCTCATGGAAAACAGGGCTGTAAATGTAACATCCCAGAGTATGTCACTAAAACTCTGTTCCCCTTCTACAGCATGTTAGGTGTGTATGTATTATTATCTTGTGTAATCTAGTTTTACATTTTCCTGTATATGTATTTTCCAGGCTTGTATTATGTATTTGCTGTAATTTCCCTGTCCGCGAGCAGGTGGCGGCAATATGTAAGCAGACAATGGTTAGTTAGTTAGTATATCTAGTCTGGAATAGTCCATTCTAGTCTGGGCTCCCCTGTGTGAGCAGAAGTGGGATGTTCCCATGTCCTGTCTCATGAGGAGGAGAAGGAAGTGTAGTCAGTGTACCAGCCACCCCCTGCTGGGGTAGGTTGTGTTGGTAGGAGTTCCCAGAACCAGGGATCCCAACCCTCGATCCCGCCTCGGCTGAGGCAAGGATCCATCTTCCCAGCCTGAGCTATCAACCTCAGCTGGTCGACAAGAAGAGCAGCCACCTCCAGCCTCCAGGAAGAAGCATACCCTGTGATCCAAGCTGTGAGTACATATCCCAAGTCCAGGAGAAGCCAAATTCCTCCTCAGCTAGTCAGGCCCATATCAAGCAGAAGTCAGACAGAGCAGAAGACTAATACCTGCCAGACTCCTTAGGCATATGATCAGAAGCAGAATAGATATAAATTCCTGCCACATACAGTTGCAAGAAAAAGTATGTGAACCCTTTGGAATGATATGGATTTCTGCACAAATTGGTCATAAAATGTGATCTGATCTTCATCTAAGTCACAACAATAGACAATCACAGTCTGCTTAAGCTAATAACACACAAAGAATTAAATGTTACCATGTTTTTATTGAACACACCATGTAAACATTCACAGTGCAGGTGGAAAAAGTATGTGAACCCCTAGACTAATGACATCTCCAAGAGCTAATTGGAGTGAGGTGTCAGCCAACCGGAGTCCAATCAATGAGATGAGTTCGGAGGTGTTGGTTACAGCTGCCCTGCCCTACAAAAACACACACCAGTTCTGGGTTTGCTTTTCACAAGAAGCATTGCCTGATGTGAATGATGCCTCGCACAAAAGAGCTCTCAGAAGACCTACGATTAAGAATTGTTGACTTCTATAAAGCTGGAAAGGGTTATAAAAGTATCTCCAAAAGCCTTGCTGTTCATCAGCCCACGGTAAGAAAAATTGTCTATAAATGGAGAAATTTCAGCACTGCTGCTACTCTCCCTAGGAGTGGCTGTCCTGTAAAGATGACTGCAAGAGCACAGCGCAGACTGCTAAATGAGGTGAAAAAGAATCCTAGAGTGTCAGCTAAAGACTTACAAAAGTCTCTGGCATATGCTAACATCCCTGTTAGTGAATCTACGATACGTAAAACACTAGACAAGAATGGATTTCATGGGAGGATACCACAGAGGAAGCCACTGCTGTCCAAAAAAAACATTGCTGCACGTTTACAGTTTGCACAAGAGCACCTGGATGTTCCACAGCAGTACTGGCAAAATATTCTGTGGACAGATGAAACCAAAGTTGAGTTGTTTGGAAGAAACACACAACACTATGTGTGGAGAAAAAGTGGCACAGCACACCAACATCAAAACCTCATCCCAACTGTGAAGTATGGTGGTGGGGGCATCATGGTTTGAGGCTGCTTTGCTGTGTCAGGGCCTGGACGGATTGCTATCATCTAAGGAAAAATGAATTCCCAAGTTTATCAAGACATTTTGCAGGAGAACTTAATGCCATCTGTCCACCAGTTGAAGCTCAACAGAAGATGGGTGTTGCAACAGGACAACAACCCAAAGCATAGAAGTAAATCAACAACAGAATGGCTTAAACAGAAGAAAATATGCCTTCTGGAGTGGCCCAGTCAGAGTCCTGACCTCAACCCGATTGAGATGCTGTGACATGACCTCAAGAAAGCGATTCACACCAGACATCCCAAGAATATTGCTGAACTGAAACAGTTCTGTAAAGAGGAATGGTCAAGAATTACTCCTGACCGTTGTGCACATCTGATCTGCAACTACAGGAAACGTTTGGTTGAAGTTTCTGCTGCCAAAGGAGGTTCAACCAGTTATTAAATCCAAGGCTTCACATACTTTTTCCACCTGCACTGTGAATGTTTACATGGTGTGTTCAATAAAAACATGGTAACATTTAATTCTTTGTGTGTTATTAGTTTAAGCAGACTGTGATTGTCTATTGTTGTGACTTAGATGAAGATCAGATAACCATTTATGACCAATTTGTGCAGAAATCCATATCATTCCAAAGGGTTCACATACTTTTTCTTGCAACTGTATTGCCAATACCTGCTGGGACCCAAGACTATTGCTGTAACTTGTCTGTGAAGGTTCTCATTTATCCAGGTCATGGTATCTATCTGTAAAGAATAAATCAAGGCAACTGGACGTACTGTAGATTTCTTGAAAACATTTCATTCGTTCTTCCAACGAGCTTTCTCAATTCTGAGTGATTGTACAAAAATTCTGGGAATAAATATGTAACTGAATCCACATCTGGTAATTATACCCAGCATTGGGTCAAAGGTGTTGATTCCATTATCCTAATTGGAGTCAGTAGGTGGTAAAGACTTCCCAGAAAAAGGTGTCAAGACAGCATTGCATGTGGCAGACAATAGATGTCTAACCCCCCCACCTCTATTCAAGCTTGGCTTCTCCATTTTTACGTAGATGGCCTCCTTCACGCCTCGTTTCTGGACTGTCTTATAACAGTGGAAGACGGAAGGAAGCTGGGAATAGAGGTCTATCGAAAACCAACACACACAGACCAGTACCTGATATTTGATTCCCACCATCCTCTAGACCACAAACTGGGAGTCATCCAGACTCTACACCACCAGGCAGAGAAAATCCCCACCAGCACAGAGGCCAAGGCGAAGGAACTCAAACACCTCAGAGGGGCACTTAAAACTTGTGGGTATCCAGTTTGGGCCTTTGTCAAAACAGAAGGAAGGAGAAGAAAGACCACCAAGACTACCAGTGAGGGCGAGAAGCATGACAGACGCAAGAATATGGTTATCCTATATGTAGCTGGGGTGTCTGAGAAACTCAAAAGGATTTTTAATAAAATCACATTCCTGTTTGCTTTAAACCCAGCAACACACTGAGGCAACAACTGGTTCACCCCAAAGACCCAACGCCTAAACACAAGATGGACAACATTGTGTACGCAGTCCAGTGCAATGAGGAATGCTCAGAAATGTATATCGGCGAAACAAAACAACAACTACATCAGCGTATGGCTCAGCATAGAAGAACCAAAACCTCTGGTCAAGATTCAGCCGTGTACTTACATCTGAAAGGAACACTCCTCCACTGTTATAAGACAGTCCAGAAAGGCCGATTGGTACAAACGAGGCGTGAAGGAGGCCATCTACGTAAAAATGGAGACGCCAAGCTTGAATAGAGGTGGGGGGGTTAGACATCTATTGTCTGCCACATGCAATGCTGTCTTGACACCTTTTTCTGGGAAGTCTTTATCACCTACTGACTCCAATTAGGATAATGGAATCAACACCTTTGACCCAATGCTGGGTATAATTACCAGATGTGGATTCAGTTACATATTTATTCCCAGAATTTTTGTACAATCACTCGAATTGAGAAAGCTCGTTGAAATGGAAAATAACTGTACAAGAAAGATGATTTGCATCTTTCTCTCAAGGGAACGAATGTCCTCGTGAACAGTTCCAAGTATTTGCTAATAAGCATTTAAACTAGGAAAGGGGGGCAAAAGAGTGATAATCCAGCAGTCCGACTGCCCCCTGGAACAATGCCAAAAGAGGCCAGTAGCACAAAGGTTAAGAAATGACAAGCTCAGAGTCTTGTCTACAAATGCTCGCAGTCTAGGGAATAAGATCAATGAGCTTGAGGCTATAATGGCATCTGAGAATATAGATGTAGTGGCTGTTACTGAGACGTGGAGTAATGACTGGGATATATCAATACCAGGGTACTCTCTATACAGGAAAGACAGAGAAGGCAAGAAGGGGGAGGGGTGGCCCTGTATGTGAAAGATAGCATAAAATCTAATTTGATACAAGTTAGCGAGAACAATTTAGAGTCAGTTTGGGTTACCTTGCAGCTTGATAATCATAAAGTAACTCGTGTAGGTGTGATATATAGACCACATAGCCAAGTCAAAGAATTAGATGATCTACTAGTTGAGGAAATAGCTAAAATGACATTGAAGGGGGAAGTTATCATTATGGGAGACTTCAATCTTCCAGATGTAAACTGGAAAACCAAAATAGCTAGTTCTGCCAAGAGTACAGATATTCTAAATTCCCTACTGGGATTATTTCTACAGCAAGTAGTGGAGGACCCAACCCGGAAGGAGGCCATTTTAGATTTAGTATTCACAAATGGGAATTTGGTATATGATATTACTGTAGGGGAAAGCTTGGGATCTAGTGATGTGGTTTACTAAGTACAGTGACTGAGTCACACCACACAAAAACAAAAGTTTTAGATTTTAGAAAAACTGACTTTTCTAAAATTAGATTAGTGGTATACGAGTCCCTATCAGACTGGAACAGTTTAATTGGAGTCCAGGAGAAATGGGACTACTTAAAAGTGGCACTATTGAAGGCAACAGAAGATTGCATTAGGCTTGTCAGTAAATGCAAAAAAAGGAAGAGACCACTGTGGTACTCAGCAGAAGTGGCCAAAATCATTAAAAACAAAAAGATAGCATTTAGGAATTATAAAAAAAACTAAACGAGGATGACAGACAAATTTATAAGATTAGGCAGAGAGAGGCCAAACAAGTTATAAGAGCTTCTAAAGCACAGGCAGAAGAGAAATTAGCTCAGTCAGGGAAAAAAGGCGATAAGGCATTCTTCAGATACATAAATGAAAAAAGGAAACTAAAACAAGGAATTACCAAATTAAAAACTAAAGAAGGAAGGTATATGGAAGAAGATAAAGAACTAGCTGACTGCCTCAATGAATACTTATGTTCAGTTTTTACAAAGGAAAATGAAGGAGAAGGACCTCAGTTGGGAAAGAAGACTAATGAATCTTTTGACGCATGTGTCTTTACAGAGGAAGAGGTTCTAAGTCAACTGTCTAAAATTAATACAAATAAGTCACAGGGGCCTGATGGGATACACCGAAAGCTATTAAAAGAGCTCAGCGGTGAACTAGCAAAACCATTAACAGATTTATTTAACCAATCACTGGCAACAGTAGTCGTCCCAGAAGATTGGAAATTAGCAAATGTTGTGCCCATTCACAAGAAAGGTAGTAGGGAGGAATCGGGCAACTATAGGCCAGTAAGCCTGACATCAATAGTGGGGAAATTAATGGAAACCATACTTAAGGAGAGGATTGTGGACCATCTAAAAACCCATGGATTGAAAGATGAAAAACAGCATGGGTTTACTTCAGGGAGATCATGTCAAACTAATATTATTGATTTTTTTGATTGGGTGACTAAAATAATAGATGGAGGAGGTGCAGTAGGCATCGCTTATCTAGACTTTAGTAAGGCTTTTGATACTGTCCCACATAGAAGGCTTATCAATAAAGTGCAGTCATTGGGCTTGGACTCCCATATTGTTGAATGGATTAGGCAGTGGCTGAGGGAGAGGCAACAGAGGGTTGTAGTCAATGGAGTATATTCAGACCAAGGTCTTGTTACCAGTGGGGTACCTCAGGGATCTGTTCTGGGACCCATATTGTTTAATATCTTTATCAGCGAAATTGCAGAAGGCCTCAATGGTAAGGTGTGTCTTTTTGCTGATGACACAAAGATTTGTAACAGGGTTGATGTTCCTGGAGGAATACACCAAATGGAAAAGGACTTAGGAAAACTAGAGGAATGGTCAAAAATCTGGCAACTAAAATTTAATGTTGATAAGTGCAAGATAATGCAACTGGGACGTAAAAACCCAAGAGCAGAATATAAAATCAGTGATACAGTCCTAACCTCAGTATCTGAGGAAAGGGATTTAGGGATCATTATTTCAGAAGACTTAAAGGTAGGCAGACAATGTCACAGAGCAGCAGGAAATGCTAGCAGAATGCTTGGGTGTATAGCAAGAGGAATTACCAGTAGAAAGAGGGAGGTGCTCATGCCGCTCTACAGAGCACTAGTGAGACCGCATTTGGAGTATTGTGCTCAGTACTGGAGACCATATCTCCAGAAGGATATTGATACTTTGGAGAGAGTTCAGAGAAGAGCTACTAAACTGGTACATGGATTGCAGGATAAAACTTACCAGGAAAGATTAAAGGACCTTAACATGTATAGCTTGGAAGAAAGACGAGACAGAGGGGATATGATACAAACTTTTAAATACATAAAGGGAATCAACAAGGTAAAAGAGGAAAGAATATTTAAAAGAAGAAAAACTGCTACAAGAGGACATAGTTTTAAATTAGAGGGGCAAAGGTTTAAAAGTAATATCAGGAAGTATTACTTTACTGAGAGAGTAGTGGATGCATGGAATAGCCTTCCTGCAGAAGTGGCAGCTGCAAATACAGTGGAGGAGTTTAAGCATGCATGGGATAGGCATAAGGCCATCCTTCATATAAGATAGGACCAGGGGCTATCCATAGTATTTAGTATATTGGGCAGACTAGATGGGCCAAATGGTTCTTATCTGCCGACACATTCTATGTTTCTATGTTTCTAAGAACGAGTGAAACGTTTTCAAGAAATCTAGAGTACGTCCAGTTGCCTTGATTTATTCTTTACAGATATATTGCTGTAACTTGTATGGATTTAAAGCTGCCATTCAGTAAAGACGAATTGGATTATATCTCCTGTCTGGATCTCAATCATTCCACCATATCTCCTACTGACCACACTCAATTTATTGCAAGTGAGCCAGGATCCAGGAGTCCAGCCGTACCAAGGAAGGAGACACCGTTGACATTACACAGAGACATTATCCCCCTCTGGCATTCCTCACCTGGTACGTGAGTTATAACATCTTAAAGGGCCCTGCTACAGTACCTGCGCAAGCTGCAATTGGCGTCACAAACTATTACATATAAATACTGACCCACTGCATAGCTGACCCACTGTACCGGTGTCCTGCTCATTGCATAAAGATTGCAGAAGTTAGAGGTCGTGGACCTAAGAAGAAATCTGGAAAAGGAGCAAGTCAGAAAGCTAAGAAAAAGTTCTCCAGCAAAGAGAAGGAGGACTCCCTTAGACACTGTCTGCTAGGTAGAAAGTCAGTGTTTATGAAAAACCAAGCTCTGCTTGCCTGGGGGTGGCAAAATAGAGAGAAATATGTGACACTGACCACATCTTCCAGAGGGCATGGTACGATGTGGGAAAATCCCCAGACCTCCGGTCTGAAGAAGAGGGGGGGGATATGTGGTAATGTGAACAGTGCTGGAAGGTGTGTTGTCCCACTTCAGGTACCTCAGATGGGTGAGACAGATAAAATCCAGAGAGTGGCAGTAGTCTCAGCAAAGCATAGTTTGCTGAGACATTTCTGTATACATATTCTGGCCTGGATTTTACTTGGACTGGTGGCTAGGCTTGGTATAGGGAGTTCCCAGTCCACACCCTTCCAGTACGGGTTTTCCTTTCTACCTGAGGCGATCGCAGGTAAGGCCTGCTGTATGTAATCAGGCTGGCATAAAGCGCCTCAGAGGAGGGAGAGCGAGACTGTTTTGTGAAGCAGAGGCTCTGTGTGTGATCTCAGTCAGGAGGACTGAGGGGCCACAAGGCTTTGAATAGCCTGAGGTTTGGAGGACCTAGAGAACGAGGGTTGCACGCCCAGCGTCTGGAGGACTACTGGGCCACACTCCCCCAAAAGGTACTGGAGTTGCCACAGCCTGGAGGCTGCAGTATTGATGTTGGCTGAGGAAAGCCGCATATGTTGTCAATGTGTGAACTGAGCTCTATGAGTGAGGTAGGGACGTATTGTGTTTAGGTAGCGCCTAGACGGGCAGGAGTATATTTGTGTTTCAAGTGTTGACGGTGCGGGAACCTCACCCCACCCAGTCATGTATAACTGGACTATCCTTTATAAGAAGACTGTCAAAATAAATGCACAGTTTGGAGATGAAAATCCGTTGTCTGGTGATATATCTGTGAGTGTGACCCCCCTGAAAAGAGACGATCCCTTACAGTTGATTATAGCGCTTTTTCAAAATGGGCTTGGGAGTATATGGAGGATTCTCTCTACGCCCCCATTCATAAACTTGATTGTTGCTATAGTCAAAAACATCGCGCTGAAATTTAGTAGGTTTAAAGTTCATGATACTTTCCTCACATTCTTTTAACAAAGCTGCTGATTTGGTCTCCAATTCTTGATATTGAGGTGTCATTTCAAATTTCTGCAGTAGGCTCTTACATTTATCGATCTCCTGTTGAATTGACACCAATTTCTCTCCCTCATATTCAACGATGAGTGTCATTAATTGCTGTGAGCAGGCAGATAGGATGTCATTCCATTTAATAACAAAGCTTTCTGAAAAAATGGTCGTCGGAATTTTTTTAATCCGTAATCCTCTTGGGACCATTGATCTTTCCACATACTTATTTAAGCATGTACTGTTATGCCGATCTACAATAAAGACGACCAATACTGACGGATGCTGGAGAACGGATGCGGAAGGAACGGCCGTGAGATACCCAAACCCTGGACTAAGAAGGCATTGGACGGGCATAATCTATCCCCAGTAGTTAGAAGCAGCGGCCAGCCCAGGAGGGGATGCGACCGCTGGGAAATGGTACCGGCAGGCCCGGGAGGGAAGAAGGTGGAGGGGGCAAGGAGGGGCGAAAGCACTAGGTGAAATAAAGAGGAGAAAACCCAGGCCAGGAGGGGAATGAAGAATGAGAGGAATGGAGAGGGGAGGTGTTCACCATACTCATCTACATCCTCTTCTCTTCACCCCTCCTCGGGGTACCAGTAGGGTCACCTCTTCAGCTGCTAGCACCGAGGTGGTAGGGAGGCTGGAGTGGAGGGGACACTGCAGAAAGGCAGGTGATCTCATGGCTGGTGGGATGCAGGGGAGCTGGGATACCCTGGTCCACATTGCCTTCCTGGTGGAGGTCAGGCAGTGAGGGGAACAGAGAGGCAAGGTGTCTGTTTCCCATGCCTAAAGGGGAAAAAGGTAAAATAACAAACTAAAGTAATAAATACAAATGGTGGATAGATGCCCTGCAAAGCAGGAAGGTCTGCCTCCTACAGACACTAAGCTAAAACTGACTAGCTTGGGTATAACTGAGAGGAGGAGCTAACAATTTTTTGCTTAGTGTCGCCTCCTAGTGCCAGCAGCTATACCCATGGTCTCCTGTGTCTCCTGTGTATTTTTCAGCTGCACAGTGTCTGTGAAACAGGAATGACACACGGACAGCAAAAAATAGACAAACTGATCCTTCATGGAGGCATCTTTTCATTGACCATCATAGACCACCTTTTCACGGATTTGAGCATGGACAGAGACGTGTGAATGAGGTTTAATACTGCCGCCAATTACCGCATAAACTAGTAAACGCTCGGTCACCGGGTAATTGGAATCTTTCAACAGAATTAAAACTCATTGGTCGGTGGCAGATTGTGCTTTGTAATCATGATCTGCTGCCGGCAAACGATGATTCAGTGTTGTTACATAGCGAGCTTTCCAGACATCACCAGTCCCTTCATCAGGCGTCCTACAAGGATGTATGAGGAAACAATAAGAACAGAGACATGGGGGGGATGAAGGGACATTTAAAAAACAACAGACTATCAAAGATCTTGCAAATGAGTCCTTAATTATCTGACAGATAAGGGGTGTGAACGTTTTATGGTCTCTAAATTGATGTTGTCTCAGAGACCTGGAGCCCCCACTATGTCCATTCATTCCCCCATGTCTCTGTTCTTATTGGATATATAGCGCTGTTTCTTCATTCTTGTAGTCCGCCTGATGAAGGGACTGGTGATGTCTCAAAAGCTTGCTATGTAACATCATTACTTCTATTTTTGTTAACCATTAAAAGGTGTCAAACCTGCAATACTCTGATTTTGTTTCTCTTAAAGGGGTTCTCCAGGAATTTAGAAAATGAAAATACTTAAATATTACTTTATTGTAAATATATTCCCAAATACTTTTCATTATTTATAATTGCTCATTTTGTTTCGGGAGCAATCATTAGGAGAAACAAAATGGCCGCCGTCCTATTAATGCACACAAAACCTGTCCTAATCATACAGGAGGACAAGTAACTTCCAAGGACTGAGGTAAAGAGCTGCCTCATCATCCTCCTCCTCTCCTACTTGTCAGGGATTATGATCCTGAATACAGATTATAAGAACCTTAACTGAATCTCTGTGGGAATGGAGTTCATGAGGAGACATGAAGGACAGACAGGACAGACTGTGGTAATGGAGACTACATACAAGAGCTGCTGCTCATTATCCACATCACCCCCACCTCCTCTCTGTACTTCATGCCTCCTCATGATGAACTCCATTTCTACAGAGATTTAGCTGAAGATCATATTACACTGTATTCAGGATCATAGAAGAAGATGAGGCAGCTCTTTGGCTCACTGCTCTGAAGTAACTTGTCCTCCTGTGTGATTAGGACAGGTTTTGTATGTACTAATAGGATGGCGGCCATTTTATTTTTCCTAATGATTGCTCCCCAGACAAAACGAGCCATTATAACTAATGAAAGGTATCTAGGAATATATTTATAATAAAGTCATATTTAAGTATTTTCATTTTCCTAATTCTAGGAGAACCCCTTTAATGAGAACACTAAACCAAAGGGGAGATTTACAAAACACATGTTCAGGAGATCAATTCACTGACTGGTCTGATGTCACGAGGAAACCTCACAATACAACCTCACTAATGCTGGGGGCGCTGTTTTCTCTTCTAGTCTGATGAGCAATCGATTATCTAAAGAGGAGGAGGAAGCCATAAGAAAACTGGAAAAGCAGAAACCAAATATGGAGATCTTTTACTGAACTGAGAAGAAGCCGGATTCCTCTCTGTGATGAGCAGATAACAGGACTTTGGTGGAGAAGACTTCTTCAGAAGTCTGGTATTAGGAGAGTCTCCTGGTGCTTTATGGGTAATATGACTGATATATAGATGATAAGGAAATGTCTAATATTATAATAAACATGATACCAGAAATGTTCTTCTCTAGCTATTTATATGTCCAGTAACTAAGTCCCTTCCTAATGAGTCCAAATCCAGGCCTGTGGGATGTAGTAGCGTCTCCTGAAGGTCATGTACGTTGTCAGCAGTATAATACCGGTTGTCACACCGGAGGAGGCCGTACATTGCACACAGTGTAAATAACAAATCACACAAACTGTTATTTCAGTTTCTATTTTATCTTTTACTTGATGCGACTCACGGACATACCAGTGTTCACATGATCTGTCTCCCGATCACCAGGACCAATAGAAGTGACATGGCGGTGTGCGGTATTTTACTGTATATACACAGTTTGAGTGCTGTGTAAAATGACAAAAAGAAGACAAAGGGTATAAAATGGTCCTAAATGGACTCCTCTTGAGAGGACGCCCAGCTGCCAGCCTATACATGAACTACAGTATGGAACCTATCTAGATCCACCACCCTCCATCTATGTAATAAGGTCCATCTGTTTTATCCCGTAAAATCCATACACAGATCAGACCTACAGCTGTGAGCCACCTTGGAGGCCATCTTGGTAATGTTCTTGTAACCAGCTCCAAGACAGACCTGAGTGATGTGACACCAGGGAACTTCATTATAAAGTTGTTGTATTGATAGGGGCGTGGATAACTGCTGGCATTTCTGGATGTCCTTGAGAACAGCCCCGCTCCCATTTCACATCCTTCACCATCCTGGCACCCATCCTTCAGTCACCATAGCGTGGACAGTACAAAAGAGAAGGAGGAAGCCTCGCAGCCAAGTCATGAGTCCCAATAAGGCCCAGGCAGAAGCAGAAAATCTGAAAGAGTTCACCAGGCAGGAGACCCAACATGGCGCCACTTCCTCTGCCACACCACGCTCCTCCGTTACATGCGGGCAACATACAGCGCAACAGATTGCAGCAGAGGAGCCAGAGGAACCTGAATTTACTTTAAAAACAGCCTATGATCAGTTCCTTGTCGCCATTACCTCCTGCCAGACCTCACTCACGGGCAAAATTGAGGAGGTGAGAGTGGACTTGGGTCTACTACGCCATGATGTGCAACAACTCAGAGACAGAGTTCGGCACACAGAGGATCGAATCTCAGCCTTAGAAGACCTAACGCACCGTCTTGTGTCCTCAGTAAAATCTATCTTCAGCCCATTGGCTATGGTCCTAGAGAAGGCTTTGACGCCTCTTGTAAAAAATACAAAGTCGTTCTTATTGGACACACCCCACTTTTTGAGGATGATTAATGATTTGGGTCATGTCCCTGAAGATAGCCTCCTAGTGACTATCGACGTTGTTAGTTTATACACGTCGATTGGCCACAGGGAGGGTATTCAGGCGGTCTCTATGATCTTACAAACTAGTGAATATTCGCCATCTATACGTGATTTCTTTGTACAGCTGTTAGAGATCGTTTTGATGGAGAACTATTTTTTATTTGGGGATAATTATTATCTCCAGAAACGTGGGACCGCGATGGGGTCGAACGTGGCCCCGCCCTATGCAAATATATTCATGGCTACATTTGAAGAAACATTTGTTTACACCAATGAGTTATATAGTAACAATGTCCTTATTTGGAAAAGATTTATCGATGATATTTTTTGCATATGGGCGGGGCCACATGAGACCCTATTGATGTTCATTGATGATTTAAATACAGGCTGTGACGGTCTACAGTTCAGCGTGTCATGTGACAGGGACATGGTCAGCTTTTTGGACACTTTGGTCATAAAAAACCAAGAGGGTCAGCTATCCACTGACCTCTACAGGAAGGAGACAGACAGAAATAGCATTCTATATTACACGAGTGCACATCCCCCCCTCTTTAAAGAAATCTATACCCAAATCTCAATACCAGCGGGTGAAACGGATTGATTAGGATCCATCCACACAGAACCAGAGGTTTGAGGAAATGACCACCAGATTTAAGGAACGAGGATATCCCTCAAATTTACTAGCTAATAGTGGTGTTGACCAACCTATTGTGAGAATTAACCCTAATAAAAGGGACACCACCAGGGTAGCGTTCATACACAAATTTCATCCTTTTAATACACAGATTGACAACATTGTCAGAAAACACTGGCACTTGTTGGGTAAGTCCTATCCAGAGGTTTTGGAATTTAAGAGTCCACCTCTGATCTGCAATAGAAAGAACCCTAGCTATAGGGACATGTTAGTTAATATGGACATAGGGAGCACCAAATGCTCATTACGCCAGAGTGTATTGTCAACACCACGTAAAGGCGCGTTTCCCTGCCTGCATTGTCTTCACTGTTCACACATCATAAAGGGCCCTACATTTTATCATCCACATACTGGACGTCCATTTGAAGTAAAGGGTTTCTTTACATGTGAGTCTTCCAACGTTATATATCTCATCAAATGCCCTTGTGGTCTGCTATACATTGGAGAGACAATGCAGGCAGTGAGAGACAGAATTAATAAGCATAAATCAACCATCAGAACAAAAAATTTGTTGTTACCTATACCAAGCCATTTTGAGAAATGTAGACATTCTATAGCCCAGCTGAAGTTTCAGGTTCTGGAACAGGTAATTAGACCACGTAGGGGAAGGTGACATCAAGAAAATTCTTCTACGGAGAGAAGCCTTCTGGAACCACATGTTGGATACATTGCACCCAAGAGGCCTGAATAAGGAATATGAGGTTATACATCTGTAGCATGTATATAAAAAATCTTTTACTTTCTATTGATTATAATTGATCTATTATTTATTTTTCAGACATCAACTATCTAATTATCCCTCATGGGATTAGTCTACAACATGTAAGATAGTCTTTCCATTATAGTGCTTTTTGTTTGTTCACTATTGTAGCATGCTGATTTAGATTGATGCTTTGTATCCTTTTGTAGCCACTTCCCTTATGAGATGGGCCCTCCGTCCCTGTGGGCGGTACTTTTTGTATATATATCCTGTTCTGATCATATTTGGATGTACCTGTTGATGAAGGCACATCGCTGAAACGCGTCCTGGTTATAGGACCATTTCCGTTTATGGAATAAAGTAATCTATCTGCATCAAGACACGGCTGCTGGGAGTTTTTCTCAATTTAACTAACCCACCCTCTGTCTGAATGAGTGCAGACCATGGAGACAGCGGTGGACCTTTGGAGGCAAAAATGTGATGATTTTGAAAACCAGGCTCGTAGGAATAACGTCAGAATCCTGAGTATGCCTGAGAGGGCCGAGGACCCAGGCCCGTCGTCTTTTCTAGAGAACTGTTTCAAATCTATATTTCCTGGAGCCTCCTTCTCCACGGTCTATGCAGTGGAAAAGGCCCACAGGGTCCCTGCCAGACCCCCACCCCTGGGAGCCCCTCCCAGACCGCTTCTAGCCCGTTTTCTGAACTGGAAAGATTGAGAACTCGCCCTAAGTTTGGCTAGGAATACACCCAACATATAATTTGAAAATGTGACTACCTGTATATCACTTTTTCCCAACTTCTCTGTGGAACTTCAGAAGGAGCGTGCCACCTTTGTATCCATAAAGAGGCGCCTACGAGAGCTTAGCTTACCATATTCCATGGCATATCCTGCTTGCCTGCGTTTGGTGGATGGCGGGAAAGCACTCTTCTTCACTGTTCCTCGAGAGGCAGAGGAGTGCCAGATGTCCAAGAAACCCCCCACAACCATGAGCGTTACAGCGGTGCCGTGAGTCTCTACTTCTTTCCTACGCAGGCTACTCCTTTTGGACTGACCTGCTGCTCCCCTCAGCCTGTATATTGGACTATAGCAATTATATTCTCTTTTAGTTATACCCAATAATTGTATGTTTAGCTATAGGACACTAATGTTGGGGACCTGTTGATGAGGCAAGAGATGTTTCTCACTGAAATGGTTAATGTTAAGTGCACTGTGATTTTATTCTGGGAAACCGGTCTGAAACCGCTTAGCTATTCCACCCTATTTCACTATGCAGGTCCCCGACCTTACAGCCACAGATGAGATTTATATAAGTATAACACAGTTTATATAGTTTTGGTTTACTATGTTTTTTCATAGGTTCTTGCTTTTCTTTATTTTTACGGTATCCCACAATTATGTACTGGGCAACACATGTCTAATATATCAACTGGGAAGGTGGAGTTCACAGAGATCTCAATCTTTTTCTATGGGTATAAGGACTCCTACACCTATTGTACTATCTTCTCTATGGCCACCTTAAATGTAATGTCTTGGAATGTGAGGCGACTAGGTGGTACTAGGAAACGGATAGCAGTCTTTTCTCATGTCCGCAAGTACAATCCCCATATCCTTGGTCTGCAGGAGACCCATCTCACCCCAGAAACAGCTGGGAGACTTAAGAAACTATGGGTGCAATGGTCGGAACATGCATTCGGGAGCTCTTATTCTAGAGGCGTATCCCTGCTGATACACCGCGCTATTCGTTGGGGGGAGCGGCAGACAGTAGTCAACCCTGAAGGGAAATACATCTTTGTCTATGCAAACATTAACTGCACCCCATATATAGTGTTGAATATGTATATACTGCCCATCATAGGCCTGAGGCTGTTTCCCAAACTTGGTCCCCTTTCCTCTGTTTATCAATGACCCTCCCCCATTCTGTGTTCTGCCCCATAGTTACTTCTATTTATAGTAAATATTTAAAGGGGGTCTGCAGTTTTTTTAAACTGATGATCTATCCTCTGGATAGTTCATCAGCATCTGATCGGCGGGGGTCCGACACCCGGGACCCCCACCGATCAGCTGTTTGAGAAGACAGCGGCGCTGACAGTGGCGCCGCGGCCTTCTCGCTGTTTACCGCAGGCCCAGTGATGTCATGACTAGTATCACTGGCCTGGGCCCGGCTAAGCTCCATTCAAGTGAACAGAGATTAGCCCCGCCCAGGCCAGTGATACTAGTCGTGATGTCACTTGGCCTTCGGTAAACAGCGAGAAGGCCACGGCGCTACTGCCAGCGCCGCTGCCTTCTCAAACAGCTGATCGGCAGGGTTCAGATGCTGATGATCTAGCCAAAGGAAAAATGACCCAAGGCCATTGAAAAGGTTTTAGGTGGAAACCCTTCTGTCCTGTGTGGGGGCCTGGTTTGACCCTTGCTATGGGGCCCTTACTTCTCTATGTACGCCACATCTCAAGTCCCACTGAGAACAATAGATTGGAGTGGCTGCAGATAGGGAGGCAATATCTAATACATCTTAGGGAGAAAAGTGATCGTAAGCTCTTTTTCCTCAAACAGCAATAGTTTGAGTTGGGAAGCCAGTCTGGTAAAATGTTGGCACACGTAGTACGCAATAACACAGCAGCTCCATCAGTGCTACGTATACATAATGCGGAGGGTGAGATGCTAGATTCCAGGAATTTTATCCAGAGTTGTATCGCTCAGTGATATCGCTCAGTTGTATCGCTCAATCACTCATTTGACTAGCTATCTGCAAGATGTTAAGTACCTAAAATTGCAGGAACAAGATGGAGAACGCGGAGATCACCCTAGAGGAAGTAGAAGATGCTATAAGGAAATTTGCCTCTGGAAAGTCACCTGGCCCTGATGGCCTTCCACTAGAGGTGTACTCCAAGTACATTGATATCCTTGGACCACAATTGCACAAAATGTATGGGGCAGCACAACGGGAGGGATGCCTTCCGGAGACACTATATGATGCCTCAATAGTACTGCTGCTGAAACCGGATAAAAGCCCACTGGAATGCGGCTCTTATAGGCCCATTTCAATATTGAATATCCTACAGGGAGTGCAGAATTATTAGGCAAATGAGTATTTTGACCACATCATCCTCTTTATGCATGTTGTCTTACTCCAAGCTGTATAGGCTCGAAAGCCTACTACCAATTAAGCATATTAGGTGATGTGCATCTCTGTAATGAGAAGGGGTGTGGTCTAATGACATCAACACCCTATATTAGGTGTGCATAATTATTAGGCAACTTCCTTTCCTTTGGCAAAATGGGTCAAAAGAAGGACTTGACAGGCTCAGAAAAGTCAAAAATAGTGAGATATCTTGCAGAGGGATGCAGCACTCTTAAAATTGCAAAGCTTCTGAAGCGTGATCATCGAACAATCAAGCGTTTCATTCAAAATAGTCAACAGGGTCGCAAGAAGCGTGTGGAAAAACAAAGGCGCAAAATAACTGCCCATGAACTGAGAAAAGTCAAGCGTGCAGCTGCCAAGATGCCACTTGCCACCAGTTTGGCCATATTTCAGAGCTGCAACATCACTGGAGTGCCCAAAAGCACAAGGTGTGCAATACTCAGAGAGATGGCCAAGGTAAGAAAGGCTGAAAGACGACCACCACTGAACAAGACACACAAGCTGAAACGTCAAGACTGGGCCAAGAAATATCTCAAGACTGATTTTTCTAAGGTTTTATGGACTGATGAAATGAGAGTGAGTCTTGATGGGCCAGATGGATGGGCCCGTGGCTGGATTGGTAAAGGGCAGAGAGCTCCAGTCCGACTCAGACGCCAGCAAGGTGGAGGTGGAGTACTGGTTTGGGCTGGTATCATCAAAGATGAGCTTGTGGGGCCTTTTCGGGTTGAGGATGGAGTCAAGCTTAACTCCCAGTCCTACTGCCAGTTTCTGGAAGACACCTTCTTCAAGCAGTGGTACAGGAAGAAGTCTGCATCCTTCAAGAAAAATATGATTTTCATGCAGGACAATGCTCCATCACACGCGTCCAAGTACTCCACAGCGTGGCTGGCAAGAAAGGGTATAAAAGAAGAAAATCTAATGACATGGCCTCCTTGTTCACCTGATCTGAACCCCATTGAGAACCTGTGGTCCATCATCAAATGTGAGATTTACAAGGAGGGAAAACAGTACACCTCTCTGAACAGTGTCTGGGAGGCTGTGGTTGCTGCTGCACGCAATGTTGATGGTGAACAGATCAAAACACTGACAGAATCCATGGATGGCAGGCTTTTGAGTGTCCTTGCAAAGAAAGGTGGCTATATTGGTCACTGATTTGTTTTTGTTTTGTTTTTGAATGTCAGAAATGTATATTTGTGAATGTTGAGATGTTATATTGGTTTCACTGGTAAAAATAAATAATTGAAATGGGTATATATTTGTTTTTTGTTAAGTTGCCTAATAATTATGCACAGTAATAGTCACCTGCACACACAGATATCCCCCTAAAATAGCTAAAACTAAAAACAAACTAAAAACTACTTCCAAAAATATTCAGCTTTGATATTAATGAGTTTTTTGGGTTCATTGAGAACATGGTTGTTGTTCAATAATAAAATTAATCCTCAAAAATACAACTTGCCTAATAATTCTGCACTTCCTGTATATAATAAAATCTCTGTGTGCGTGCCGATTTGTTAAGTGCGCATACGCGGCGCGCTGGGCAATCGGCACGCACGCACGGACACCGCCTGCAGCGTCCATACATGTGCGTCCGGCGGCAGTCTCTGTTAGTAGAGGTGAGAGGCCACATCCATCCCTATGTGCCGTCCTCTGTCATCCCGAGCTGCAGGCAGCTAACGTGGGGAAATTTCCCTGCCCCCTTCCTCCCCCTATTACTCTGACTACATCTGTACACTCCGGCCATGACATTAGAGAGAGTTAGTGAGGGGGCTACAGGGAATATATTATAGAGATGGAGGGGGATACAGGATTATACTCCAACCCCCATCATTGTACACATATTACACTCCAACCCCCATCATTACACTACAGCCCTCATTGGAGTGTACTATGTGTGTAATGATGGGGGTTGGAGTGTATAATGATGGGGGTATAATGATGCTGAAGGGTCCCTGCGCCGCACATCCCCACTATAACAAACAACAACAGCGATAATTGAACTGCGCACATGCGCCGTGCCGCCCAGTCAACACACGATGCCCACACCAGCGTGCCGCCTAATCACCGCCGCCCTACACGCAACCGCGCCGCCCACACCAGCGCGCACGGCACACCGACCAATCATCATACGCCGCTCCGCACGCTGCCCGCACCTGCGCACCGGCCAATAGCCGCTTCTCGCAGGTTATGGTGTGCTCTCCACGTCGGAGCGCCGCCATTACCGTTCGTGCATCACACAGCCGCACAGTCCCAGCACTCTCAGCCACAGACAGCAGCCACTGCCAGCCGTCTCAGCCACCAGTCACAGTACCAGCAGTTTCAGCCACCAGTCACAGTACCAGCAGTTTCAGGCACCATTCAGTGCCAGCCGTCTCAGCCATCAGTCAGTGCCACCAGCCTCATCACCAGTCACAGTACCAGCAGTTTCAGCCACCAGTCAGTCAGTGCCACCAGTCACAGTGCCAGCAGTCTCAGCCACCAGTTAGTGCCAGCAGTCACTGCCAGCAGTCTCAGCCACCAGTTGCTGCCAGCAGTCTTAGCACCACCAGTCAGTGCCAGCCATCTCAGCCACTAGTCAGTGCCATTTATAGCCTCTTTCACACGACCGTATGGCTTTTTCAGTATTTTGCGGTCCGTTATTCATGGATCCGTTGTTCCATTTTTTTTGTTTCCATTGGGTTTCCGTTCTGTTTTTCTGTTCCGTTTTTCCGTATGGCATATACAGTATACAGTAATTACATAGAAAAAATTGGGCTGTATGGCTCCACAAAAACGGAACAGAAAAGGAACACATACGGAGTACATTCCGTATGTGTTCCGTATTTTTTTTTGCCAACCCATTGACTTGAATAAAGGGCCACAGAAAGTGATTTGTGGGCAATAATAGTACATGTTCTATCTTTCAACGGAATGGAAAAACGGAAACAGAATGCATACGGAATAAATTTTTTTGGGCGGAACCATTGAAATGAATGACCATATACGGAACGCAAAAAACGACCCGCAAACGGAGAAAAAAATAACGGTCGTGTGAAAGAGGCCTAATATAGACTGTTCCTACTAATGTTTATGCACTAATGTTCTAGCGCCCGTTATTGTAACGGGCTTAATGTCTAGTAGACTATAAAATACTTACCAAGATACTAGCCAATAGATTGAATAAAGTAATTACCACTATTATACACGAGGATCAATCCGGCTTTATACCGGGACGATCGACATCCAGTAACATCAGAAGGGCGCAGGTTATTGCTCTGGTGGGGGTAGGAGGAAAAGCGCAGTGGGCCTTGGCTTCTCTAGATACAGCTACAGCATTAGACTCCGTGGAGTGGCCATATCTTTTAGAGGTGCTAAATGTTTCGGGTTTGGCCCGACTTTTATTTCTTGGATCTCCATTCTATATTAATGCCCCAAGGCACGCATCCTGGTTAATGGCTCATACTCAGAGCCACTTACAGAGGCGCCAGACAGGCATAGCCCCTCTCACCCCTGCTGTTTGCAGTGGCCATAGAACCCCTTGCGCTTAGAATACGCCAGGACACTGTGTTTAAAGGGATATCCTTAGGAGAGCGGGAAGACAGGACTGGTTTATACGCCCATGACTTGATGCTCTTCATGGATAGTGTGGAGACCTCTTTACCGAGGGCGATAGATCTAGTTGACTGCTTTGGGCACTTCTCAGGACTCCTCATAAATTGGTCCAAATCGGCCCTCATGCCGTTATGGACAACCACCTGGCCAACAGTATTTTACAACCTCGCGGTAGTAGATTCCTTTAAATATCTAGGAATAATTTGTCACGGAACCATGAACCAGACGTACAACAAGAGATAAGAGAAAATAAGAAGGCTTTATTGAAAATAAAGCTGTAAAGCAAAAGTCCAAACGGATGGTGAAACCGAGCAGAGTCTTTGCGAAGCCAGAGGTCAGGAACCAGAAGGGTAGTCAGACGAAGCCAGGATCAGGAACCAGCAGGGTAGTCAGACGAAGCCAGGATCAGGAACCAGCAGGGTAGTCAGACGAAGCCAGGATCAGGAACCAGCAGGGTAGTCAGACGAAGCCAGGATCAGGAACCAGCAGGGTAGTCAGACGAAGCCAGGATCAGGAACCAGAAGCAGCAGCAGTCTTGAAGCATGTGTACACAAGAGGACCAAGCAAGGAACTGAAGCCACAGACCTCCTATATATATGAGCTAGGCATCCAGCTCCTCCCAGTGGGAAGGAGGAGCCGCAGGGTGGAAGGCTACAAGAAACCCAGAAACCAAGATGGCCACCAGCACATGTCAAACGAAGGAGAACAGCAAGAAGGTAAGACCATGACATAATTATCACTGAAGACCCGCTTCTATCCTTCCCTGAGAATATAGCCCCCATTGAAACCTACTTTACTGACAAATTTAGATCTTGGAAAACTGTCCCCCTCTCTATAATGGGCAGACTCAATCTAATAAAATTATTTTGCTCCCCAAGAGTCTCTATCTACTGGAACATGCTTTTACGCCCATCCCGCGCAGCTCTTTCGATCGGCTGCACTGATGGATGACGGCCTTTGTATGGGGGTCAGCTAGACGTAAACTTGCTTTACATACCTTACAGAGATCTAAGCAGCAGGGGGAAGGGGGGGGGGGCAGCATTACCAGATTTCTTCCTATACTTCCTGTCTGACCAGGAGAGATTTCTTGCATCATGGGTGGCAGCCACTACGCTACCTAATGCAGAATATTATCTGCAGCAATACCTGCAGTTATCCACACTATGGCCGGTGCTGGAGAGCATTCACTTGTTTGCTGGACGTGCCCTCCCCATACATAGGCTGGCACATCAGGTGTGGAACGCAGCAAAGCTTCACCAGTACAAGGATTTGGCGGATGCCATTCCATTATGGGACAACCCAATGTTTCTTCACTTGCAAAACCACAAGGGAGCAGAAATTTGGAAGGAGTATAGAATGCTCACACTAAAAGATTTGTATGAAAATGGGATCCTATGTTCATTCACACAAATACAGGGAGATTCTGGACTCCGCGCAGTCACTTCTATAGATATCTACAGGTGCGCCACGCTCTTCACTCACAGTTTCGAGATGATAGACGGGCTATTTCTAAGTACCCCCTGACCAAAGGGTATTATATCTATTCTATATACCCATTTATTGAGCAACCGAAGGGCTTTAAATCAGCTGAAGGTTGAATGTAAATGGAAAGAAAATGTCTCTCTTTTACCTGCGGAGGAATGGCAGGAAGCATTAGAATCACCGCTATATGTCTCACCCTCTGCCAACAGCTAATACAATTATTTATTCTACATAGATGTTACCCCAACTAGACTATACAAGATGGGTAAACTATCGCACACTTGGGGCCACAGATGCGCACAGACTAATGACTTCTGGCCTATGTTCTGGGACTGTAACTACATCAAGTCCTATTGGCAGGAGGTCACTAATATGCTATCTGCTGTGCTTTCTACTCCGGCTCCCCATGACCCTAAAGCATGTTTGCTAGGAAATCTGGAGGAAGATATATGGACCATAATAGAATATTTTTAAGAGAGACATTGTTCCTGGCAAGGAAAGCCATTGCAATTAGATGGATGGCAGACCGGCCACCCGCTGTGAATCCGAGGAGATCTCTGGGTAACCAAATTGTCCCCTATGAAAATGGGATGTTCAAAAACAGGGGGGGCCCGCAGAAGTTTTGGAAGGTGTGGGGAGCGTGGGGCACATCACCCATGACAGTTTTCCAATCCAGACATATGCAATCTGTCATAATGAGCCTACAATAATGTATAACACCCTGTATGCACAGTGGTTAATGTACTTGATTAAGGCTTCATTCCCTGTAAACGACATGGAAACATTTGCCGTCTCTGATGGATGTAACATTGCTTTACCTTATGTGTAAATTCTCCAATAAAACAAGTTAAAAAAAGAAAAAGTCATTGTATTGAAATCTGTAGCCGGTCTCAGGTCGGAGTCCAGTCACGTGAGATTTTCTATGGGACCAGGGTTTTCACCGTCAGCTTTGATATCACTTGCACCTAGGGGGTGCTAACTTTTTATAGTAGTGGCCAATAGTCTGTTGTGGCAAACCTTTCAACACTAAGCAACACCTGACTCCGCCTAGAGGTGCCACGTGCCCGGTATTGCACCGGCCAAGCCGGTATTTTGTTCTCCACACTGGTACCGGTTCTGTTATTCCGGCCTGCACTATCTGACCAGATCACACAGCGGCCGCCTGTCCCAGCCGCATTGGGAAAGCTATTTATTTGCATATGTGTCCAGGAATGCAGGCTGAGAGCTTCCACCGCCCGGCAGTAAGGAGGCCTCTGATTGGTGAGAGCAGGCGCCTCTCACAAGTGCTGGGCTGTTCCTGTGACCCAGGTGCTGTGAGAACATGATGGGGGGAGTAATCCCTGAACACAGTGGGGGCAGCATACACAGCATATACTGTATAGCAGCTTCCCCCTGCCTCCTTGCACTGCCTGTAGTGGGCGCTTACCGCTCCCGGCGCTGGTTCATTAGTCAGCGCGCCGAGAGTGCAGGGGGAAAGGTCACTGACGGCGCCGGCCACGCTGGTCCGTGAGCTTATACATAGTGTACAAGTCCATCATATTTTATAAAAAGGGGGAATGTAAATTTACTTGATAAACACATGGGGCTCCTGTCTCCACCCGGATGTGAGGGGGCAGGGCAGGCAGAGGCCGCAGCTCCCGCACAGCCCGTCTCTCCGATGCTGATAGAAGACGGATGTCAGAGAGCGATGCTAAGGGACATTTCAGCCCCACTTTTTTACCACAAATAAACGTTTTTCCTAAATAAAGTACAGTGGGGGCCATTTTTATGGATACACCTTAATAAAATGGGAATGGTTGGTGATATTAACTTCCTGTTTGTGGCACATTAGTATATGTGAGGGGGGAAACTTTTCAAGTTGGGTGGTGACCATGGCGGCCATTTTGAAGTCGGCCATTTTGAATCCAACTTTTGTTTTTTCAATAGGAAGTGGGTAATGTGACACATCAAACTTATTGGGAATTTCACAAGAAAAACAATGGTGTGGTGTTGGTTTTAACGTAACTTTATTCTTTCATGAGTTATTTACAAGTTTCTGACCACTTATAAAATGTGTTCAATGTGCTGCCCATTGTGTTGGATTGTCAATGCAACCCTCTTCTCCCACTCTTCACACACTGATAGCAACACCGCAGGAGAAATGCTAGCACAGGCTTCCAGTATCCGTAGTTTCAGGTGCTGCATATGCTATGAAGATACGAGATGTGCAGCACCTGAAACTACGGATACTGGAAGCCTGTGCTAGCATTTCTCCTGCGGTGTTGCTATCAGTGTGTGAAGAGTGGGAGAAGAGGGTTGCATTGACAATCCAACACAATGGGCAGCACATTGAACACATTTTATAAGTGGTCAGAAACTTGTAAATAACTCATGAAAGAATAAAGTTACGTTAAAACCAACACCACACCATTGTTTTTCTTGTGAAATTCCCAATAAGTTTGATGTGTCACATTACCCTCTTCCTATTGAAAAAACAAAAGTTGGATTCAAAATGTCCGACTTCAAAATGGCCGCCATGGTCACCACCCAACTTGAAAAGTTTCCCCCCTCACATATACTAATGTGCCACAAACAGGAAGTTAATATCACCAACCATTCCCATTTTATTAAGGTGTATCCATATAAATGGCCCATCCTGTATATTAGAAAAATGTTCCCTGTCACTGTCCCTACACATTAGGGGAAAAAAAAAATAAACGGCAGTCACTCTTTAACCCCTTAAGGACCGGGCTCATTTTCACCTTAAGGACCAGGCCATTTTTTGGAAATCTGACCAGTGTCACTTTAAGTGCTAATAACTTTAAAACGCTTTGACTTATCCAGGCCATTCTGAGATTGTTTTTTCGTCACATATTGTACTTCATGACACTGGTAAAATGAAGTCAAAAAAATTATTTTTTTTGCACAAAAAAATACCAAATTTACCAAAAATTTAGAAAAATTTGCAAATTTCAAAGTTTCAGTTTCTCTACTTCTGTAATACATAGTAATACCCCAAAAAATTGTGATGACTTTACATTCCCCATATGTCTACTTCATGCTTGAATTGTTTTGGGAATGATATTTTATTTTTTGGGGATGTTATAAGGCTTAGAAGTTTAGAAGCAAATCTTGAAATTTTTCTGAAATTTACAAAAACTCAATTTTTAGGGACCAGTTCAGGTTTGAAGTCACTTTGCGAGGCTTACATAATAGAAACCACCCAAAAATGACCCCATCTAAGAAACTACACTCCTCAAGGTATTCAAAACTGATTTTGCATACATTGTTAACCCTTTAGGTGTTGCACAAGAGTTATTGGCAAATGGGGAGGAAATTTGAGAATTTGATTTTTTTGTCTAATTTTTCATTTTAACCCATTTTTTCCACTAACAAAGCAAGGGTTAACAGCCAAACAAGACTGTATATTTATTGCCCTGACTCTGCTGTTTACAGAAACACCCAATATGTGGCCGTAAACTACTGTACGGCCTCACAGCGGGGCGTAGAGTGAAAGGTGCGCCGTTTGGTTTTTGGAAGCTGATTTTTATGGACTGGTTTATTTACACCATGTCCCATTTGAAGCCCCCTGATGCACCCCTAGAGGAGAAACTCCCTAAAAGTGACCCCATCTAAGAAACTACACCCCTCAAGGTATTCAAAACTGATTTTACATACGTCGTTAACCCTTTAGGTGTTGCACAAGAGTTATTGGCAAATGGGGATGAAATTTGAGAATTTCATTTTTTTGCCTAATTTTCAATTTTAACCCATTTTTTTCACTAACAAAGCAAGGGTTAACAGCCAAACAAAACTGTATCTTTATTGCCCTGACTCTGCTGTTCACAGAAACACCCCATATGTGGCTGTAAACTACTGTACGGCCACACAGCGGGGCGTAGAGTGAAAGGTGCGCCGACTGTTTTTTTGACACCATGTCCCATTTGAAGCCCCCCTGATGCACCCCTAGAGTAGAAACTCCATAAAAGTGACCCCATCTAAGAAACTACACCCCTCAAGGTATTCAAAACTGATTTTACAAACTTTGTTAACCCTTTAGGTGTTGCACAAGATTTAATGGAAAATAGAGACACAATTTCAAAATTTCACATTTTTGGCAGATTTTCCATTTTAATATTTTTTTTCCAGTTACAAAGCAAGGGTTAACAGCCAAACAAAACTCATTATTTATGGCCCTGATTCTGTAGTTTACAGAAACACCCCATATGTGGTCGTAAACCGCTGTACGGGCACACGGCAGGGCGCAGAAGGAAAGGAATGCCATACGGTTTTTGGAAGGCAGGTTTTGCTGGACTGTTTTTTTGACACCATGTCCCATTTGAAGCCCCCCTGATGCACCCCTAGAGTAGAAACTCCAGAAAAGTGACCCCATTTTAGAAACTACGGGATAGGGTGGCAGTATTGTTGGTACTAGTTTAGGGTACATATGATTTTTGGTTGCTCTATATTACACTTTTTGTGCGGCAAGGTAACAAGAATTAGCTTTTTTGGCACCGTTTTTTTTTTTTGTTATTTACAACATTCATCTGACAGGTTAGATCATGTGGTAATTTCATAGAGCAGGTTGTCACGGACGCGGCGATACCTAATATGTATTACATTTTTTTAATTTATGTAAGTTTTACCCAATGATTTCATTTTTAAAACAAAAAAAAGTTTTAGTGTCTCCATAGTCTAAGAGTCATAGTTTTTTCAGTTTTTGGGCGATTATCTTAAGTAGGGTCTCATTTTTTGCGGGATGAGATGACGGTTTGATTTGCACTATTTTGGGGTGCATATGACTTTTTGATCGCTTGCTATTACACTTTTTGTGACGTAAGATGACAAAAAATTGCTTTTTTTACACAGTTTTTTTTTTTTTTTTTTTACGGTGGTCACCTGAGGGGTTAGGTCATGTGATATTTTTATAGAGTCGGTCGATACGGACGCGGCAATACCTAATATGTATACTTTTTTTTTATTTATGTAAGTTTTACACAATGATTTCATTTTTGAAACAAAAAAAATTATGTTTTAGTGTCTCCATAGTCTAAGAGCCATAGTTTTTTCAGTTTTTGGGTGATTATCTTAAGTAGGGTCTCATTTTTTGCGGGATGAGATGACGGTTTGATTGCTACAATTTTGGCGTACATGCGACTTTTTTGATCACTTTTATTACCTTTTTTTGGGAAGTAAGGTGGGCAAAATTTCAATTTCATCATAGTTTTTTATTTTTTATTTTTATGGCGTTCACCGTTCGGGTAAAGTAACATGACCGTTTTATAGATCAGGTCGTTACGGACGCGGCGATACCAAACATGTGTAGGGAATGTTATTTTTTTTATTTTTAATCAGTGATAAATGTGTTTTTTGATTTTTACTTTTTTTTCACTTTTTTTCACTTTTTTTTTTACCCAGACCCACTTGGTTCTTGAAGATCCAGTGGGTCTGATGTCTGTATAATACAGTACAGTACAATATATATTGTTCTGTACTGTATTTTACTTACACTGAACAGATCTATGCTTTTAGCACAGATCTGTTCAGCACCATGGACAGCAGGACGCCTGAGCAGGCGTCCTGTTGCCATGGGAACCTTCCCCGTCTGCTCAGAACTGCGCAGACGGGGAAGGGTGAGGAGGGGATCTCTCGGGGGGCTGTCTGGGAGCTCTCTCCCTCTCCATCGGGGGGCTGCAAAGGCACAGCAGCCCCCCGATCGGAGAGGGAGGGAGCTCCCTCTTACTGTTAACTTTTTCCATACAGCAGTCCGTACGGCCCGCTGTATGGAAAGGGTTAAACGGCTGACATCGCATCACCGATGTCAGCCGTTTATACCAGGGTGTCAGCAATGTGCTGGCACCCTGGTATACCCACTCTACACCAACGATTATTCAATGGGAGGCGGGCGGGGGATCGCGATCCCTCCTGCCGCATCGCCCGCCTCCCGCACCGCCCCCACCACCCCCCCTGCACCTCCCACCGGACTAAAATCATCAGGTGCAGGGGGGGTGATAAAAATATATTTTCGGCACACTAAAGTTTCTGATCGCCGCGGTCAGGGACCGCTGGGATCAGAAACTGCAGAAATCGCAACAAACCGCAGGTCTGAATTGACCTGCGGTTTGTTGCGATCGCGGACATGGGGGGGGTCACGGGACCCCCCCGCGCATTTAGCCGAGGTGCCTGCTCAATGATTTGAGCAGGCACCTTGTTCCGATCACAGCCGGCCGGGCGGCAGTAATCGGAACAACACATGACGTACCGGTACGTCATGTGTCCTTAAGGACTCGGGAAACATGCCGTACCGATACGTCATGTGTCCTTAAGGGGTTAAAGTCCCCTCCAAAGATAACTTGTCAACCTGTAAGAAGGAAAGGCTTAAAGGGAGTCTGTCACCAGCATTTCACTTTTTTAACCCTTCCCACAGCTCCCTAGCATGCTTACAGTTAATAAAAACGTTACCTCTGGCATCAATCCTGGACTTATAGAACCATCAAAAACGATCTTTATAAGATATGCAAATGAGGGCTCGCAAGTGCCCAGGGGCGACGTTACTCTCTTAAGTGCCCTGCTTGCTAAGCCTTTTCATTGCGTCCCCCCGCCCCTTCCTACCCTCCGCCCGCCCATCCTTTCCCTCTGACCGCCTTTCTACTAACTTGTAATTCTGCCGATATCCCACGCCTGCGCACTCATTCCTTTGGCCGGCGCATGCGCACTGCGATGCCCATTCCTTGTACAGCATCACAGTAACTATTGCGCATGCGCCAGCTAACGACGCGAAAACACAACAAAGGAGGCGGTCCATCGACGCATGCGCATAAATTACTTTGATGCCGTACAAGGAATGGGCATCGCAGTGCGCATGCGCCGGCCAAAGGGATGAGTGCGCAGGCACGGGATATTGGCAGAATTACAAGTTAGTAGAAAGGCGGTCAGAGGGAAAGGATGGGCGGGCGGAGGTGTAAGGGTCAGCCCCTAGAATACTGTTCTTTGCACAGATATCTTACAATATGGTGTTACATAGACTGTGATTACTTATTTCAGCCACTAGAGGTCACTGTGGCTCTGAGAAAGAGGAAGCTGAACTGTTTCTGAGATACACAAGAGGTAGGAGGAGCCAGAAGTTCCCGGGGGGGGGGGGGTTGTGTCCTGGCTAGAGGTGGGAGTGCCCTGAGAGCTGTGAGAGGATGGCTGCCATGTTAGGAGCCAAGTAAAGGCTAGTGATGGGACATGAAGCCTGACTGATGGAGTCCTGAGAAGCTGGCTGTTCTGGAGACAGGCCAAGATAGACTCTGAACTGAAGTGCTGCAGCTGTGACCCAGAGAAAGAGACTGCACAGTGTGTTACAGAGGAGTGGGACCGTGTGAAGAGACCAGTCAGATCCTTCCTGCCAGAGGTGGAGATCTGCATCTGTTGTGACCAGAGAGAGAAAGACAGACAAGAAAGCGACCGGACCTGGAGCCAGACTGCATCTTATTGGATCCAAGAGAATCTGCAGAACTGTGAGTGGCACCGGTGCTTTTCTGTGATAGGTTATAGAGCCAGGGACTTAGTCAGTGCGCTGTAGAAGCGTCCCCTGGATAGCAGGGCTAGATAGGGAATAAGTGTTGAGAGTAGCTTGTAAGCGGTTTGCTGTTTAGCTTATTCTGTGTATATGCAAAATCCCATTACCACTGTTGTTGTTTCATGTTCACCTGTTAATACCATTACTGTATTGTTACTCAGGTTTTCCGGCAGTTTCATTTAGCTCCTTACTAAAGCCGGCTTTTGCTTCAGTCTCCTTGTCCGCTGTACTGTACTTGAATCCTGCTTTGCGGTCTCTCTCTCCTCTGACCGCTACAGAGGGTAGGAAGGGGAGGGGGGACGCAAAGCATGCTGGGACAGGAAGTGCTGGATGTAAACATCCTGTAAAGGTCCAGACAGGGGGAAGAAAAGCACCGACATGAAAAACAGGTATCGGGGGCAGAAATCTGCGGTGGAAGGAGCAAATTTAAAAAAATAGTTTTGGGACCTGAGAACCTCATTAACCCATTCTGCTGCGGATCACTAATGCTGGGTTCTCAGAGCTGGAGCTCAGCTGTACGCGGAGACGGGGTGCACAGTGTGCATGTGCCGTCTCGCTTCTCTCTTCATGTCCGCCGCTGTATGTCTATGGGACTGCAGTAGTGGACAGGAAGAGAGAAGGGAGACGGCACATGCGCACTTCTCCTCATACAGCCGATCAGCGGGGGTACTAGGGGTCGGACCGCTGCCAATATATTGATGACCTATCCTGAGAATAGGTGATTAACAGAAAAGGCCCGGAGAACCCCTTTAACACATGGTGTTAAGTCTCTATGTCACATTGTGGCTCCCAGTATTAACAATTCCTCCATTAGCACCCCCAGTATTAATAGTGCCCCCAGTAATATTAATGCCTCCATTAGTGCCCGCCAAAATTAATAATGCCCCCATTAGTACCCCGAGAATTAATAATGCGCCTATTAGTGCCCCCAGTAATAGTAATGCCTCAATTAGTGCCCCCCAGAATTAATAATCCTCCTATATGATGACAATGTAGATGATCAGATAAGTGACGAGGATGTAGAGGCTCAGGTATGTGATGACTCTGTAGAGGCTCAGGTAAGTGATGGCGCTGTAGAGGCTCAGGTAAGTGATGACGCTGTAGAGGCTCAGCTAAGTGATGATGCAGTAGAGGCTCAGGTAAGTGATGACACTGTAGAGGCTCAGGTAAGTGATGATGCTGTAGAGGATCAGGTAAGTGAAGACACTGTAGAGGATCAGGTAAGTGAAGACACTGTAGAGGCTCAGGTAAGTGAAGACACTGTAGAGGATCAGGTAAGTGATGACGCTGTAGAGGCTCAGGTAAGTTAAGACGCTGTAGAGGATCAGGTAAGTGATGACGCTGTAGAGGCTTAGGTAAGTGATGACGCTGTAGAGGATCAGGTAAGTGATGATGCTGTAGAGGATCAGGTAAGTGAAGACGCTGTAGAGGCTCAGGTAAGTGAAGACGCTGTAGAGGATCAGGTAAGTTATGACGCTGTAGAGGATCAGGTAAGTGATGACGCTGTAGAGGATCAGTTATCTCAGACATTGGGGGCAGATCGTTAGGATATTCCCCCAGTGTCTGATAGGTGCAGATCCCAGAGTTGGTCCCTATCTTTAGAGCAGAGCCCACAAAGTGAAGGAGGGTGTACTGAGCATGCCCGGCCACCCTCCATTCTCTTCTGTGGGAGCGCCAAAAATAGCCCAGTGCTGGTCCGACTATTTCCATCAGCCCCTTAGAAGTGAATGGAGCGGTGACTGCGCATGCCCTTCATTTCAATGGGACTGCCAGAAATACCCGGCTATTTTTGGAGCTCCCATAGGAGTAAATGGAGTGTGGCCGTGCATGCAGGGTACGACGTCCTTCACTTTACGGGCTCCGTTCTAAAGATAAGTGCGGGTCCCGAGGTGGGACCTTCACCTACAGTATGAGATGTTGATGCCATATCCTAGCAATCTGCACCAAATGTCTGAGATGATGCCACCCTTTAGTATTTGAGATGGACGATCTTAACTTCTCCAAAAAGGGACACTGACAGGCCAAATCAGCATATTTAGTTATACAGGGAGTGCAGAATTATTAGGCAAGTTGTATTTTTGAGGATTAATTTTATTATTGAACAACAACCATGTTCTCAATGAACCCAAAAAACTCATTAATATCAAAGCTGAATATTTTTGGAAGTAGTTTTTAGTTTGTTTTTAGTTTTAGCTATTTTAGGGGGATATCTGTGTGTGCAGGTGACTATTACTGTGCATAATTATTAGGCAACTTAACAAAAAAACAAATATATACCCATTTCAATTATTTATTTTTACCAGTGAAACCAATATAACATCTCAACATTCACAAATATACATTTTTGACATTCAAAAACAAAACAAAAACAAATCAGTGACCAATATAGCCACCTTTCTTTGCAAGGACACTCAAAAGCCTGCCATCCATGGATTCTGTCAGTGTTTTGATCTGTTCACCATCAACATTGCGTGCAGCAGCAACCACAGCCTCCCAGACACTGTTCAGAGAGGTGTACTGTTTTCCCTCCTTGTAAATCTCACATTTGATGATGGACCACAGGTTCTCAATGGGGTTCAGATCAGGTGAACAAGGAGGCCATGTCATTAGATTTTCTTCTTTTATACCCTTTCTTGCCAGCTACGCTGTGGAGTACTTGGACACGTGTGATGGTGCATTGTCCTGCATGAAAATCATGTTTTTCTTGAAGGATGCAGACTTCTTCCTGTACCACTGCTTGAAGAAGGTGTCTTCCAGAAACTGGCAGTAGGACTGGGAGTTGAGCTTGACTCCATCCTCAACCCGAAAAGGCCCCACAAACTCATCTTTGATGATACCAGCCCAAACCAGTACTCCACCTCCACCTTGCTGGCGTCTGAGTCGGACTGGAGCTCTCTGCCCTTTACCAATCCAGCCACGGGCCCATCCATCTGGCCCATCAAGACTCACTCTCATTTCATCAGTCCATAAAACCTTAGAAAAATCAGTCTTGAGATATTTCTTGGCCCAGTCTTGACGTTTCAGCTTGTGTGTCTTGTTCAGTGGTGGTCGTCTTTCAGCCTTTCTTACCTTGGCCATCTCTCTGAGTATTGCACACCTTGTGCTTTTGGGCACTCCAGTGATGTTGCAGCTCTGAAATATGGCCAAACTGGTGGCAAGTGGCATCTTGGCAGCTGCACGCTTGACTTTTCTCAGTTCATGGGCAGTTATTTTGCGCCTTGGTTTTTCCACACGCTTCTTGCGACCCTGTTAACTATTTTGAATGAAACGCTTGATTGTTCGATGATCACGCTTCAGAAGCTTTGCAATTTTAAGAGTGCTGCATCCCTCTGCAAGATATCTCACTATTTTTGACTTTTCTGAGCCTGCCAAGTCCTTCTTTTGACCCATTTTGCCAAAGGAAAGGAAGTTGCCTAATAATTATGCACACCTAATATAGGGTGTTGATGTCATTAGACCACACCCCTTCTCATTACAGAGATGCACATCACCTAATATGCTTAATTGGTAGTAGGCTTTCGAGCCTATACAGCTTGGAGTAAGACAACATGCATAAAGAGGATGATGTGGTCAAAATACTAATTTGCCTAATAATTCTGCACTCCCTGTATATATGACATTACAGGTCTTATACAGTCTATTAAAAACATCTAAGTATCCCCCCTGTCCACCTTATAAATACCGAAAAATAAAGTTTTATAACCTGCCTGTCTCGTCACCAATCTGCCCAAGGGGCGGCGTTTCATCTCAAAATGCGCCCAGCCAGCCGCTCCCAACTGCCGTTCTGAAGCCCCGCCCATCGAAGTGAATACTGATTTGGCCTGTCAGTGTCCCTTTAAGGAATTGCACAGTGATAGGACTGCTGGCCCATTTTATTCTCCTCCTTTTGCAAATTTTAGGTTATCACCGTTAGGTGTTGTTCCCAAAAAAGGAGCCGGGTCAATTCCGTTTAATTCATCATTTCTCCTTCCCTGTTAAGCAGTCATTAAAGGATGAAGTTGATAAATCTTCTGCTTCCGTGGTTTCTGCATCATGTGACCGGCGGCTTCTTTGTTGCAGAGATTTGGTGTTGGTGCTAAAATGGCCAAGACGGATATTAGATCTGCTTTTAGGTTGCTTCCGGTTAATCCTGTTGGTTATAATTCATTAGGTTTTGAATTTGATGGTTTTTATTTTTATGATAAGTTTTTACCTATGGGTTTTTCGTTATCCTGTTATTATTTTGAGGCCTTTGCTAGTTTCGTTCATTGGGCAGTGGAGAGAGAGATGCCGTGTGGCGCTGTTCTCCACTATCTGGATGGTTTTCTGTTTATAGGTCCTGCTGCATCTGATGTTTGTGATTATTGCATACATTTTTTAAAGTAATGAATTGGATGAAGTGGCTCACTGCTGATTGCGGGTGGTACGGTGCTACGAACTGAAATTGAGGACACCCTACCTCAATCGAATAAGTAAGTAAAAATTATAATGGAAGCGAGCACTCACTCTATGGCATTACTCATTTAATAATATAATTCTTCAATAAAATGATACATGTAAAATACAATCACTCTAAAATACAATATAGCATAAAACTAAAATATGGTCGACCGTAAAAGCAATAACAATATTTAATGACACTTATTCAAATAGCAGCAGCTGTGGATGTTGCCTAATATCATTCAGTAACAACAATGGAAATATTAGCAGCTATAAATGGATACTTATAAGGGCTCTTTCACACTTGCGTTGTTCTGTTCCGGCATAGAGTTCCGTCGTCGGGGCTCTATGCCGGAAGAATCCTGATCAGGATTATCCCAATGCATTCTGAATGGAGAGAAATCCGTTCAGGATGCATCAGGATGTCTTCAGTTCCGGAACGGAAAGTTTTTTGGCCGGAGAAAATACCGCAGCATGCTGCGCTTTTTGCTCCGGCCAAAAATCCTGAACACTTGCCGCAAGGCCGGATCCGGAATTAATGCCCATTGAAAGGCATTAATCCGGATCCGGCCTTAAGCTAAACGTCGTTTCGGCGCATTACCGGATCCGACGTTTAGCTTTTTCTGAATGGTTACCATGGCTGCCGGGACTCTAAAGTCCTGTTTGCCATGGTAAAGTGTAGTGGGGAGCGGGGGAGCAGTATACTTACCGTCCGTGCGGCTCCCGGGGCGCTTCAGATTGACGTCAGGGCGCCCCACACGCATGGGTGACGTGATCGCATGGATCACGTCATCCATGCGCATGGGGCGCTCTGACGTCATTCTGAAGTGCCCCGGGAGCCGCACAGACTGTAAGTATACTGCTCCCCCGCTCCCCACTACTACTATGGCAACCGGGACTTTAATAGCGTCCTGGCTGCCATAGTAACACTGAACGCATTTTGAAGACGGATCCGTCTTCAAATGCTTTCAGTTCACTTGCGGTGTTACAGATCCGGCAGGCACCTCCGGCAAATGGAGTACACGACGGATCCGGACAACGCAAGTGTGAAAGAGGCCTAACGTGCAATGTTCTCAACGGTGTCCAAAGTGGCAAAAATAAGTTTTTCAATAATTGATTAAGAAAAATATGTCCTAGACTCAGGTCTTGGTGCACGTGTCTTTGTGTCCATAAAATATAAGAATAAAAAAAGATGAAAAAAATTGTGAATGAATATCTTCGAAATGTGAGAACAGTGTGTCAAAAAAGGAAGGGGACACCTGATAGATCCCTGCACGTTAATACATGCTGGTACACTTGTAACAATTCCTCTAATTGCTGACATACAGGTAGGAGCATCCAGATCAATGCATCATCCCATAGAGTTGTCCACATATACCGCCATCACTGTGGTCTGTGTTCGGCTGTTGAACAATTGGCTTATATAAAAAGTCTCTAATGTCGGCCAGGCACTTACCTCTATATACAGGATGGCCTTTGCTGATTAGGGAGAGAAGAGTCTTACCTCCTGTAGTGTTTGTTTGAAAGTCCTGTCCTTGACTAAGTCCAGGTAATGAGCTGGAGACGCCGCTCCGTCCTCACAGCTTGCAGTCTCTGACAATCTCGTCCAATCTCGCGATGCTGTGTGTGGGACTTCCGTCCAGTCAATGCACTCGCTCGGATGTTTAGGTCGATTCAATTGTCGAAAAATTTCATTATTCGGTTTGTAATTTTCGCTCTAGCATGGCCATGCAAAGCTTGTTTCAGCGGAGGTTTAAACAGAGTGTCCGATATCCCAGACGCGTTTCGGGATGATTCCACATCCCTTCCTCAGTGGTCATATCCAGCACTCCTAACCTCCTCCTTTTTAAGCGTTTTTAAGGTCGTCCACAAGTTGCGGTGATATAATCCGGAATTGGATTCTAATCAGCGATTTTTCGCCGCTATGAGATTATGATGCGGTTTTTTTCACTATGGATGCGTTTTTTCTTATTTTCGATCCTATTCATTGCGGTCTATCTCTGTATGTCATAAAAACTAAATCCGATGTTGTAAATGTCATAAAATCGATAAAAACATTCTATTCATAATATAAAACCTTATACATATAAAATTCATATAAATATTCAGCAGCATAAAATACATATAAGAAATATCAACTACAATAAAAGCATTCTGTATATAGAGTTCTGTAAATTCCTATAGATATTTAAAAATTGCTGTAAACATATGGAGTTGGTCGGAATAGGTGGGGGTCCCAAACCAGAGGGCGGGTCCCAGCGCCGATAAACGGCCAAGCTTGGGACTCGCCATCGGGGATGGGGCCCGAACCTTATAAAAAGCCAAACAGCTCCATATCAGAATTCAATCCGAATGGTAATAGGGATTAGGGATGAGCAAACCCGAACTGTATAGTTCGGGTTCGTACCGAATTTTGGGGTGTCCGTGACACGGACCCGAACCCGAACATTTTCGTAAAAGTCCGGGTTCGGGTTCGGTGTTCGGCGCTTTCTTGGCGCTTTTTGAAAGGCTGAAAAGCAGCCAATCAACAAGCGTCATACTACTTGGCCCAAAGGGCCATCACAGCCATGCCTACTATTGGCATGGCTGTGATTGGCCAGTGCCCCATGTGACCCAGCCTCTATTTAAGCTGGAGTCACGTAGCGCCGCACGTCACTCTGCTATGATCAGTATAGGAAGAGGTTGCAGCTGCGACGTTAGGGCGAGATTAGGCAGATTAACTCCTCCAAAAGACTTCATTCTGTGATCGATCTGCAGCTGTGGATCATTGAAGTGCTATTATTGACTTGCTCACTTTTTTGAGGCTGCCCAGAGCGTTTTTAGATCACTTTTTTTCTGGGGTGATCGGCGGCCATTTTGTGACTTGTGGTGCGCCAGCACGAGCTATCACCAAGTGTATTTAACCATCGATAGTGTGGTTATTTTGTGCTATATCCTACATCAGCTGCAGGCTGAGCCTGTGTCACCGAAGTGCATTTAACCATCAACAGTCTGGTTATTTTTTGGCCATATACTACATCAGCTGCAGGCTGAGCCTGTTTCACCCAAGTGCATTTAACCATCAACAGTCTGATTATTTTTTGGCCATATACTACATCAGCTGCAGGCTGAGCCTGTGTCACCCAAGTGCATTTAACCATCAACAGTGTGGTTATTTTTTGGCCATATATTACATCAGGGGCAAGTTGAGCCTGTCACCCAGCGCCTAAAAAATAGACCTGACATTTCTATTCAACCAAATCTGCACAGTTTTAGCTGGTCAAGTTATTTGTAGTGACCGTAAAAGCAGACTTTTTGTTCTGGGTTGAAAAAGCATTCCCAAATTTGCCATTCTGAAAATAGCTAGTTTGTGGTATTTGAGGCCTACTTGAAATCTATCCCAAAAAGAAAATCTTACATTGAAGTTATTGATAGTGTCATTCAGAAAAACCTAAGACACACGCTAACGTGCTGATAGAAGTGTCATTCTGTGATTAAACCTATAACTGTCACACAGCGCAAAAAAAAAACCAGGTCTCACATCTCTATTCAACCAAATCTGCACAGTTTTAGCTGGTCAAGTTATTTGTAGTGACCGTCAAAGCAGACTTTTTGTTCTGGGTTGAAAAAGCATTCCCAAATTTGCCATTCTGAAAATAACTAGTTTGTGGTATTTGAGGCCTACTTGAAATCTATCCCAAAATGAAAATCTTACATTGAAGTTATTGATAGTGTCATTCAGAAAAACCTAAGACACACGCTAGCGTGCTGATAGAAGTGTCATTCTGTGATTAAACCTATAACTGTCACACAGCGCAAAAAAAAACAGGTCTCACATCTCTATTCAACCAAATCTGCACAGTTTTAGCTGGTCAAGTTATTTGTAGTGACTGTCAAAGCAGACTTTTTGTTCTGGGATGAAAAAGCATTCCCAAATTTGCCATTCTCAAAATAACTAGTTTGTGGTATTTGAGGCCTACTTGAAATCTATCCCAAAAAGAAAATCTTACATTGAAGTTATTGATAGTGTCATTCAGAAAAACCTAAGACACACGCTAGCGTGCTGATAGAAGTGTCATTCTGTGATTAAACCTATAACTGTCACACAGCGCAAAAAAAAACAGGTCTCACATCTCTATTCAACCAAATCTGCACAGTTTTAGCTGGTCAAGTTATTTGTAGTGACCGTCAAAGCAGACTTTTTGTTCTGGGTTGAAAAAGCATTCCCAAATTTGCCATTCTGAAAATAACTAGTTTGTGGTATTTCAGGCCTACTTGAAATCTATCCCAAAAAGAAAATCTTACATTGAAGTTATTGATAGTGTCATTCAGAAAAACCTAAGACACACGCTAGCGTGCTGATAGAAGTGTCATTCTGTGATTAAACCTATAACTGTCACACAGCGCAAAAAAAAACAGGTCTCACATCTCTATTAAACCAAATCTGCACAGTTTTAGCTGGTCAACTTATTTGTAGTGACCGTCAAAGCAGACTTTTTGTTCTGGGTTGAAAAAGCATTCCAAAATTTGCCATTCTCAAAATAACTAGTTTGTGGTATTTGAGGCCTACTTGAAATCTATCCCAAAAAGAAAATCTTACATTGAAGTTATTGATAGTATCATTCAGAAAAACCTAAGACACACGCTAGCGTGCTGATAGAAGTGTCATTCTGTGATTAAACCTATAACTGTCACACAGCGCAAAAAAAAACAGGTCTTACATCTCTATTCAACCAAATCTGCACAGTTTTAGCTGGTCAAGTTATTTGTAGTGACCGTCAAAGCAGACTTTTTGTTCTGGGTTGAAAAAGCATTCCCAAATTTGCCATTCTGAAAATAACTAGTTTGTGGTATTTCAGGCCTACTTGAAATCTATCCCAAAAAGAAAATCTTACATTGAAGTTATTGATAGTGTCATTCAGAAAAACCTAAGACACACGCTAGCGTGCTGATAGAAGTGTCATTCTGTGATTAAACCTATAACTGTCACACAGCACAAAAAAAAACAGGTCTCACATCTCTATTCAACCAAATCTGCACAGTTTTAGCTGGTCAAGTTATTTGTAGTGACCGTCAAAGCAGACTTTTTGTTCTGGGTTGAAAAAGCATTCCCAAATTTGCCATTCTCAAAATAACTAGTTTCTGGTATTTGAGGCCTACTTGAAATCTATCCCAAAAAGGATATCTTACATTGAAGGTACTGATAGTGTCATTCAGAAATACCTAAGACACACGCTAGCATGCTGATAGAAGTGTCATTCTGTGATTAAACCTATAACTGTCACACAGCGCAAAAAAAAACAGGTCTCACATCTCTATTCAACCAAATCTGCACAGTTTTAGCTGGTCAAGTTATTTGTAGTGATCGTCAAAGCAGACTTTTTGTTCTGGGTTGAAAAAGCATTCCCAAATTTGCCATTCTCAAAATAACTAGTTTCTGGTATTTGAGGCCTACTTGAAATCTATCCCAAAAAGGATATCTTACATTGAAGGTACTGATAGTGTCATTCAGAAAAACCGAAGACACACGCTACCGTGCAGATAGAAGTCTGATTCTGTGATTAAACCTTAACCTGTCACACAGTGCAAAAAAAAAACAGGTCTCACATTTCTATTCAATGGTCTGCCGGGTGTTCACTCCAAGGTCATGGAAGTCACGCCTGCGGCCACCCCGTTCTCCGAGGGATATGTCCTGAAATCCAGCTGAAAGCTGCAGAACATCAGTCGGAGGTCTCTCCACTACTGGCGGGCCTCTCTGGCGCCCTCTTCCCACAAGCAAAGGCTCGGCTGGTGGCTGCTGGGGTCTTTCAATGCGTCTAGGTTCTTGAGCCTCTTGCTCCTGTCCAGGCTGTCCTTGGCTGGGCTGCCCCCTGGCACGTGCTCTTCCGCGGGCTCTGGCTCGTCCACTCATCTTCTATTCCTGAGAGGATATAAACCGCTAATAAGGTCAATCTGCCGCCTAGCAGCTCCGCCGTGGCACAATCACCTCAGAACTCGCACACTGGTGACTTTAGGTATCTTCACTGGTCACTTTGAGCAGAATGATGACATCCGAGTCACGGCACCAAATGTAACCCTCTTTTCCTTGCACCATCTGCGACACCTCCAGCTTTCACACTCACTCGGTCACCAGCTCCTCCAGGCATAAACTCTAAGTGGACTCTAAGGGACGACACTCAGGTCTTCTGTGGTTTAAAGCTTTATTGAGGTGTAGTGCACTTGGCTGGAGCCTGTAATACAACAGGGAAACACTGCCACTATGTGGTATACAGCCAGGTCACCAGCCCACCTACAGTCATGTGAAAAAATTAGGACACCCTTTGAAAGCATGTGGTTTTTTGTAACATTTTTAATAAAAGGTTATTTCATCTCCGTTTCAACAATACAGAGAGATTAAAGTAATCCAACTAAACAAAGAAAACTGAAGAAAAGTCTTTTCAAGATCTTCTGTAAATGTCATTCTACAAAAATGCCTATTCTAACTGAGGAAAAAGATAGGACACCCTTGCCCCTAATAGCGAGTGTTACCTCCTTTGGCTGAAATAACTGCAGTGAGACGGTTCTTGTAGCCATCTACCAGTCTTCGACATCGGTCTGAGGAAATTTTACCCCACTCCTCAATGCCGAACTTTTTCAGCTGTGAGATGTTTGAGGGGTTTCTTGCACGTACAGCCCTTTTCAAGTCACCCCACAGCATCTCAATGGGATTCAAATCTGGACTTTGACTTGGCCATTCCAGGACTCTCCATTTCTTCTTTTTCAGCCAATCTTTGGTTGATTTACTAGTATGTTTTGGGTCATTGTCATGTTGCACGGTCCAGTTCTGCTTCAGCTTTAATTTTCTAACTGATGGTCTCACATGTTCTTCAAGCACCTTCTGATACACAGTAGAATTCATCGTGGATTCTATGATGGTGAGCTGACCAGGTCCTGCTGCAGCAAAGCAGCCCCAAACCATGACACTTCCACCTCCATGCTTCACAGTTGGTATGAGGTTCTTTTCTTGGAATGCTGTGTTTGGTTTACGCCAAACATGTCCTCTGCTGTTGTGTCCAAATAATTCAATTTTGGACTCATCTGTCCAAAGAACATTATTCCAGAAGTCCTGGTCTTTGTCAACTTTATCTCTGGCAGATGTCAGTCTGGCCTCGATGTTTCTCTTGGAAAGCAAAGGTTTCCTCCTTGCACACCTCCCATGCAAGTTAAACTTGTACAGTCTCTTTCTGATTGTAGAGGCATGTACTTCTACATCAACAGTAGCCAGAGCCTGCTGTAGTTCTCGAGATGACACTTTAGGGTTTTTGGAGACCTCTTTTAGCATCTTGCGGTCTGCTCTTGGGGTGAACTTGCTGGGGCGACCAGTCCTGGGCATGTTGGCAGTTGTTTTGAAAGCCCTCCACTTGTAGACTATCTTCCGGACAGTGGAATGGCTGATTTCAAAATCTTTTGAGATCTTTTTAAATCCCTTCCCAGACTCATAGGCTGCTACAATCTTTTTTCTGAAGTCCTCTGACAGCTCTTTTGCTCTCACCATGGTGCTCACTCTCACTTCAACAGTCAGGAGCACACCAAACTAAATGTCTGAGGTTTAAATAGGGCAAGCCTCATTCAACATGCAGAGTAACGATCTACTAATTATGTGCACCTGGTGTGATATACCTGTGTGAGATCTGAGCCAATTTAAGAGGGAATACATGTGAGGGTGTCCTATCTTTTTCCTCAGTTAGAATAGGCATTTTTGTAGAATGACATTTACAGAAGATCTTGAAAAGACTTTTCTTCAGTTTTCTTTGTTTAGTTGGATTACTTTAATCTCTCTGTATTGTTGAAACGGAGATGAAATAACCTTTTATTAAAAATGTTACAAAAAACCACATGCTTTCAAAGGGTGTCCTAATTTTTTCACATGACTGTATATCATAACAGGCAGTCATTATATTACATTCCCACATACATGTTACAGGATATAACAAAGCATACAGAAAAATGAACAAGAGAAAATCATTTACAAAGATATTGCAGCAGGGTGACCTGGAATACAGCATGTCTTGCAGCCATTTTAGGAAGAACACATGTCTCTTTAACTGTACATCATCTACTCAGCCTAGCATGTGCTGCAGGGTTTAAAGGCTGCTAAAAAACATACAGTCACCTCTTTACATTCTACAGAACTATTATGGGTATATATTATAACTTTTTACAATAGATAAATGAACTTTAGCTTTAGAGAACTTAGACAGAGATCCTACCTCCTTCACAGTAAATGTCTACACTGAGGAGACCAAACCAAGTAGCAGAATACACAGGGGGCTTTCTGGAAGAGTCCACTGTAAAGACTCTGTCTGTTAAAACTTTCCTCAGTTATCTAATAGCACATTTGAAGAGGTTTATTTAGCATGTCCTGACTCTCTGCTAACAGCTTATGAATATATGGAACTATATTTAACAAGTGATCATTGCTGCAGCTCCTGTATATTGGTATGACCCTATTGCAAACCTGCAGACTGGATATTTGGTGAAACTTCATGTGGTTCATATCGACTGTACTACACCACTGACTTGGTGCCTGGGCCTAAATGTGTGACAGTGGCCTGTTCCAGTGGTGGGTGACGTGAAGCCTGATTCTTTGCTATGACATGAAGACAGATTCTGCGCTGACATAAGGCCAGATTCTCTGTTACGGGACCTCTCTCCTCTGCCTGGGCCTAAATGTGTGACAGTGGCCTGTTCCAGTGGTGGGTGACGTGAAGCCTGATTCTCTGCTATGACATGAAGACAGATTCTGCGCTGACATAAGGCCAGATTCTCTGTTACGGGACCTCTCTCCTCTTCCTGGGTGCCTGGGCCTAAATGTGTGACAGTGGCCTGTTCCAGTGGTGGGTGACGTGAAGCCTGATTCTCTGCTATGACATGAAGACAGATTCTGCGCTGACATAAGGCCAGATTCTCTGTTACGGGACCTCTCTCCTCTGCCTGGGTGCCTGGGCCTAAATGTGTGACAGTGGCCTGTTCCAGTGGTGGGTGACGTGAAGCCTGTTTCTCTGCTATGACATGAATACAGATTCTGCGCTGACATAAGGCCAGATTCTCTGTTACGGGACCTCTCTCCTCTGCCTGGGTGCCTGGGCCTAAATGTGTGACAGTGGCCTGTTCCAGTGGTGGGTGACGTGAAGCCTGATTCTCTGCTATGACATGAAGACAGATTCTGCGCTGACATAAGGCCAGATTCTCTGTTACGGGACCGCTCTCCTCTGTCTGGGTGCCGGGGCCTAAATGTGTGACAGTGGCCTGTTCCAGTGGTGGGTGACGTGAAGCCTGATTCTCTGCTATGACATGAAGACTGATTCTGCGCTGACATGAAGCCAGATTCTCTGCTATGGCATGAAGAGACTCATTCTCTGCTATGGCATGAAGCCAGAATCTTTGCTATGGCATGAAGAGACTGATTCTCTGCTGACGTGAAGCCAGATTCTCTGCTATGGGACCTCTGTCCAATTGATATTGGTTTATTTTTATTTTTTTAATTTTAATTCATTTCCCTATCCACATTTGTTTGCAGGGGATTTACCTACATGTTGCTGCCTTTTGCAGCCCTCTAGCTCTTTCCTGGGCTGTTTTACAGCCTTTTTAGTGCCCAAAAGTTCGGGTCCCCATTGACTTCAATGGGGTTCGGGTTCGGGACGAAGTTCGGATCGGGTTCGGATCCCGAACCCGAACATTTCCGGGAAGTTCGGCCGAACTTCTCGAACCCGAACATCCAGGTGTTCGCTCAACTCTAATAGGGATCCAAATTCATATATCTGCCTAGATTCTGCTCTAGACATCTTCTGAATGTAGTCACCTCCTCTCCAATGTTGATTTATTTTCTCTAGTCCCACAAATTTTAGGTCTCCTGGATTACTATTGTGTATTTCTTTGTAATGCTTTGATAATGAGTGCTTGTCATACCCTTTTTTAATATTGGAGATATGTTCCCTAATTCTTGTTTTAAGGGGTCGTTTCGTCCGACCTATATACTGGCGATTGCATGGCCATGCTAGAGCGAAAATTACAAACCGAACAATGAAATTTTTCGACAATTGAATTGGCGCTGGGACCCGCCCTCTGGTTTGGGACCCCCACCTATTCCGACCAACTCCATATGTTTACAGCAATTTTTAAATATCTATAGGAATTTACAGAACTCTATATACAGAATGCTTTTATTGTAGTTGATATTTCTTATATGTATTTTATGCTGCTGAATATTAATATGAATTTTATATGTATAAGGTTTTATATTATGAATAGAATGTTTTTATCGATTTTATGACATTTACAACATCGGATTTAGTTTTTATGACATACAGAGATAGACCGCAATGAATAGGATCGAAAATAAGAAAAAACGCATCCATAGTGAAAAAAAACGCATCATAATCGCATCGCGGCGAAAAATCGTCGATTAGAATCCAATTCCGGATTATATCACCGCAACTTGTGGAGGACCTTAAAAACGCTTAAAAAGGAGGAGGTTAGGAGTGCCGGATATGACCACTGAGGAAGGGATGTGGAATCATCCCGAAACGCGTCTGGTATATCGGACACTCTGTTTAAACCTCCGCTGAAACAAGCTTTGCATGGCCATGCTAGAGCGAAAATTACAAACCGAATAATGAAATTTTTCGACAATTGAATCGACCTAAACATCCGAGCGAGTGCATTGACTGGACGGAAGTCCCACACACAGCATCGCGAGATTGGACGAGATTGTCAGAGACTGCAAGCTGTGAGGACGGAGCGGCGTCTCCAGCTCATTACCTGGACTTAGTCAAGGACAGGACTTTCAAACAAACACTACAGGAGGTAAGACTCTTCTCTCCCTAATCAGCAAAGGCCATCCTGTATATAGAGGTAAGTGCCTGGCCGACATTAGAGACTTTTTATATAAGCCAATTGTTCAACAGCCGAACACAGACCACAGTGATGGCGGTATATGTGGACAACTCTATGGGATGATGCATTGATCTGGATGCTCCTACCTGTATGTCAGCAATTAGAGGAATTGTTACAAGTGTACCAGCGTGTATTAACGTGCAGGGATCTATAAGGTGTCCCCTTCCTTTTTTGACACACTGTTCTCACATTTCGAAGATATTCATTCACAATTTTTTTCATCTTTTTTGATTCTCATATTTTATGGACACAAAGACACGTGCACCAAGACCTGAGTCTAGGACATATTTTTCTTAATCAATTATTGAAAAACGTATTTTTGCCACATTTGGACACCGTTGAGAACATTGCACGTTATAAGTATCCATTTATAGCTGCTAATATTTCCATTGTTGTTACTGAATGATATTAGGCAACATCCACAGCTGCTGCTATTTGAATAAGTGTCATTAATTATTGTTATTGCTTTTACGGTCTACCATATTTTAGTTTTATGCTATATTGTATTTTAGAGTGATTGTATTTTACATGTATCATTTTATTGAAGGATTATATTATTAAATGTATCTGAGTAATGCCATAGAGTGAGTGCTCGCTTCCATTATGTTTTAAAGTAGCTGATTTATTTGCTGTCCCATTAGGTTAGGCCGTGCAGCGGTCTTGAGTTTTTGGCATTATAATTGACTGGAATTTCGTTTACTACAGGCAAAATTGGACAAGTTAAAATTCTTCTTGTTAACATGTTACAGAGAAGGAAAGTGACTCTAAAGGAGTTACAGTCTTTGTTGGGTCTTTTAACATTTGTAACCCGTGTCATTCCCATGGGGGGAATTTTTTATAGGAGTCTTTATTCGGCTTCTGTTGGTCTCAAGTCGCCATACTCTCATATTCGCTGGTCAGCGGCTTTGAAGGATGATTTGAGATTATGGATTTTTAAGCTCTTTTAATGGTCGGAGCTGCTGGCAAGAGGAATTTAAAGACAGTGATGCTCTTTGTCTTTTTACGGATGCAGCGGGTAGCACGGTTTATGGCACATTTTTTAAAGGGCGATGATCTGCTGAACTATGGCCGCAGTCGTGGATAGATAGAGGATTTCATAAGAAAATTATTTTATTGGAGTTGTTTCCAGTAGCGGTTGCTATTGTTATTTGGGGAAGTCAGTTTAGGAACATGAGAATCTTGTTACATACAGATAATAGGGAGTGATGTCCGCAGTAAATACATTGTCTACAACATGTCCCTTGGTAGCCGAGTTACTAAGTCGTTTAGTGTTATGTTGTCTTAAATATTTGGTTAAAAGCTAGATATCTTGAAGGTTCGAAGAATGTGTTGGCCGATTCTCTTTCTCGTTGCCAGTGGAAAAGGTTCAGAGAATTGTCTCCAGAGGCAGCGCAGGACGGCAATCCTTGTCCATCGCATTCATGGAACCTGCTCTTGGACTAATATCAGATGGCATTCGGATGTCCCTCGCTCCTAAAACACGGGCCAGTTACTCTGCCACATGGAAGGAGTGGACACTGTTTTGTGATTATTTTATTGAAGATGTTAATGTGTTAATGTTGTTTGTTAGTAATTTAATGTTATAACGTTTGTCTTATTCGTCTATTAATAGAATGTTCGCAGGTGTTTCCTTTTTCTTTAAGCTCTCAGGTAAACCTCCGTTTTTAGTTTATTTTCCGATTAAGCAGATGCTGAAGGGTTATAAGAAGAATTTTTCTGGTGTGGATAATAGGCGTCCGATTTCTCCTCTTCTCCTAAGTCAGTTCTGGGTTGTGTTAGAGTTTGTCCTGATAGATTTGAGTTGTGTTTGTTTAGAGCTTCCCTTATTCTTGCCGTCTTTGCAGCGGTCAGGATAGGCGAGTCAGTGGCGTCCTCTAACAAAGGGTCGGGTGGTTTGCTGAAATCTGATGTAGAGTTGGAAAGTTCATCCCTTAATATTTTCTTACGGCGGTCCAAGACGGATCAGTTAGGTAAGGGTTCTTGGATTCGTTTGAATTCTCTACCTAATTCGGTTATTTGCCCTGTGAGGAATATAACTCAGTGGCTAGCCATTCATCCAGTTGTGGCAGGTTTGTCATTTATTCATAGGGATATGTCTCCTCTAACAGCGTATCAATTTAATGCGGTTCTAAAAAAGTGTTTGTCTTGTTTGGGTCTGGAAGGCCAGAGATTCTCTTCCCATTCTTTCTGGATTGGGGCGGCTACTGGAGCTGCTGCATTGGGATTAGAGGAGTCTGTTATTAATAAAGTTGGTTGTGGGTTTCTGATCGTTAGATGTTGTATATTCCTCCTGAATTTCCTGTCATTTGATTATTTTTCCTTTAGGTGCACAGTTAGTCGTGTGGATTATGGGCCATCCTTTCGTCCGCTGGGCTCAGAAGACGGCTGCTCTCCGCACTGACTCTGAAAAGCTTTCTTTCCATCACAATGACTTTCTAGTTCTATGGGGGGAGCAAGAGGCATGAAGTGGCGTAATGTCGTTTCTGAAGTCCACAGATTATCTGCTTTGTGGCCGGTTCCTCATTTATTAGTTTTGCATGTGGCAGGTAATGATGTGGGTAAAATCAGAACGTTGGATTTGGGAAATGAAACGCGATCTGGCTTCTCTCAAATCCTCGTTTCCTACCCCGGTAATCGGGTTTACAGAAATGGCTCCTCGGTTAATCTGGTATCAGAGAGAATTATTTCTTATGGATCAGAGAAGACGGCGGATTAATCGGTCCGTTCAGAAATTCTTACCTTCTTTGGGAGGTTTAGTTACAGACATGTTGACCTGGAGGCTGCGGTAGGAGGTCTTTATAGAAGGGATTCTGTACACCTCTCTCATGTCCGTCTGGATAGTTTTAACTTTGGTTTGCAGAACGTGGCAGAGTATTGGCTGCGATGTTCTGGGGGGGGCCATGACTCGTTACGTCATGGCTTGTGGGTGATGTCGCCTAGCCTGTGCTGGGTGGACTTGTTTTATGACTGCAGTATGGCATGTTGGTTTTATCTAGTTATTTATTAAATTATATATATTTATTCAGGTTTTTAATTATTAATTAATAAAAAAAAGTAGAATTTAACGTGCTTACTAAAAACGATACCTTTATTAATAAACTGGGTTATGGAGCAAAAACAGTTTGCTCAGGTGATATCCTAAGTATGATAGATATATTGAACAAGAACTCCTACTGTAGATAGGATACATTCTTAAATAGGGTCAATAGAGTGCTGACTCGGAATGATGGGGGTAATGGGTAAATGGGTGGGAAAGAATCATTCCCTAGATGACCCTCAAGATCTAGAGTCCTGTGCACAGGGATGTCCCCTGATGGTGGAGACACCCTGCCCCCGTACCTAAGGCTCTCTATTGCCCTAATAGAGCCCTACTCTCAGACCTGGATTGGGAATAAATAAATCCAGGGAAAACACAAAACACACATACAGATGAAAATATGTATAAACAAAAAACAAAATTCGATGATGAAACAAACCTATGTCATAAAGATATATAGATCGATCAGAGGGGGGCCCTTAGGGCAGATGTATCAAGTATATAGGAGGCTATATACTTGATACATCTGCCCTAAGGGCCCCCTTCTGATCGATCTATATATCTTTATGACATAGGTTTGTTTCATCATCGAATAGAACCTAACAGGTTACTCATATAGGTGGTAAGTATAATTTTTTATTTATATCTGTTTTTTCCGTTACTCCCTACGTTCATTAATTTTACATCACCTCCTGATGAGCTGCTATATGCAGCTGAAACGCGTTGGTGTTGTTTTTTGTTTATACATATTTTCATCTGTATATGTGTTTGTGTTTTCCCTGGATTTATTTATTCCCAATCCAGGTCTGAGAGTAGGGCTCTATTAGTGCAATAGAGAGACTTAGGTACGGGGGCAGGGTGTCTCCACCATCAGGGGACATCCCTGTGCACAGGACTCTAGATCTTGAGGGTCATCTAGGGAAAGATTCTTTCCCACCCATTTACCCATTACCCCCATCATTCCTAGTCAGCACTCTATTGACCCCATTTAAGAATGTGTCCTATCTACAGTAGGAGTTCTTGTTCAATATATCTATCATACTTAGGATATCACCTGAGCAAACAGTTTTTGCTCCATAACCCAGTTTATTAATAAAGGTATCATTTTTAGTAAGCACGTTAAATTCTACTTTTTTCTAATACTAATCTTGGTACGTGTAGTCTATCCTTAAATATTTTTTCTAGTCTGTTCTCTATTAATTAATTAACCCTAAATAAACATTGCGGCCAATTTTATCCGCACATAGAAGTGTCTGTGTCTCTATTTATTGCTTCTCTTTTATACTATTCTTGTTAAAGGGATTCTGTCACCAGGTTTGGGGCTATAGAGATTCGGACATGCACGGCTAGATCGCCGCTAGCATGTCCGCAATATATGTGTCCTATAGGGCTGTGTGTTTTTAATTTCTTTAAAAAAGGATTTCATAGATATGTAAATGAGTGTTGAATGTGTCCAAGGGGCTGCACTAACCTTACTTGTGCCCAGCCGAGCTCGCGCATGCGCAGTTCTTTCCCTGAGGCTGATGCCAGCACAGGGAAAGAACACTATACCGGCACTGCGCACACACGAGCTCGCGCATCGCGAGATTACGGCTATCTATCGTTGATGAAAGGAGGAGACATAGGCGGTGCTGGGCTCCTTCACAGGCGGGCGTGGCTGGGCACAGCTGGGCACAAGTAAGGTTAGTGCAGCCCCTTGGACACATTCAACACTCATTTACATATCTATAAAATCCTTTTTTAAAGAAATTAAAAGCACACAGCCCTATAGGACACATATATTGCGGACATGCTAGCGGCGATCTAGCCGTGCATGTCCGTATCTCTATAGCCCCAAACCTGGTGACAGAATCCCTTTAAGTAATGGGAGTTGTGCTGCCATGCGGCTATCCTGTGATTTGGTGCTTCTTCTTCTTCTGAAGTTTGTTTGATCCCGGAAGAAGCCTGTGTGGCGAAACGGCGTTGGGTGGAGGCGGCTGCAGAGTCGACGTGCTGTCACTGCCATTGTTCTGTATTCTTCTTCCCATTTGTGCCCACCCTGTGGCATTATTGCCCTGGTTCTCTATTATCTTCTGGGTCTTAGGGGTTAATTACTTCTTTCTCTCTTTACCACTAATGGCTGACTGGCTCTGCGGTCCTCCTCCTTGTCCTCACCTCGGACATTACTTGCTGCTATTTTATGTATTTGACTTTTTATCTTGTGTAATTAATAAAGATCTCATTTTTGATCATTTATGGAGGTTTTTCTGCTCTTTGGTGATGTGTGTGGAGTTTGTTTTATCATTCCCCGTGCACCTGAAAAGTGGCGTCTCCCGTTTTTCGCTGTCCTCCCTCTTTCTTAAAGGGGGCACGGCCTGCTACAGCGACAAATTTATCTTCATTTATGCGCGTTTTCTGGCCAGAAATCTACGGCAGCTCTGAGCGGTCTGGATTTCTGGTTAGACACACAGAGTCATTAGTCAGACAGAGTCCAAAAGAGTATACGTCAGAATACTGTAAAAACCAGCCTGGAATAACGTAGTAGACGGCGGTATTACATCCTGCAGGGTCCTGCAGAAAACGGAAGCTGTAATAGCCTATGGGTGACGGATGCCTTTGTATGGCATCCGTCATTGGCCTCTGTTAAACGGATGCCGCAGAGAGCTCCTGTGCAGGGGCGGACTGACAACTCATGGGGCCCCCGGGCAATAGGAGATTATGGGGCCCCTGTGTCCCCGCCCACCCATAAGCCACACCCAAATATGGCACCGCCCACATCACCTACACTTGGTACAGAATTTCTCTTCACTATGTTTCTAGGGAATTTTGCCAACAGGGCGAACAATACAAAGTGCCCCCCCCCCCCCCCAATCACGTTTAAAGTGACCTTACTTCCTAATGAAGAGTTTCCCAAGGAGAACCCAGTGACTACAGGAGACGTCTCCACAGATCTCAGTTTGTTCACTTTCCTTGTCTCCTGAGTTTGTTTCCAGAAGCTCATGCGCAGACGTCTTCGGCCGGGGGTCCGCAGCCCCCTCTGCCACATACAAAGACACCGGTATTAATAAACGGCACAGGGCAGAGGAGCTCTGTTACCGATTGTGCATTAGGGACCAGGGGACTCCGCGGATACCTTTGACTTTGGCTTGTTGTTCCTGCAGTCCACCCCGACCCTGTACAGCAAATAACCCCCCTATACAGCTGCCCCCTGTAACACTGCCGCCCTGTAGTGCCCACAGCACTGTGCCCGCTGCTGCCCCCTCTGCCTACAGACTGCTGAGAACATAATAAGGGGTGAAGGTGTTTGCCCCCCGCTCACTGCGCTGCAGCGGTCTCATGTCTCAGTGGGGGGGCCACAGAAGTCCAGAGACCACGAGGACACGGGAAGCAGTGGAAGGAGAGCGGCCGGGATCAGAGACGTCACCACTTTTATTATCACATTCAGATCAGTTTTCAGTATATGAATTCTCCACGGCGAGATTAACCCTTCTGACCACAGAGTCCACAGGAGATCCAAGAATTACTGCAGATTCCAGATCAACCCCCAATGTATTCAGACCCCTGCCCCCCCATAACCCCCACCTCACTCCTTACTACACTAAATGCAGCCCTCAGACTAGAGATATATATATACACAGTGTATACTCCGCTCCGCTCCTCCTCCAGGCGCCATCGCTCTTGGTTTAGCGCTGAGTCCTGGCGCCAGGTCATAGCGCAGCAGTAGTGCCGTCACAGTGTCTGCCCTCATACACTGAGCACCCCCATCCTCCACAGTATCTCCCCTCATACACTGAGCACCCCCATCCTCCACAGTATCTCCCCTCATACACTGAGCACCCCCATCCTCCACAGTATCTGCCCTCATACACTGAGCACCCCCATCCTCCACAGTATCTCCCCTCATACACTGAGCACCCCCATCCTCCACAGTATCTCCCCTCATACACTGAGCACCCCCATCCTCCACAGTATCTCCCCTCATACACTGAGCACCCCCATCCTCCACAGTATCTCCCCTCATACACTGAGCACCCCCATCCTCCACAGTATCTCCCCTCATACACTGAGCACCCCAATCCTCCACAGTATCTGCCCTCATACACTGAGCACCCCCATCCTCCACAGTATCTCCCCTCATACACTGAGCACCCCAATCCTCCACAGTATCTGCCCTCATACACTGAGCACCCCCATCCTCCACAGTATCTGCCCTCATACACTGAGCACCCCCATCCTCCACAGTATCTCCCCTCATACACTGAGCACCCCCATCCTCCACAGTATCTCCCCTGATACACTGAGCACCCCCATCATCCACAGTATCTGCCCCTCATACACTGAGCACCCCCATCTTCCACAGTATCTGCCCTCATACACTGAGCACCCCCATCCTCCACAGCATCTCCCCTCATACACTGATCACCCCCATCCTCCACAGTATCTCCCCTCATACACTGAGCACCCCCATCCTCCACAGTATCTCCCCTCATACACTGAGCACCCCCATCCTCCACAGTATCTCCCCTCATACACTGAGCACCCCCATCCTCCACAGTATCTCCCCTCATACACTGAGCACCCCCATCCTCCACAGTATCTGCCCTCATACACTGAGCAGCCCCATCCTCCACAGTATCTCCCCTCATACACTGAGCACCCCCATCCTCCACAGTATCTCCCCTCATACACTGAGCACCCCCATCCTCCACAGTATCTCCCCTCATACACTGAGCACCCCAATCCTCCACAGTATCTGCCCTCATACACTGAGCACCCCCATCCTCCACAGTATCTCCCCTCATACACTGAGCACCCCAATCCTCCACAGTATCTGCCCTCATACACTGAGCACCCCCATCCTCCACAGTATCTGCCCTCATACACTGAGCACCCCCATCCTCCACAGTATCTCCCCTCATACACTGAGCACCCCCATCCTCCACAGTATCTCCCCTGATACACTGAGCACCCCCATCATCCACAGTATCTGCCCCTCATACACTGAGCACCCCCATCTTCCACAGTATCTGCCCTCATACACTGAGCACCCCCATCCTCCACAGCATCTCCCCTCATACACTGATCACCCCCATCCTCCACAGTATCTCCCCTCATACACTGAGCACCCCCATCCTCCACAGTATCTCCCCTCATACACTGAGCACCCCCATCCTCCACAGTATCTCCCCTCATACACTGAGCACCCCCATCCTCCACAGTATCTCCCCTCATACACTGAGCACCCCCATCCTCCACAGCATCTCCCCTCATACACTGAGCACCCCCAACCTCCACAGTATCTCCTCTCATACACTGAGCACCCCCATCCTCCACAGTATCTCCCCTCATACACTGAGCACACCCATCCTCCACAGTATCTGCCCTCATACACTGAGCACCCCCATCCTCTACATTATCTCCCCTAATAGACTGAGCACCCCCATCCTCCACAGTATCTGCCCTCATATACTGAGCACCCCCATCCTCCACAGTATCTCCCCTCATACACTGAGCACCCCCATTCTCCACAGCATCTCCCCTCATACACTGAGCACCCCCATCCTCCACAGTATCTGCCCTCATACACTGAGCACCCCCATCCTCCACAGTATCTCCCCTCATACACTGAGCACCCCCATCCTCCACAGTATCTGCCCTCATACACTGAGCACCCCCATCCTCCACAGTATCTCCCCTCATACACTGAGCACCCCCATCCTCCACAGTATCTGCCCTCATACACTGAGCACCCCCATCCTCCACAGTATCTCCCCTCATACACTGAGCACCCCCATTCTCCACAGTATCTCCCCTCATACACTGAGCACCCCCATCCTCCACAGTATCTGCCCTCATACACTGAGCACCCCCATCCTCCACAGTATCTCCCCTCATACACTGAGCACCCCCATCCTCCACAGTATCTCCCCTCATATACTGAGCACCCCCATCATCCACAGTATCTGCCCCTCATACACTAAGCACCCCCATCCTCCACAGTATCTGCCCTCATACACTGAGCACCCCCATCCTCCACAGTATCTCCCCTCATACACTGATCACCCCTATCCTCCACAGTATCTTCCCTCATACACTGAGCACCCCCATCCTCCACAGTATCTCCCCTCATACACTGAGCACCCCCATCCTCCACAGTATCTGCCCTCATACACTCAGCACCCCCATCCTACACAGTATCTCCCCTCATACACTGAGCACCCCCATCCTCCACAGTATCTGCCCTCATACACTGAGCACCCCCATCCTCCACAGTATCTCCCCTCATACACTGAGCACCCCCATCCTCCACAGTATCTCCCCTCATACACTGAGCACCCCCATCATCCACAGTATCTGCCCCTCATACACTGAGCACCCCCATCCTCCACAGTATCTGCCCTCATACACTGAGCACCCCCATCCTCCACAGTATCTCCCCTCATACACTGATCACCCCCATCCTCCACAGTATCTCCCCTCATACACTGAGCACCCCCATCCTCCACAGTATCTCCCCTCATACACTGAGCACCCCCATCCTCCACAGTATCTCCCCTCATACACTGAGCACCCCCATCCTCCACAGTATCTCCCCTCATACACTGAGCACCCCCATCCTCCACAGTATCTCCCCTCATACACTGAGCACCCCCATCCTCCACAGCATCTCCGCTCATACACTGAGCACCCCCAACCTCCACAGTATCTCCTCTCATACACTGAGCACCCCCATCCTCCACAGTATCTCCCCTCATACACTGAGCACACCCATCCTCCACAGTATCTGCCCTCATACACTGAGCACCCCCATCCTCTACATTATCTCCCCTCATAGACTGAGCACCCCCATCCTCCACAGTATCTGCCCTCATATACTGAGCACCCCCATCCTCCACAGTATCTTCCTTCATACACTGAGCACCCCCATCCTCCACAGCATCTCCCCTCATACACTGAGCACCCCCATCCTCCACAGTATCTGCCCTCATACACTGAGCACCCCCATCTTCCACAGTATCTCCCCTCATACACTGAGCACCCCCATCCTCCAAAGTATCTGCCCTCATACACTGAGCACCCCCATCCTCCACAGTATCTCCCCTCATACACTGAGCACCCCCATCCTCCACAGTATCTCCCCTCATACACTGAGCACCCCCATCCTCCACAGTATCTGCCCTCATACACTGAGCACCCCCATCCTCCACAGTATCTCCCCTCATACACTGAGCACCCCCATTCTCCACAGTATCTCCCCTCATACACTGAGCACCCCCATCCTCCACAGTATCTGCCCTCATACACTGAGCACCCCCATCCTCCACAGTATCTCCCCTCATACACTGAGCACCCCCATCCTCCACAGTATCTCCCCTCATACACTGAGCACCCCCATCCTCCACAGTATCTCCCCTCATACACTGAGCACCCCAATCCTCCACAGTATCTGCCCTCATACACTGAGCACCCCCATCCTCCACAGTATCTCCCCTCATACACTGAGCACCCCAATCCTCCACAGTATCTGCCCTCATACACTGAGCACCCCCATCCTCCACAGTATCTGCCCTCATACACTGAGCACCCCCATCCTCCACAGTATCTCCCCTCATACACTGAGCACCCCCATCCTCCACAGTATCTCCCCTGATACACTGAGCACCCCCATCATCCACAGTATCTGCCCCTCATACACTGAGCACCCCCATCTTCCACAGTATCTGCCCTCATACACTGAGCACCCCCATCCTCCACAGCATCTCCCCTCATACACTGATCACCCCCATCCTCCACAGTATCTCCCCTCATACACTGAGCACCCCCATCCTCCACAGTATCTCCCCTCATACACTGAGCACCCCCATCCTCCACAGTATCTCCCCTCATACACTGAGCACCCCCATCCTCCACAGTATCTCCCCTCATACACTGAGCACCCCCATCCTCCACAGTATCTGCCCTCATACACTGAGCACCCCCATCCTCCACAGTATCTCCCCTCATACACTGAGCACCCCCATCCTCCACAGTATCTCCCCTCATACACTGAGCACCCCCATCCTCCACAGTATCTCCCCTCATACACTGAGCACCCCAATCCTCCACAGTATCTGCCCTCATACACTGAGCACCCCCATCCTCCACAGTATCTCCCCTCATACACTGAGCACCCCCATCCTCCACAGTATCTGCCCTCATACACTGAGCACCCCCATCCTCCACAGTATCTGCCCTCATACACTGAGCACCCCCATCCTCCACAGTATCTCCCCTCATACACTGAGCACCCCCATCCTCCACAGTATCTCCCCTGATACACTGAGCACCCCCATCATCCACAGTATCTGCCCCTCATACACTGAGCACCCCCATCTTCCACAGTATCTGCCCTCATACACTGAGCACCCCCATCCTCCACAGCATCTCCCCTCATACACTGATCACCCCCATCCTCCACAGTATCTCCCCTCATACACTGAGCACCCCCATCCTCCACAGTATCTCCCCTCATACACTGAGCACCCCCATCCTCCACAGTATCTCCCCTCATACACTGAGCACCCCCATCCTCCACAGTATCTCCCCTCATACACTGAGCACCCCCATCCTCCACAGCATCTCCCCTCATACACTGAGCACCCCCAACCTCCACAGTATCTCCTCTCATACACTGAGCACCCCCATCCTCCACAGTATCTCCCCTCATACACTGAGCACACCCATCCTCCACAGTATCTGCCCTCATACACTGAGCACCCCCATCCTCTACATTATCTCCCCTAATAGACTGAGCACCCCCATCCTCCACAGTATCTGCCCTCATATACTGAGCACCCCCATCCTCCACAGTATCTCCCCTCATACACTGAGCACCCCCATTCTCCACAGCATCTCCCCTCATACACTGAGCACCCCCATCCTCCACAGTATCTGCCCTCATACACTGAGCACCCCCATCCTCCACAGTATCTCCCCTCATACACTGAGCACCCCCATCCTCCACAGTATCTGCCCTCATACACTGAGCACCCCCATCCTCCACAGTATCTCCCCTCATACACTGATCACCCCTATCCTCCACAGTATCTTCCCTCATACACTGAGCACCCCCATCCTCCACAGTATCTCCCCTCATACACTGAGCACCCCCATCCTCCACAGTATCTGCCCTCATACACTCAGCACCCCCATCCTACACAGTATCTCCCCTCATACACTGAGCACCCCCATCCTCCACAGTATCTGCCCTCATACACTGAGCACCCCCATCCTCCACAGTATCTCCCCTCATACACTGAGCACCCCCATCCTCCACAGTATCTCCCCTCATACACTGAGCACCCCCATCCTCCACAGTATCTCCCCTCATACACTGAGCACCCCAATCCTCCACAGTATCTGCCCTCATACACTGAGCACCCCCATCCTCCACAGTATCTCCCCTCATACACTGAGCACCCCCATCCTCCACAGTATCTCCCCTCATATACTGAGCACCCCCATCATCCACAGTATCTGCCCCTCATACACTGAGCACCCCCATCCTCCACAGTATCTCCCCTCATACACTGAGCACCCCCATCCTCCACAGTATCTCCCCTCATATACTGAGCACCCCCATCATCCACAGTATCTGCCCCTCATACACTGAGCACCCCCATCCTCCACAGTATCTGCCCTCATACACTGAGCACCCCCATCCTCCACAGTATCTCCCCTCATACACTGATCACCCCTATCCTCCACAGTATCTTCCCTCATACACTGAGCACCCCCATCCTCCACAGTATCTCCCCTCATACACTGAGCACCCCCATCCTCCACAGTATCTGCCCTCATACACTCAGCACCCCCATCCTACACAGTATCTCCCCTCATACACTGAGCACCCCCATCCTCCACAGTATCTGCCCTCATACACTGAGCACCCCCATCCTCCACAGTATCTCCCCTCATACACTGAGCACCCCCATCCTCCACAGTATCTCCCCTCATATACTGAGCACCCCCATCATCCACAGTATCTGCCCCTCATACACTGAGCACCCCCATCCTCCACAGTATCTGCCCTCATACACTGAGCACCCCCATCCTCCACAGTATCTCCCCTCATACACTGATCACCCCCATCCTCCACAGTATCTCCCCTCATACACTGAGCACCCCCATCCTCCACAGTATCTCCCCTCATACACTGAGCACCCCCATCCTCCACAGTATCTCCCCTCATACACTGAGCACCCCCATCCTCCACAGTATCTCCCCTCATACACTGAGCACCCCCATCCTCCACAGTATCTCCCCTCATACACTGAGCACCCCCATCCTCCACAGCATCTCCGCTCATACACTGAGCACCCCCAACCTCCACAGTATCTCCTCTCATACACTGAGCACCCCCATCCTCCACAGTATCTCCCCTCATACACTGAGCACACCCATCCTCCACAGTATCTGCCCTCATACACTGAGCACCCCCATCCTCTACATTATCTCCCCTCATAGACTGAGCACCCCCATCCTCCACAGTATCTGCCCTCATATACTGAGCACCCCCATCCTCCACAGTATCTTCCCTCATACACTGAGCACCCCCATCCTCCACAGCATCTCCCCTCATACACTGAGCACCCCCATCCTCCACAGTATCTGCCCTCATACACTGAGCACCCCCATCTTCCACAGTATCTCCCCTCATACACTGAGCACCCCCATCCTCCAAAGTATCTGCCCTCATACACTGAGCACCCCCATCCTCCACAGTATCTCCCCTCATACACTGAGCACCCCCATCCTCCACAGTATCTCCCCTCATACACTGAGCACCCCCATCCTCCACAGTATCTGCCCTCATACACTGAGCACCCCCATCCTCCACAGTATCTCCCCTCATACACTGAGCACCCCCATTCTCCACAGTATCTCCCCTCATACACTGAGCACCCCCATCCTCCACAGTATCTGCCCTCATACACTGAGCACCCCCATCCTCCACAGTATCTCCCCTCATACACTGAGCACCCCCATCCTCCACAGTATCTCCCCTCATATACTGAGCACCCCCATCATCCACAGTATCTGCCCCTCATACACTGAGCACCCCCATCCTCCACAGTATCTGCCCTCATACACTGAGCACCCCCATCCTCCACAGTATCTCCCCTCATACACTGATCACCCCTATCCTCCACAGTATCTTCCCTCATACACTGAGCACCCCCATCCTCCACAGTATCTCCCCTCATACACTGAGCACCCCCATCCTCCACAGTATCTGCCCTCATACACTCAGCACCCCCATCCTACACAGTATCTCCCCTCATACACTGAGCACCCCCATCCTCCACAGTATCTGCCCTCATACACTGAGCACCCCCATCCTCCACAGTATCTCCCCTCATACACTGAGCACCCCCATCCTCCACAGTATCTCCCCTCATACACTGAGCACCCCCATCATCCACAGTATCTGCCCCTCATACACTGAGCACCCCCATCCTCCACAGTATCTGCCCTCATACACTGAGCACCCCCATCCTCCACAGTATCTCCCCTCATACACTGATCACCCCCATCCTCCACAGTATCTCCCCTCATACACTGAGCACCCCCATCCTCCACAGTATCTCCCCTCATACACTGAGCACCCCCATCCTCCACAGTATCTCCCCTCATACACTGAGCACCCCCATCCTCCACAGTATCTCCCCTCATACACTGAGCACCCCCATCCTCCACAGTATCTCCCCTCATACACTGAGCACCCCCATCCTCCACAGCATCTCCCCTCATACACTGAGCACCCCCAACCTCCACAGTATCTCCTCTCATACACTGAGCACCCCCATCCTCCACAGTATCTCCCCTCATACACTGAGCACACCCATCCTCCACAGTATCTGCCCTCATACACTGAGCACCCCCATCCTCTACATTATCTCCCCTCATAGACTGAGCACCCCCATCCTCCACAGTATCTGCCCTCATATACTGAGCACCCCCATCCTCCACAGTATCTTCCCTCATACACTGAGCACCCCCATCCTCCACAGCATCTCCCCTCATACACTGAGCACCCCCATCCTCCACAGTATCTGCCCTCATACACTGAGCACCCCCATCTTCCACAGTATCTCCCCTCATACACTGAGCACCCCCATCCTCCAAAGTATCTGCCCTCATACACTGAGCACCCCCATCCTCCACAGTATCTCCCCTCATACACTGAGCACCCCCATCCTCCACAGTATCTCCCCTCATACACTGAGCACCCCCATCCTCCACAGTATCTGCCCTCATACACTGAGCACCCCCATCCTCCACAGTATCTCCCCTCATACACTGAGCACCCCCATTCTCCACAGTATCTCCCCTCATACACTGAGCACCCCCATCCTCCACAGTATCTGCCCTCATACACTGAGCACCTCCATCCTCCACAGTATCTCCCCTCATACACTGAGCACCCCCATCCTCCACAGTATCTCCCCTCATATACTGAGCCCCCCCATCATCCACAGTATCTGTCCCTCATACACTGAGCACCCCCCATCCTCCACAGTATCTGCCCTCATACACTGAGCACCCCCATCCTCCACAGCATCTCCCCTCATACACTGATCACCCCTATCCTCCACAGTATCTTCCCTCATACACTGAGCACCCCCATCCTCCACAGTATCTCCCCTCATACACTGAGCACCCCCATCCTCCACAGTTTCTGCCCTCATACACTCAGCACCCCCATCCTACACAGTATCTCCCCTCATACACTGAGCACCCCCATCCTCCACAGTATCTGCCCTCATACACTGAGCACCCCCATCCTCCACAGTATCTCCACTCATACACTGAGCACCCCCATCCTCCACAGTATCTCCCCTCATACACTGAGCACCCCCCTCCCCCCAGCATCTCCCCTCATATAACCCCATACACCGCCATATAACCTCTGATACCACCATATAACCAGTATACCTCCATAAAACCAGTGCACCTCCATATAACCAGTACACCTCCATATAACCCAATATACCTCCATATAACCCAATATACCTCCATATAACCCCGTATACCTCCATATAACACAGTATACCTCCATATAACCCAGTATACCTCCATATAACCAGTATACCTCCACATAACCAGTACACCTCCATATAACCAGTATACCTCCACATAACCAGTACACCTCCATATAACCAGTATACCTCCATATAACCAGTACACCTCCATATAACCCCATATACCTCCATATAACCCCATGCACCTCCATATAACCCAATATACTTCCATATAACCTTGTACACCACCATATAACCAGTATACTTCCATATAACCCCGTACACCTCCATATAACCAGTATACCTCCATATAACCCTATACACCTCCATATAAACCTGTATACATCCATATAACCCCATACACCTCCATATAACCAGTATACCTCCATATAACCCCATACACCTCCATATAACTAGTATACCTCCATATAACCCTATACACCCCCATATTACCCCATACACCTCCATATTACCCCATATACCTCCATATAACCCCATATACCACCATATAACCCCATACACCTCCATATAACCCCATACACCTCCATATAACCCCATATACCACCATATAACCAGTATACCTCAATATAACCCCATACACCACCATATAACCAGTATACCTCCATATAACCAGTATCCCGCCATATAACCCCATACACCACCATATAACCAGTACACCGCTATATAACCAGTATACCTCCATATAACCAGTATACCTCCATATAACCAGTATGCCTCCATATAACCAGTTTACCGCTATATAACCAGTATACCTCCATATAACCCAGTACACCTCCATATAACCCCATACACCACCATATAACCTGTATACCTCTATATAACCAGTATACCTCCATGTAACCAGTACACCTCCATATAACCCCATACACCACCATATAACCTGTATACCTCCATATAACCAGTATACCTCCATGTAACCAGTATACCTCCATATAACCAGTATACCGCCATATAACCAGTACACCTCCATATAACCAGTACACCCCCATATTACCAGTATACCTCCATATAACCAGTACACCACCATATAACCAGTACACCCCCATATAACCAGTATACCTCCATATAACCAGTATACCTCCATATAAACCCACAGTTTATTCATTTTGGGGTCTCAGCTGGGGTCTGTATTAAGCCGGAGTCGTCCATGTAAAATGTATTTGTGAAAACTGATTAGAATGTGATATAATAATAGGATTTCTCTCTGCCCGCCGCTCTCCCTCCACGGTTTCCCGTGTTCTTCCTCTGTACCTCCCCCTCCGCTCAGACATGTGATCGCTGAGGCCGGTGATTGGGGAGCGAGCGGCGGGATCAGGGATCGCTGCTTCTATTATTTTAAAACTTTCTACGATTTTTAAAGAAATCTAATTGGTCACATGGGGCAGGAGCCGGCAGAGGATCGGTGGAAGCCACCGAAAGGCGGTATTAAGGGGGTAGCTGGTTAGGTATATAGAAGGTGGGGATGGACGGCAGAGGCAAGGAGTGAAGGCGGAAGTGTAACCTAATCTCCTGGCCCCTGGTGAAAAGTCTGTAACAGTCCCATCGATCGCGTGGCGTATAATTCTGGAGACTTTATATATAGCGGAGGGGGCGGCACACACCGGGCCAAAGATGTCTGCCTATGATGTCCTGGACCGAATGGAGAAGAATAAGAAAGTGAACAACTCCAATCTGTGGAGAAGTAATGTGTGAGCAGAGCCGGTGTGCGAGCTGCGAGATTACAGGGGGTGCGTCACTGCCCTGCTATGGAGGGGGCGGCACAGCTCATGTGCTTGCTGCAGACAGCAGGCGGTCAGAGGAGCGATTGGCAGCTGCTGGATCCCCTCTCCTGACAGTCTGTTCACTGTTCCTGCGCTCTACACACAGGCCGTTCATCTTATTCGCACGGTCCTTACTGTCTCCCACAGGGGATGGTTCTCCTCTGTATCTAGAGCCGCCCCAAACAGTCGAGGCCTCTGCTCCTCCCGTCTTCAGCTCTCTACCAGTGAGCAGAGGATTGAGGTCGGGCTGCGTTCTCTTAGGGTGGGTTCACATGGCATTTCTGCCATCCGTTTAACGTATATATATTTAAAAGAAAAGGGATACCATGACAGGGCAATATTTCTATTTAGGCACAAAGGGGTATGTGCCTGGCAAGACGGACAGCGGGGGCGACACAAAAGAGGACTTTTTTTATATTTATTTTTTTACATTCCCGCCCCCACATCCAGGTCTTGGCGCTCCCAGTGCATCTCAATGGCGATTCTCCTCCCTCTCCTCTGCCCTGCAGCGCTAGCTGTTACTGATTGGCGGAGCTGCTGCCCTCACTGCCGCTCTGTCAGTCAGCTTAGTGACACAACTAAACTATAGCCCCCGGCCTGCCCAACCACCGACCCATATTTCTGCCACAGCTACCGCCCACCCGACTATCGCTCCGTCTGTATGCCTCTGAGTGTCCTAAACCAGCAGGTATGTACAGCCTCCTGCGGAAGATCTCCTATTGTATATATATATTGTTATATAAGCAGTGTCTGCAGGAGATCTACTCCTGTATATAGTGTATATATAGCAGATCTCCTGCATATAGTGAGTATATATAGTAGGTCTCCTGCATATAGTGTATATATAGTAGATCTCCTGCATATAGTGTATATATAGTAGGTCTCCTGCATATAGTGTATATATAGCAGATCTCCTGCATATAGTGTATATATAGTAGGTCTCCTGCATATAGTGTATATATAGTAGATCTCCTGCATATAGTGTATATATAGTAGATCTCCTGCATATAGTGTATATATAGCAGATCTCCTGCATATAGTGTATATATAGTAGATCTCCTGCATATAGTGTATATATAGCAGATCTCCTGCATATAGTGTATGTATAGTAGATCTCCTGCATATAGTGTATATATATAGTAGATCTCCTGCATATAGTGTATATATAGTAGATCTCCTGCATATAGTGTATGTGTATATATATAGTAGATCTCCTGCATATAGTGTATATATAGTAGATCTCCTGCATATAGTGTATATATAGTAGATCTCCTGCATATAGTGTATATATAGTAGATCTCCTGCATATAGTGTATATATAGCAGATCTCCTGCATATAGTGTATGTATAGTACAGTCGTGGCCAAAAGTTTTGAGAATGACACAAATATTAGTTTTCACAAAGTTTGCTGCTAAACTGCTTTTAGATCTTTGTTTCAGTTGTTTCTGTGATGTAGTGAAATATAATTACACGCACTTCATACGTTTCAAAGGCTTTTATCGACAATTACATGACATTTATGCAAAGAGTCAGTATTTGCAGTGTTGGCCCTTCTATTTCAGGACCTCTGCAATTCGACTGGGCATGCTCTCAATCAACTTCTGGGCCAATTCCTGACTGATAGCAACCCATTCTTTCATAATCACTTCTTGAGGATTGACCACAAGTTCTCAATGGGATTAAGATCTGGGGAGTTTCCAGGCCATGGACCCAAAATGTCAACGTTTTGGTCCCCGAGCCACTTAGTTATCACTTTTGCCTTATGGCACGGTGCTCCATCGTGCTGGAAAATGCATTGTTCTTCACCAAACTGTTGTTGGGTTGTTGGAAGAAGTTGCTGTTGGAGGGTGTTTTGGTACCATTCTTTATTCATGGCTGTGTTTTTGGGCAAAATTGTGAGTGAGCCCACTCCCTTGGATGAGAAGCAACCCCACACATGAATGGTGTCAGGATGCTTTACTGTTGGCATGACACAGGACTGATGGTAGCGCTCACCTTTTCTTCTCCGGACAAGCCTTTTTCCTGATGTCCCAAACAATCGGAAAGAGGCTTCATCGGAGAATATGACTTTGCCCCAGTCCTCAGCAGTCCATTCACCATACTTTCTGCAGAAGATCAATCCTTCCCTGATGTTTTTTTTGGAGAGAAGTGGCTTCTTTGCTGCCCTTCTTGACACCAGGCCATCTTCCAAAAGTTTTGGCCTCACTGTGCGTGCAGATGCGCTCACACCTGCCTGCTGCCATTCCTGGTGGCACTCCGATCCCGCAGCCGAATCCTCTTTAGGAGACGATCCTGGCGCTTGCTGGACTTTCTTGGACGCCCTGAAGCCTTCTTAACAAGAATTGAACCTCTTTCCTTGAAGTTCGTGATGATCCTATAAATTGTTGATTGAGGTGCAGTCTTAGTAGCCACAATATCCTTGCCTGTGAAGCCATTTTTATGCAACGCAATGATGGCTGCACGCGTTTCTTTGCAGGTCACCATAGTTAACAATGGAAGAACAATGATTTCAAGCATCACCCTCCTTTTAACAGGTCATGTCTACCATTTTAACCCAATCAGCCTGACATAATGATCTCCAGCCTTGTGCTCGTCAACATTCTCACCTGAATTAACAAGACGATTACTGAAATGATCTCAGCAGGTCCTTTAATGACAGCAATGAAATGCAGTGGAAAGTTTTTTTTGGGATTAAGTAAATTTTCATGGCAAAGAAGGACTATGCAATTCATCTGATCACTCTTCATAACATTCTGGGGTATATGCAAATTGCTATTATAAAAACTTAAGCAGCAACTTTTCCAATTTCCAATATTTATGTAATTCTCAAAACTTTTGGCCACGACTGTAGATCTCCTGCATATAGTGTATATATAGCAGATCTCCTGCATATAGTGTATATATAGCAGATCTCCTGCATATAGTGTATATATAGTAGATCTCCTGCATATAGTGTATATATAGCAGATCTCCTGAATATAGTGTATATATATAGTAGATCTCCTGCATATAGTGTATATATAGTAGATCTCCTGCATATAGTGTATGTATATATATATATATATATATATATATATATATATATAGTAGATCTATATATCTGCTAACTCTCTCCCTGATCATTACAATCTGATTTTCACACCCCACATTCTACAGAAACTGCCCTCACCAAAATGTCAAACGACCTCCTGACAGCTAAATGCAGCAGTGACTACTCTCTACTAATTCTCCTCGATCTCTCTGCTGCATTTGATACTGTAGAGCACCATCTACTCCTCGCCATGCTCCAACCTACTGGTCTTAACAAGACCGTTCTCTCTCCTAGGCAGCGCACCCGCCGTCTTGGTGCTATGTTTGACACTGGTCTTTCCTTCACCCCCTCTAATAAATCTTTGACCGTTCATGTCGCCTGCACCTCAAAAACATCTCTAGAATCTGCCCTATTCTTACTGTGGAGACAAAAAACAATTCTTGTTGCCCGGATCAATTACTTCAACTCATTACTAATTTGCCTCCCCCTCACCAGACTCTCCCCTCTCCAATGTATCCTAAACCCAGCAGTCAGACTCATCTATCTGTCTAACTGCTACTCCGATGCCTCCACTCTGTGCCAGTCTCTTCTGCGATGCCTCCGCTCTGTGCCAGTCACTACTCTGATGCCTCCACCCTGTGCTAGTCACTACTGCAATGCCTCCGCACTGTGCCAGTCACTTCTCTGATGCCTCTGCCCTGTGCCAGTCACTACTCCGACGCCTCCACTCTGTGCCAGTCACTACTGCGATGCCTCCACTCTGTGCCAGTCACTACTCTGATGCCTCCACCCTGTGCCAGTCACTACTGCAATGCCTCCGCTCTGTGCCAGTCACTTCTTTGATGCCTCTGTCCTGTGCCAGTCACTACTCTGATGCCTCCTCCCTGTGCCAGTCATTACTCCGATGCCTTCTCCCTCTGCCAGTCACTACTCCGATGCCTCCACCCTGTGCCTGTCATTGCACTCATTGCCATTACCGTTATGGATTCAATTTAAATTCCTCATTATCCCCCCACAAAGCTCTCCACAGTGCTGCACCCCTTACATCTCCTCCTCATCTCTGTCCTCCATACTACCTGTGCTCTCCACAGTGCTGCACCCCTTACATCTCCTCCTCATCTCTGTCCTCCATCCTACCTGTGCTCTCCACAGTGCTGCACCCCCTACATCTCCTCCTCATCTCTGTCCTCCATCCTACCTGTGCTCGCCACAGTGCTGCATCCCTTACATCTCCTCCTCATCTCTGTCCTCCATCCTACCTGTGCTCTCCACAGTGCTGCACCCCCTACATCTCCTCCTCATCTCTGTCCTCCCTCCTACCTGTGCTCTCCACAGTGCTGCACCCCTTACATCTCCTCCTCATCTCTGTCCTCCATCCTACCTGTGCTCTCCACAGTGCTCTACCTCCTACATCTTCTCCTCATCTCTGTCCTCCATCCTACCTGTGCTCTCCACAGTGCTGCACCCCTACATCTCCTCCTCATCTCTGTCCTCCATCCTACCTATGCTCTCCACAGTGCTGCACCTCCTACATCTTCTCCTCATCTCTGTCCTCCATCCTACCTGTGCTCTCCACAGTGCTGCACCCCCTTGCATCTCCTCCTCATCTCTGTCCTCCATCCTACCTGTGCTCTCCACAGTGCTGCACCCCTACATCTCCTCCTCATCTCTGTCCTCCATCCTACCTGTGCTCTCCACAGTGCTGCACCTCCTACATCTCCTCCTAATCTCTGTCCTCCATCCTACCTGTGCTCTACACATAGCCCAAGAGGGAGAATCGGAGCACCGGGAGCAGCAGCGTATAAAATAGGGGAGTATACATTATTTTATTATTTATCACAATGGCTGCCTTGGGGGACGTCTCTTGATAAGTCAGGCGACATCAGACAGAGCTAAAGACATATTAAGAAATGTATTGGGCCCCTCAGCTCTTAAGAAGACAATATTATAAATGACACATTGGGGCCTAGGAGCAACCAGTTATACCTCCGAGAAGGACTTGTCTCTTTTTTCTCTTTTAATTATATATCAATTTTAGCAAATTTCAGAAACCAAAATAAATAAATCAGAAAAGAAATTTAAAACCCAATAGGATTATCAACAGTAACACAACATTTTTGAGGTAGTGCACCGCCTAGAGGAGATTTCCATGGGGCCCAGAAAGACATGAAAGAAGAGTGGGTGATAACATTGTATTTTCATGACAGAAGCTATTAGCTGTGATTAAACTGCCTCGAGAGAGGTGTTGGAACAGCATTGTAGATGCCGGACATCGCTATTCAGGCTTGGTTTCACCAATGTAACATAAATAGCTTCTTTCACACCTCTTTTGGACCAGTCCTCCTGTGTCTGAGATGCAAACCTCACTGTCATCAAATGAGTGTTCTTGTTCTTAAGGGACAGGTGCACAGCGGAGTCCTGCCTGCAGGTGTCGGCTCTTCTGCGCTGGGCCATACGTTAGTGAAGCTGCTGTTTTGTTTCCCCCATGTACAACCCTTGGCACTCCTCGCTGCCCTGCATACACAATATGGCTCTTTTTGTCTTCTGGCGTTGGGTCTTTTGGGTGAACCAGTTGCTTCCTCAGTGTGTTGCCGGGTCTGAAGCAGACAGGGATGCAATGTTTATTAGTTTTTCAGATCCCCCGGTTCTTCTGTCTGCTCTGCTTTCCTGGCAATCTTGACATTTTTCTTATTTTATCAGTTTTAATACAAGCCGACTCTAGATACCTACAAGCTTACAGGTAAGATTTGATGTTTTCGGATCCCATTGTCTAAGCCACGGTGGGAAAGCCATTTGTGACCCAAGAAAAGACTTCTTGGATGCTGTGTTCGCATCTGAGGGGTTAAATGTCAGAACATTTCCTCCTGGTTTCTGCTCTGTAAAACAGCAGGCACCCGGCAGCTGCAGCTTTTGAGCGGGTGCCATGTTTAATCCCTACAGTACTGTATGCACTGTTCAGTATAAGTACTGCTGCGTACGCTTCACCACTGTTCCTTATTTACCCCTAGATGGTGCCGCCTTAGGCTACTGCCTCATATTGCATCTCTGATGGTGCACCCTTGCCTACTAATAACACTGAGACAATCTGAGTGTGTACCATTAATAACCACCCTCTGTCTTCTATCACTGAGCCAGTTACTTACCCACATACAGACATTTCTCCCAGTCCAAGCATTCTCATTTTATGCAGCTGTGTTACATTTAGAATCAGCGGTGGATACACCGAAGTTATGTAAGGCCGGCACCTCTACATAACTCCAGCGGATCCACCGCCAGCACAGGGTCTAAAACTCTGGTCTTAATAAATGTGCCCTTATATGCAGGAGATCTACTATGTGTAAGGCCGATTCATTGGCCTGTATTTGTGGGAGGGGCATGGCTGCCTAGTTCAACGGCCGGCACCCTCCCACAAATCGTACGACGTGCAGAGTTTCGCAGGAAGCGTGCGCTCGTACCTGGCATTTTTCTCCAGAAGACAGGTAAGTGGAGTCCGGTCGGCTGGCCTCTAGGTGAGTGGGGGCCAAGCTCCGGACCACATCGCTTCTTTCTTCCAGGCGGGGGGCGGACCATAACGGAGGGCAGGCTCCCTCATCCACTACGTCCTGGCCGTCATTCCCCGGGGGGGGGGCCGAGCCGCGGCGGTGACTGTGCTCCCCTCCTCCCCAGGGCTCCCGAGCACTGCCCTCCTCCGGCGGGGGGGGGGGGCGGAGCCACGACGGTGGCGGCGCTACCCTCCTTCCCCGCTCGGAGGTTCCACAATGTTGCTCTTTACCAGCGGGGGGCAGGGTCCACGATGGAGAGGGCCCCCCCCTCCTCTGATCTGGCCAGCGTCGCACTGCTTCCCCACGTGGTGGGCAGGCTCAGCCGGCGGTCGGTCGGCCCCCAAATGAAGGGGGGCACCCCCGCACTGGGCGCCCTGCCAGGGAGCGAGTGCGGCGCCACGTGGCTTACGTTTTTGTCCGGTGAAGGGGGGGGCCGGGTCACATAAGGCCTCCCCCCTGTCCCGGCTCTCTGATGCCAGGGGGCTGTGCCGTTTCCCCACGTGGTGGGTGTGCCCAGCCGGCGGCGGGTCGGCCCCTCGAGCAAGGGGGGCACCCCTGCACTGGGCGCCCTACCAGGGAGCGGCGCAACCCCCCAAGTGGCAACATCCATTGACCGATGCGTTGATTCAGGGGCCCCCCTACACCGGTTCAGGCCAGAGGGCTACGCTACTCCCCACGCGGTAGAAGTGCTCAGCCGGCAGGTGGGTCGGCCCTGGGCGAAGGAGGGCACCCCCGCACTGGGCACTCTACCAGGGAGCCGCGCTGCCCTCCACGTGGTTGGTGTGGGGCGGAGGCCATTGCGTAAGGGAGTCCCCCCATTTGGGTCCACGGTACCAGGGAGCTCCGCGCTCCCCACGCGGTTATCGTGGAGGGATGCGGGGGACGCATTGGCCACGCCCCGCATCTTCACTAAAGTCTGGCACGGGCCGCCGTGCCGCTTAGATAGGCAGGGATCCGTGACAACGCCAGGAACGGTCGGGGGGGAACATGTTAGCCAGCGACTAAACCCCTTTCTACCGGTCGCCTGCAGCTTACAGCTCACATCCAGTCATTTCATGTTTTACCTGCATGGTTCCGTATGGCAGGCACGATCCACAGTTGACACCTTCATTGTTTTGCTTCCAGGGTCCAAATTTTTGTCTTGATCTTATTCCGTGATTGTGGCTTGTCGGTAAGGTAGTAGGGGTACACGTTGGGGAGGGGAAAGGAAGTGCCCACAAGTGGGTTATGTGTCTCACGCACTATCTCACGTCCAGGTTGTGCTGTTTCACAAGCTTTCTGCGGTGGTCAGTGTAGATTTCTGAGTAGGTAAGTACATCATATTTCCCCTTGTGTGCTATTTCTGGGTGGCGGTTCCTGGCCACTCCCTCACGGTCCTTCTGGTGTTAGTGTGCGTAGCTACACGGGGGCAGTGCACCTTTCCTTACTTTGCTAAGCAGGTTCACGGATGCTGGTGGTCGTCCAGTTTAGCCGGTCACTTACGTTACTGTTTCCACAGCTGTGATGTCACACGCATCAGACATCGTCGAGGCGTCTGTGGACGAGAACGCAGCAGGAATGTCTGAGGGGGGCAGTATACCGTCCCTACGTGCATGGACCATTCCCAAGCTCATGTCGGAGCTAACGAAGAAAGGCGTCCCTTTCCCGACTTCCGCCAGGAAGGCAGAGTTGTATCGACTGTGGAAAGACTCTTTAGTGCCCAGTAGTGACGATCCCCCTATGACCACGGTGCAAACGTCACTTGCTCAGTTGCACGTCATGCTGAACAGTCTGACATCGGCGGTCACTTCGATACAGGCGAGGTTGGAATTATTCGAGTCTCACGGCTCGGTCGTTCCGGTTTCTGCCCCTGAGGTCCCGGTCGCTACCACCTCTGCTGTAGGGGATACCCGTACCATCCAGGCCATCCCCAACGTGGCTCCATCTCATTTCGTCCCAATCAGCATCAGGAAAGACATCCTAGAGGGTAGGGATGTTAACCTCGCTTCGTTGCTGATAGCCTCCAGAGACTTGTCTGACAACAAAGTTATAGCTTGCGGGGAAGTCTCGTGGTGCTGAGAGGCCGTGACCACAGGCTTAACCGCAAGCTAACCATCCCGGAATTCGTCATGGCGGTTAGCCTTTTAGGGATGTCGTATGTTCTGCCAGGCCGGACAGGAGGGAGGAACTCGATCTGTACCTCTTTCGGGTTACAAGTATGGAGGAAATTCGTTTTACGACTTTCATTGTTCATTTCAGCCAAAGCAGCAGCTGCGCTTTCCCAGTTCCAACATGTGACAGATTGGTCCAACCTAGATACAGAACTGTTCTGCAGGCACTTTGCAGGCCTGAAAGCTCCCTCCTGTTCCGCCTGTCAGTCCATCTTCCACTCCGTAGAGTGGTGCCACAAGTCAGCCGCCAGTACTTCATCATACCCCTCCAGCTCATCAGCTGGGCCACTCGATGTTTTCAGACCCCCCAGCTCCGTGGACAAGCTAGGCCGGCCCATTGTTCAGCTAGGTAGGGCCCAGATCTGCAACAATTACAATTACGCATCTTGTAATTTAGGGCAGTGCCGTCTGTTGCACATCTGCACCAATTGTTTTAGGGCCCATCCCAGAGTCGCGTGCTCATTAAAATCGGTAAAAAATTACATGAGTGTGGTCAATACCAGCTGCTTACAGGAATTCTTGCGAGGTCACCACAATCCAGGGTTCGTGCAGTTCCTGGTCTCAGGGTTTCTCGAGGGCTTCCACACAGGGTTAGTCACGACTCCAGAATTCACGTATGAGTGCAAGAACCTTCAGTCCGCCCAGAGGAATCCCAATTCTGTAGACACACTGATAGAGTCCGAATTGAACAAAGGTTTCCTGATCGGTCCTTTCAAAGTGCCACCTTTCCAACGATGGAGAGTCAGTCCCGTGGGGGTGGTCACGGGCAAATTTAGCAAAAAGGAGAGACTCATGGAATGGGGTGTCCTTGTTCATTCCTGAGTTGTCGTGTCAATCTCCTGTAGTCTTCTCAGATGCGGCTGCGAGCTCAGGTTTTGCCGCTATTTTTGGCACCCACTGGGTCGCAGGCGAATGGTCTGCCGAGGTGAGACAGATCCCAGGTTTCCTCCACACCTCGGCACTGTTCGAACTGTACCCCATTGTGGTAGCTGCCCACATATGGGGCAATCATTGGGTAAATCGGTCTGTCTTGTTCGTGTCTGACAATACAGCAGTGGTAGACATTGTGAACAGTGGGTCGTCTAAATCATCCCATGTCATGTGTCTCTTAAGACGATTAGTGCAACTCTCCCTACATTACCATTTCCATGTCCATAGTGCGCATGTGCCAGGTTCACAAAACGTGGCTGCTGATGCCTTATCGAGGGCTAATTTCTCCCTTTTCTTTCAGGTCATGCCAGAGGCAGATGTAGCGGGCGCTACCGTCCCTCCTCACGAATCCTTAATCCTAGCGTGACCAATCACCTAGAGACGGCCCACGCCTTGATATCCAAGTCCCTTTTCCCTAACACCACCAGGGCATATAACACCGGGTGGAAGGCGTTTTGCAAGTTTCAGAGGGAATGTCCTCAGGGGGGATCCAGTTTTGTAGATTACATCCTGGCTTTCATTGGCTACTGCCACTCAGAACTCAAGCTCTCCCACAATACGGTGAGGTCATACTTGTCGGGAGTGCAACATTTCCTCTCCATCAGTCATCCCGAACGGGCGTTGGTGTTCTCCATACATGCCGTCAAAGCCGCACTTAAGGGTTTGAGCAAATGCGGGCCCCAAGGCCGAGTGCGTAGGCAGGCTGTCACCGGGCTCCTTTTCCGTAGACTGTCTGATGTCCTGGATAGAAATCCTTTTGGGGTTCTACCCAGCCTGGTGCTCAAATCTGCCATCTATTTAGCTTTCTATGGCTTCTTGAGGCCTGGGGAATTCACTTGTTCTCCCGGCAGCAGCAGGTTTCTCACAGTCGGCCAGCTGGTCCAAAACGCCGAAGGTTACGTGCTGCAGCTGAGGACGTCTAAAACCTCACAGGTGGGCCCCCCAGTCCCGGTGTCCTATTTCCCTACGTCTCACCAATGGTGCCCCGTCACAGTTCTCCGTCAGCTACTATCAGCCTTGCCGGGGTCCGGCCCAAGCAGTCCACTGTTGCCCTTCGGGGTGGCACCACTCAGCACCCATCAGTTCGTGTCCCACGTACGCTCCCTAGTGGCCAACTTGGGTGGCGACCCCACCTCGATCTCGGGACATTCATTCCGCATAGGTGCAGCATCCGCGGCCTCCAAGAACCAGGTGCCAGCGCATATCATTCAGAAATTAGGACGTTGGCGCTCCACGTGTTTTAACCGTTACATACCTCGCCCCGAAACTGAAATGTCAATGGCTTTCCAGAGTCTGGTTTTGTAATTACGTTGTAATAAATTACTCCTGCCAATCAGTATGCCTTTTTGCCCTCTTTCAGGCGTCCCTCCACGACGCGGTTGCGGCACAACTCTAACCGCTTAAGAGTAGGATATCTCAGGTAGGACTCGGTACGTTCTTGGTTGCCACGACCACAAGTGTAAGGCCGATTCATTGGCCTGTATTTGTGGGAGGGGCATGGCTACCTACTTCAACGGCCGGCACCCTCCCACAAATCGTACGACGTGCAGAGTTTCCCCCTCCCGCCCACCCCTTTCACCTGTTACTCTCAAAGGGGATGCCCTCTTTCAGGCGTCCCTCCACGACGCAGTTGCGGCACAACTCTAACCGCTTAAGAGTAGGATATCTCAGGTAGGACTCGGTACGTTCTTGGTTGCCACGACCACAAATATATATATACAGTATCTGCAGGAGATCTACTATACATATACACTATATGCAGGAGATCTAATATATACACACTATATGCAGGAGATCTAATATATACACAGGATCTGCAGGAGATCGACTATATATACACAGTATCTGCAGGAGATCTACTATATATATATATACACTATATGCAGGAGATCTACTATATATACACAGTATCTGCAGTAGATCAACTATATATACACTATATGCAGGAGTAGATCTCCTTCAGATACTGTATATATACAATAGGAGATCTTCTGCATGAGAATATACATAGCTTCGGCACACTAAGAGGCATGCATACAGGAGTATAGTCGGGCGGGTGGTCACTGGGGCAGAAAAGTGGGTAGGCAGGTGGTCGGGCCGGGGCTGCTCAGCTGCTTCCTCCTGACTGTGTGTCAATAAGCTGATTGATAGAGGGAAAGTGAGTGCAGCAGCTCCACCAATCAGGAGCAGTGCTGCAGGGCAGAGGAGAGCGAGGAGAATCACCACTTAGGTGACCGGGAGCTCCAAAACCTGAATGTGGGGGCTGGAATGTAAATAAAATAAATATAAAAAAAGTCCTCTTTAGTGTCGCCCCCGCGGTTCGCCACCCTAGGCATATGCCCCCCTAAATAGAAGTATGACCCTGCCATGGTATCCCTTTTTCTTCCAATGTATACGTTAAATGGATGTCAAAAATGCAATGTGAACCCACCCTAAGAGACTGCAGCCCGACCTCAATCCTCTGCTCACTGGTAGAGAGCTGAAGACGGGAGGAGCAGAGGCCTCGACTGCTTGGGGCGGCTCTAGATACAGAGGAGAACCATCCCCTGTGGGAGACGGTAAGGACCGTGCGAATAAGATGAACGGCCTGTGTGTAGAGCGCAGGAACAGTGAACAGACTGTCAGGAGAGGGGATCCAGCAGCTGCCAATCGCTCCTCTGACCGCCTGCTGTCTGCAGCAAGCACATGAGCTGTGACGCCCCCTCCATAGCAGGGCAGTGACGCACCCCCTGTAATCTCACAGCTCACACACCCCTATGGCCGGCTCTGCTTACAGATTACCAGGCGCGTAACAATCGTGGTCACAGAGGGTGCGACTGCGACCGGGCCCGGCGGGCAGCCCCATAAGTGCTTTTTTTTAAGTGCGGGGGCTACGGGCCCTTCCTATGTTTTAACTAAGTGCCTTGCGGCTGCGCTGCGGAATGTTGTTGACTTAGTCTGGAGGTCACGGCCGAGTCTCGCGGGATCACAGCAATGACGCGCCGCAGAGGGATTGTGCATGTACACAGTCCACCGAACTAAGGCCTGCAGCCTGGCCGCAAGTACGGAGCGGAGGAAGTAGGAACAGAACAACAAGTGCAGTACTAGGTAATTGGTACAATGGCACACACTGGCTTCATACTGGGGAAAAGGGGGGGGGGGAGATTCGTCCAACAAGTCACTTACAAAAACTGAGCAGATCTGACAATAGAAGGATAAAACATAGTTGGCAGTAAGCACTGGTTAGACCACTCCAAGAGCTAGTCTGACTTGTACTGAGGCCAGACAATAGGAGCTTTCACAGTGATGTCCGATGTGAAGATTCTCATAGAAGGTTAGACCTCCTGCCATTGTGAGGGTACGGGCACAGGCTGTGGTAATGGTTAAGAAGCACTGCCTCATCCAAGCCTGGTCGACAATACAGCCGGTGTTCCGTGAAAATATGGTACCTGTTAAAATCTGGCGCTGCATGTAAAAGACGGTACCCAGGTTGGTTGTGCGCAGGCGCCAACACACCTTCTTTTCAGCCAATCAGGTGCCGGGCTCTAAGATCACACCTCCTTTTGAAGCTTCCGGTGCGACTATGTCACTACCGGAAGTGACGAGGGTACCAGATTTTAACAGGTACCATAATTTCACGGAACACCGTGGGAGGGGGGGTTTGGATGGATGATCAGTGGTGCGGCAGTGGCACTCCGACAGTCTTATGTCTGAATTCAGAAAGGGGGAGCCTGCGCCGGCCATATGATGGCAGGGGCAGCAATTGGCACACACTGGGGGGTGTATGCATGGATGATCTGTGGTGCGGCAGTGGCAGTAAAGGCCCAACAGTGGGCAGAGGCTCGCGGGGGGGGTGGGGGCCCAATTCAAAGTTTGCCCTGGGGCCCATAGAACTCTAGTTACGCCACTGCAGATTACTTCTCCACAGATCCTTTTCTTCTCCATTTGGTCCAAACCATCATGTGCAGACGTCTGACCAGGTGTGTGCCGCAGGGGCGGATTAAGTGCATGATAGGCCCGGGGCTGTCTACCCAACTTGGGCCCCTCTCTCCATTTTAGTTTAGTTTTTTTTTGTATGAAGAGGCTGCAGTGCTTCATGAGCGCCACAGTCTTTTCCTAGGCCATATGACAAAAAACAATAACCCAAATTACCCCAAATTGGGTCCTAAACTGAGAAATTTGGTTGCCAAATTTAAAATACATCTAATTATAATAAAAAAGACATGGAGGAGAACACAGCACCACATACAGTACAGACCAAAAGTTTGGACACACCTTCTCATTCAAAGAGTTTTCTTTATTTTCATGACTATGAAAATTGTAGATTCACACTGAAGGCATCAAAACTATGAATTAACACATGTGGAATTATATACATAACAAACAAGTGTGAAACAACTGAAAATATGTCATATTCTAGGTTCTTCAAAGTAGCCACCTTTTGCTTTGATTACTGCTTTGCACACTCTTGGCATTCTCTTGATGAGCTTCAAGAGGTAGTCCCCTGAAATGGTTTTCACTTCACAGGTGTGCCCTGTCAGGTTTAATAAGTGGGATTTCTTGCCTTATAAATGGGGTTGGGACCATCAGTTGCATTGTGGAGAAGTCAGGTGGATACACAGCTGATAGTCCTACTGAATAGACTGTTAGAATTTGTACTTAATTACTTTAAGAAATGAAGGTCAGTCAGTCCGAAAAATTGGGAAAACTTTGAAAGTGTCCCCAAGTGCAGTCACAAAAACCATCAAGCGCTACAAAGAAACTGGCTCACATGCGGACCGCCCCAGGAAAGGAAGACCAAGAGTCACCTCTGCTGCGGAGGATAAGTTCATCCGAGTCACCAGCCTCAGAAATCGCTGGTTAACAGCAGCTCAGATTAGAAACCAGGTCAATGCCACACTAGCAGCAGACACATCTCTAGAACAACTGTTAAGAGGAGACTGTGTGAATCAGGCCTTCATGGTAGAATATCTGCTAGGAAACCACTGCTAAGGACAGGCAACAAGCAGAAGAGACTTGTTTGGGCTAAAGAACACAAGGAATGGACATTAGACCAGTGGAAATCTGTGCTTTGGTCTGATGAATCCAAATTTGAGATCTTTGGTTCCAACCACCGTGTCTTTGTGCGACGCAGAAAAGGTGAACGGATGGACTCTACATGCCTGGTTCCCACCGTGAAGCATGGAGGAGGAGGTGTGATGGTGTGGGGGTGCTTTGCTGGTGACACTGTTGGGCATTTATTCAAAATTGAAGGCATACTGAACCAGCATGGCTACCACAGCATCTTGCAGCGGCATGCTATTCCATCCGGTTTGCTTTTAGTTGGACCATCATTTATTTTTCAATAGGACAATGACCCCAAACACACCTCCAGGCTGTGTAAGGGCTATTTGACCATGAAGGAGAGTGATGGGGTGCTGCGTCAGATGACCTGGCCTCCACAGTCACCGGACCTGAACCCAATCGAGATGGTTTGGGGTGTGCTGGACCGCAGAGTGAAGGCAAAAGGGCCAACAAGTGCTAAGCATCTCTGGGAACTCCTTCAAGACTGTTGGAAGACCATTTTAGGTGACTGACTACCTCTTGAAGCTCATCAAGAGAATGCCAAGAGTGTGCAAAGCAGTAATCAAAGCAAAAGGTGGTGTCACGGCCACGTTTTGGTCGTGACTCCTTGGGAGCCGCATACAGTTGCCCGCGGTTTGGGTTGTAGTGTCAACCGCAGCTGGAGGTATAATGTTGTTTGCCTCATGTGCGGTTGCCGCGGACAACAGCTACGTGTGCGGTTTCCTTGGAGTTGTGTGCGTGTATGTATGCACTTACTGTATGTATGTCTGTGTGCACTCTGTCTTAGCTTGGCTGGTCTATTCATTTCTGCATTACTGTGTGTGGGCTCCAAATTTAGATTAGCTTTTCAGTTCATATCCCATTGGATTAGGATGCCTGCTTCCCCCCCCACTTGCAGTCATGATATGTGGCTGTGATTTGACAGGTGGAACGCATATGCGTTCCACCTGCTGACCATGTGACTCTCACACTTCCGGTTTTCGGATATGGATTACCTGATATGCCTCCACACTGGTCACATCACCCTGCTGCACAGGTGAATTAAATTTCTTTCATTTACTACCCTTTATAATGTGACACCCTAACATATAGCTCTTCACCCCTGAGGAAGCCGGATTCTTCCGGCGATACGCGTTGGGCGTTACTCATTCTTCCAGGTCCACTGCACCAGCGGCTCATGTAGGTTTTGGCTCTCTAAATTTGACCTTATCATGGTCTGTTTGCATTTCTAATGGTCTTACCTTACTTTATATTTGCTTTATGTTTTGCATTGTATTCCCATATGCTGGTTTATAGTATTCATGCCCATTTTGTGGCAATTCAGTGGACCTGTGTGTGTCGGTTACATATATTTTATTGCATACCGCACTTTGTTATAATTGTATACAATTTTTAAAAATTTGTCTGTTGGTGTGTCTAATAAACTTTACATATATTTTTATATTGACTTATTGTCGGATGTGCATTCATGGGGTGGTTCTTGTGACTCTCTCTTGGGTCAGGTGTTGTGTTGTGTGCACGGACATCGTTCCTGCACTGTGGTTGCCCGTGGCAACGTTTGTAGTGTGTACATGTGGTGGCAGTGTCCCGGCCTTCGGGCTGACTTCCAGGACATGAGTGCCACCCATGTCGTTGCTTGCGGCAACAGCCACAGTGTGTCTCGTGTTTTGGACACTTCTCCTTTAAGTGTGTGTTTCCCTTCCCTGGCTTGGAAGGGTTAACTTCCTTCCTAGTGTGTGTGTGCACTGGGTGTGTCCGTTTGTGGGTGTGGCTGCTTGGCCCTATATAGCCTCAGTTTAGACCTGATGTCTGAGGGGTACTCCAGCCTTGTTGTTAGCTGGAGGAACTCTCCTGGTCACATTTCCATCTGCCAGTGAGGGCCACCCTTGTGGTCATAAACTGTGATTCTCTATGTTTATGAGGTTGTGTGTTTACTTCATGTATGGTGTGTGGTAGATGTTTGTTTGGTCGTTTCTTATTGCAGCATATGGTTTCCTGTGATGTGTGTTGTGTGCTCTGTCTTTGGTGTTTGTGGACAGCAGCACTTGGGTTCCAGGTTGTGTCTGTGGCAGGTAAGTGTGTTAATTCATAGTTTTGATGCCTTCAGTGTGAATCTACAATTTTCATAGTCTTGAAAATAAAGAAAACTCTTTGAATGAGAAGGTGTGTCCAAACTTTTGGTCTGTACTGTATATACACACATACACTGCATATATTACACAGTATTATAGATGCAATATGTACAGGTATATAGTATATACAGCAGTGTACTGATATGTGAGGTACGAGGTATAATAGATGCAGTGTGTACAGGTATATACTATATACAGCAGTGTACTGATATGTAAGGTACGAGGTATAATATATGCAGTGTGTACAGATATATAGTATATACAGGAGTGTGCTGATATGTGAGGTACGAGGTATAATAGATGCAGTGTGTACAGGTATATACTATATACAGCAGTGTACTGATATGTAAGGTACGAGGTATAATATATGCAGTGTGTACAGATATATAGTATATACAGCAGAGTACTGATATGTGAGGTACGAGGTATAATATATGCAGTGTGTACAGGAATATAGTATATACGGTAGTGTAATATGTGAGGTATGAGGTATAATAGATGCAGTGTGTACAGATATATACTATATACAGCAGTGCACTGATATGTGAGGTACGAGGTATAATAGATGCAGTGTGTACAGGTATATAGTATATACAGCAGTGTACTGATATGTGAGGTACGAGGTATAATAGATGCAGTGTGTATAGATTTATAGTATATACAGCATAGTACTGATATGTGAGGTACGAGGTATAATATATGCAGTGTGTACAGAAATATAGTATATACGGTAGTGTAATATGTGAGGTACGAGGTATAATAGATGCAGTGTGTACAGGTATAGAGTAAATACAGCAGTGTATTGACGTGAGGTATGAGGTAAAAATTACAGGTCGTACCTCATTTACGAGGTATATACTATATATCTGTACACACTGCATCTATTATACCTCGTACCTCACATATCAGTACACTGCTGTATATACTATATATCTGTACACACTGCATCTATTATACCTCGTACCTCACATATCAGTACACTGCTGTATATACTATATATCTGTACACACTGCATCTATTATACCTCGTACCTCACATATCAGTACACTACTGTATATACTATATACCTGTACACACTGCATCTATTATACCTCGTACCTCACATATCAGTACACTACTGTATATACTATATATCTGTACACACTGCATATATTATACCTCGTACCTCACATATCAGTACACTACTGTATATACTATATATCTGTACACACTGCATATATTATACCTCGTACCTCACATATCAGTACACTGCTGTATATACCTGTACACACTGCATATATTATACCTCGTACCTCACATATCAGTACACTGCTGTATATACCTGTACACACTGCATATATTATACCTCGTACCTCACATATCAGTACACTGCTGTATATACTATATACCTGTACACACTGCATCTATTATACCTCGTACCTCACATATCAGTACACTGCTGTATATACTATATATCTGTACACACTGCATCTATTATACCTCGTACCTCACATATCAGTACACTGCTGTATATACTATATATCTGTACACACTGCATCTATTATACCTCGTACCTCACATATCAGTACACTGCTGTATATACTATATACCTGTACACACTGCATCTATTATACCTCGTACCTCACATATCAGTACACTGCTGTATATACTATATATCTGTACACACTGCATCTATTATACCTCGTACCTCACATATCAGTACACTGCTGTATATACTATATACCTGTACACACTGCATCTATTATACCTCGTACCTCACATATCAGTACACTGCTGTATATACTATATATCTGTACACACTGCATATATTATACCTCGTACCTCACATATCAGTACACTGCTGTATATACTATATATCTGTACACACTGCATATATTATACCTCGTACCTCACATATCAGTACACTGCTGTATATACTATATATCTGTACACACTGCATCTATTATACCTCGTACCTCACATATCAGTACACTGCTGTATATACTATATATCTGTACACACTGCATCTATTATACCTCGTACCTCACATATCAGTACACTGCTGTATATACTATATACCTGTACACACTGCATCTATTATACCTCTTTTGTGTGCCAGGCCTGTTTTGTAATCCCAATCCGGCCCTGAAGGCATAAATTATAAAACGCAGCAGCAAGAATAGTTCATGGAACAAAGAGAGAGTCCTGGAATGGGTAGTGGGGGGGCTATAAACGGGGAATGGGGGCCCAATTTCGATTCTTGCTATGGGGCCCAGTGATTTCTATGTACGCCCCTGTCTCAAGCTGCAAATATTTCAGAGCGAAAGGAAACAGACAATTAAAAAGAAATAGTTATTTTTAATGGAATAAAGTCAGTCAAAACAAGATGCGTTTTCAAAGATTTACAGAAAATATGGTAGACAAGACATAGGGCATGAAATGTAAACAAAAGGGGTTTAACATAAAAAAAAATACCTTTCAGAAATGAGTAATATCTCGGCTCTCAGGTTATGTCTAGAGTCCTGCACACATTTGGTGTCCTGTCAGAGCGGTTACCACACAGCTTTCTCCTCTGCTGCTCTCTCAACTGAACCACAAAATGGCTGCCTGCATCCACCTCACACAGACTCTGACAGGTCGCCTAGGTAACCAAACTCTTACTGAAATGGCTGCCGGTCTGGTGCCATTTCAGTTATTTCTAACAGAAAATTAGCAGATTAGAAACAGATTAAAACTCCCAAGGGGCAAGTGGACGTCCCTGTCCCTGAAATGCAGCTGAATTTAGATGGCTGTGTGTGTATGCGAAACATCATGGCGCTGTGCTATTGTTTACTATATTAACACCTTAAGGACCCGGCCATTTTTTACAAATCTGACCAGTGTCACTTTAAGTGGTGATAACTTTAAAACGCTTTAACTTATTCAGGCCATTCTGAGATTGTTTTTTCGGCACATATTGTACTTCATGACACTGGTAAAATGAAGTAAAAAATAAATAAATTTTTATTTATAAAAAAAATACCAAATTTACCAAAAATGTGTAAAAAATTGCAAATTTCCAAGTTTCAATTTCTCTACTTCTATAATACATAGTAATACCTCCAAACATATTTATTACTTTACATTCCACATATGTCTACTTCATGTTTGCATCATTTTGGGAATGATATTTTATATTTTGGGGACGTTACAAGGCTTAGAAGTTTGGAAGCAAATCTTGAAATTGTTCAGAACTTTTCAAAAACCCAATTTTTAGCGACAAGTTCAGGTCTGAAGTCACTTTGTGAGGCTTATATAATAGAAACCACCCAAAAATGACACCATTCTAGAAACTACACCCCTCAAGGTATTCAAAACTGATATTACAAACTTTGTTAACCCTTTAGGTGTTCCACAAGAATTAATGGAAAATACAGATACAATTTCAAAATTTCACTTTTTTGGCATATTTTCCATTGTAATAATTTTTTTCCAGTTACAAAGCAAGGGTTAACAGCCAAACAAGACTCAATATTTATGGCTCTGATTCTGTAGTTTACAGAAATACCCCATATGTGGTCGTAAACCGCTGTACGGGCACACGGCAGTGCGCAGAAGGAAAGGAATGCCATACAGTTTTTGGAAGGCAGATTTTGCTAGACAGTTTTTTTGACACCATGTCCCATTTGAAGCCCCCCTGATGCACCCCTAGAGTAGAAACTCCAAAAAAGTGACCCCATTTTAGAAACTACGGGATAGGGTGGCAGTTTTGTTGGTACTAGTTTAGGGTACATATGATTTTTGGTTGCTCTATATTACACTTTTTGTGAGGCAAGGTAACAAGAAATAGCTTTTTCGGCACCGTTTTTTTTTGTTATTTACAACATTCATCTGACAGGTTAGATCATGTGGTATTTTTATAGAGCAGGTTGTCACGGACGTGGCGATACCTAATACTTTTTTATTTATGTAAGTTTTACACAATGATTTCATTTTTGAAACAAAAAAAATATTTTTAGTGTCTCCATAGTCTGAGAGCCATAGTTTTTTCAGTTTTTGGGCGATTATCTAAAGTAGGGTCTCATTTTTTGTGGGATGAGATGACGGTTTTATTGGCACTATTTTGGGGTGCATATGACTTTTTGATCGCTTGCTATTACACTTTTTGTGACATATGATGACAAAAAATGGCTTTTTTTACACCGTTTTTATTTTTATTTTTTTACGGTGTTCACCTGAGGGGTTAGGTCATGTGATATTTTTATAGAGCCGGTCGCTATGGACGCAGCGATACCTAATATGTATACTTTTTTTTATTTATGTAAGTTTTACACAATTATTTCATTTTTGAAACAAAAAAAATCATGTTTTAGTGTCTCCATAGTCTAAGAGCCATAGTTTTTTCAGTTTTTGGGCGATTATCTTGGGTAGGGTATGATTTTTGCGGGATGAGATGACGGTTTGATTGGCGCTATTTTGGGGTGCATATGACTTTTTGATCGCTTGCTATGACACTTTTTGTGATGTAAGGTGACAAAAAATTGTTTATTTGGCACAGTTTTTATTTTTTATTTTTTACGGTGTTCATCTGAAGGGTTAGCTCATGTGATATTATTATAGAGATGGTCGATACGGACGCGGCGATACCTAATATGTATACTTTTTTTTATTTATGTAAGTTTTACACAATAATATCATTTTTGATTATAGTGTCCCTATAGTTTTTTTTATTTTTTGGGCCATTGTCTCCTGTAGGGGCTAATTTTTTGCGGGATGAGGTGACGGTTTGATTGGTACTATTTCGGCGTACATTCAACTCTTTTGATCACTTTTATTACCTTTTTTGGGAAGTAAGGTGGGCAAAATTTCAATTTCCTGATAGTTTTTATTTTTTTATTTTTATGCCGTTCTCCGTGCGAGGAAAGTAACATGACCGTTTTATAGATCAGGTCGTTACGGACGCGGCGATACCTAATATGTGTAGTGTATTTTATTTTTTTTATTTTTATTCAGTGATAAATGTGTTTTTATTATCTTTATCTTTTTTTCACTTTTTTTTACATTTTTTGGACCCAGATCCACTTGGTTCTTGAAGATCCAGTGGGTCTGATGTCTGTATAATACAGTACAGTACAATATACATTTTACTTTACTCAGCACCATGGACAGCAGGACGCCTGAGAAGGCGTCCTGTTGCCATGGGAACCTTCTCCGTCTGTCACAACTGATCAGATGGGGAAGGGGAAGGAGGGGAGCTCCCTCCCTCTGTCCCCCCATCCATCTGGGGGCTGCAAAGGCACAGCAGCCCCCCGATGCCAGAGGGAGGGAGCTCCCTGACTTAACCCTTTCCATACCGCGGTCCGTACGGACTGCGGTATGGAAAGGGTGAAACGGCTGACATCGCAGCGATGTCAACCGTTTATACCAGAGTGTCAGCAATGTGCTGACACTCTGATTGCTGACACTCTGGTACCACTGACCACCAATGAAAATTCAGCGGGAGGCGGGCGGGCCTGCCTGCCGCACCACCCGCCTCCCGCAACTGCCGCACCGCCCCCAAACGCCCACAAACCGCCCCCCTGCACCCCGCCGACATAAATGCATTCAGGGGTGCAGGGGGGGTTAAAAAAATTAAACTTTGGCCATTTTTAAGTTTCTGATCCCTGCGGTCAGGAACCGCAGGGATCAGAAACTACATAAAGCGCTGCAAACCGCAGGTCTGAATTGACCTGCGGTTTGCAGCGATCGCCGATATGGGGGGGGGTCACAGGACCCCCCTCGGCATTGACCCTGGGTGCCTGGCTGTGTGTAACAGCCGGCACTCAGCGCTGTCACCATGTCTGCAGACATGGTGACAGTTTAATGCCAGGACGAGTATACTCATCCTGGTGCGCTAAGTACCCTTGCTCCAGGACGAGTATACTCGTCCTAAGTGCTGAAGGTGTTAATACACCACTATCATCACAACTGGAACCAACCTCAGTAAAAGTTGTGAGTTGTATCCTACCACTGTCTACTTCATTCTTCAATACTACTACAACTGGTTGTAACACCATTAACGGTACTGGCGTCACGACAAATAACACCAAGGGACCCAGCCGCCACAAGCACCCTAAACAACACTGCCATCAAGGGCACCTCAACCTCCATCTAGACTGGTGCTTCCCTACCACAGAGCGTGCCCCAGAGGATTTTGTGCTGTCTTCCTCAACACTGTGCTGCCGGCCCAGGGAGGCTTTCTGCTAACCATGAGTAAACTGATGAACTGTTATTATGTGGCCCCTCATCGGCCCACAGTGCATCTCCCGTGTTGCCCCTGCTGCTCTGGCTGGCTGCAGATACAAAGATAGATAGAGTAGAAGTTGAAGACCAAGGGAACCTGTCTGAGGTTGAAAAATTGATGCAGCATTAGTCTTGCCTCAGTATCTGAGGAAAGGGATTTAGGGGTCATTATTTCAGAAGACTTAAAGGTAGGCAGACAATGTCATAGAGCAGCAGGAAATGCTAGCAGAATGCTGGGGTGTATAGGGAGAGGCATTACCAGTAGAAAGAGGGAGGCGCTCATGCCGCTCTACAGAGCACTAGTGAGACCTCATCTGGAGTATTGTGCTCAGTACTGGAGACCATATCTCCAGAAGGATACTGATACTTTGGAGAGAGTTCAGAGAAGAGCTACTAAACTAGTACATGGATTGCAGGATAAAACTTACCAGGAAAGATTAAAGGACCTTAACATGTATAGCTTGGAAGAAAGACGAGACAGAGGGGATATGATAGAAACTGCTAAATACATAAAGGGAATCAACAAGGTAAAAGAGGAGAGAATATTTAAAAGAAGAAAAACTGCTACAAGAGGACATAGTTTTAAATTAGAGGGGCAAAGGTTTAAAAGTAATATCAGGAAGAATTACTTTACTGAGAGGGTAGTGGATGCATGGAATGGCCTTCCTGCAGAAGTGGTAGCTGCAAATACAGTGGAGGAGTTTAAGCATGCATGGGATAGGCATAAGGCCATCCTTCATATAAGATAGGGCCGGGGGCTATCCATAGTACTCAGTATATTGGGCAGACTAGATGGGCCAAATGGTTCTTATCTGCCGACACATTCTATGTTTCTATGTAAACAAATATAGCCCAAACAGATGAACTAAGACGTTCATTACGTGCCAGAAAACCGACATCAAAGATGCTGGAAAATTTGGAGCAAGAAGCAGCATTAAAAGAGAAAAATTTTGCCCGGATGTATGATAGGTGGAAATCATATATTAAAGACATTCGTAGAAAGCTAAAGCAAGAAAGTATAAAAAGGAACTTGAGTGATATGGTAGAGACAGTAGAAGAATCTGAGTCAGAGCTTATGCAGCATATGTCAACCTGCGGTCATTTAAGACACCTTCCCAGGATATTGTAAGAAACATGGACACATGTACTGCAGTCACTAAAAATTTTGTAAAGCTCATGAGAGAACTTTCATCTGCAGCTAATTATGATGAAGTTAAAGCAAGAAGTAGAATGAATGAGCTTTTTATGAGAGACTATGCTAGTGTGACTACCTTCGCTAGCAGAAGTGCCACCCACATATCAGAGTCCTCAAATACTTCAGCCAAAAGAAAGGAATTAGCTGAACAACTTGCTGTCAAGAGAGCAGAAATTTTGGCTACCACAAACTAACAGCGCCTGGGGAGTTATGCGGCATAGCCTCTCCTGATGTCAGACGCTATAATCTTGCATGCATGGCTAGACACATAGCGGATTGGGTGAACAAAACCAACTATTACTCCGATTTCCTATTGGAAAGCGAATTCTGTGCTCCTTGGTCCCTTGCAGCATTATTGCATGCAAGATTGACATGTATTCCAACAGTAATTAAAAGCTCTATTCTTATAAAGGATACCATAGCGTCTTGGAGAATATTAAGACGGAAGTATTGGCTGTCTTACCGCATATCCAAACACCTTCCCTTGTGGGGAAACCCTGAATTTAAGCAGGGCCAGACTAATAGGCTGTTTACTGAGTGGAGGTCCAAAGGTATCACACACGTTAAGCATCTCCTGCACGACACTGAGCCAAGATGGTTGTCTGTCCACGAGATCGTTAATAAGTTCTCACTGCGCCCTTTTCAGACAATACAATTTACTCAAATAAAAGATGCTTTCCATTCTAATTTGCTACTTGTACACAAGGAGATCAAAAGGAACGTCTTAGACAAACTCCTTGATTTGGGAGGGGGAGGGGGTAGAAGTTCAGTGTCATCTATATACTATGGATTCCGTAAGGAAGATGCACAAACTTATAATGTTAACAGCTTTGATAAATGGGAAGAGCAGTTGGGGGTAGATAATATTGCTCCAAAAATACAGAATAGGTGGCTGAGGATCAGAAAGCATATAGTGAATGAAGTGTGGAGGGACACGCAGTTGAGGATCATACATAGGGCAATCTACGGATTTAATATCCCCCCTCATCCGCTTAAGCCAGACCGCTTAGTTAACTGCCCTAAATGTAACCTGGGGTTTACAGATTTGCTACATGGCCTGTGGACTTGCCCTCAAAGTGCGCAATTGTGGACCTTGGTTGGAGAAATGATTCACAAACTCTGGGGGATGAGAGTTCGTATGACTCCCTTGCTCTGTATCTTTCATTGTGAGGAGGAGGAGGCTGGGGAGAGATGTCTTCCACATCTTTTTCATTCCATATGTATGGTTGTGAAGCGCACCATTCTACAACACTGGTTGGAACCAGCGGCTCCTACCATGACCATGATAGAGTCCCAATTGAAAAAGGTATTCCATTTAGAAAGGATTTTCATAATGAATGAAAAAGACAAGTACGCACAAAACCTTTTTAAGAAATGGAAATCTTTTATTGTCTGTTACATGTCGGACACGGAAATAAGGAGTATAATGCAACCGTTCACTTTAACGGGTTGGTACCTGTTGGAGCAATTGAAGGGCAGGTTGGGTAGGTTGGAAATGCAGGGCACAACTAATAGTTAACTATTATCGGTGTATTATCTACCGATTACCAGATAGCGAGCCACAACAAAGGGAAGTCTTTTTCATGTATTGCACATTGAGAATAAGGCCTCCGCTTGTGAGGTGGGTTCGGCAACTATTAATGTCTCATAGAGTTAGACCTGAGACCTATGACGTGAGTTCCCGAGTTTGACTGTTTGTTTACTTAATGATATACTTACTGAGAAGTGGGTCTGCGCACCCTCTATACTTTGCACATACATTGTATTGCTTGTCGGGGTATCCACCCGAATGTTGTGTTTGTGATATTTACTAATTAATTAAAATTGATGAATAAAAAAAAAAAAAAAAAGAGCAGAAATTGAAATGGAAGCTGCCATTGAGGCACAGCGCTGTCAAATGGAAGCACAGCGGCATCAAATGAAGGCACAGCGCCATCAAATGGAAGCTGAATTGAACAGTCTGGAAAGGCAAAAATAAGTTAAGATCACAAAAGCCAGACTCAGAGTACACAAAGAGCATATGAATCAGAGTAGTCATAAGTTCAAATCTGTACTAAGTGAAGAAACTGACTCCTATTTTCCTCCATACGCCCAGGAGAATGGAAGGAAATCTCCAGCACTTAGTGAGGAAAAAAGTCATTATCCTTCCATCCCTGCACAGAAAGACAAAGAGAGGCCTAGTCCAGTGTTAGAAGGTAAGTTCACACACCTTTTTCCTATCTCTAATGGAAAAAATGAAGAAGGGGACTCACCTAAGTCAGAACTAAGTGAGAAAATAGAACTGGATGATTCTATTCCTAGATGTCAGTGCAACGATCAGGAGAATGTTACAACCATTGTCCCACCAAGACAACAGTCCTCGCTAGACTTCCTGTTCCGGAACCTACTGTATTTTCAGGAGACGTACTGAAGTTCATAGAGTGGAAGGCAAGTTTTGAGATGATCATTGAGCATCATTGCTTCAGTCCAGTTGTGAAGTTTTTCTACCTTTAGAGATATGTTGGTGGAGAAGCCAAGGAAGTTCTTGAAGGTAACTTCTATAGACAAGACGAAGAAGCCTACAAGCAAGCTTGGGAAAAATTAAATGCAAGATATGGTCATCCTTTCTTAGTACAAAGAGCTTTTAGAGAGAAATTGAATAACTGGCCTAAAATAGGTCCTAAAGAACACATTAGACTCCAAGAGTATGGTGACTTCCTGCAAGCATGCAGCAATGCCATCCCACATGTTCAAGGTCTAGAAGTACTGAACGACTATCTAGAAAAACTCAGGATGCTAACCAAGCTACCTGAAGAAGTGGCTTCTAGATGGAATTGCTATGTGACTGAACAGTTAGATCTAGGCAAGAACTTACCAAGTTTTAAAGAGTTCTCCGAGTTCATCATTAAGGAAGCACGGATAACACGTAATCCAGTAACATCATTTTAAGTCTTAAAATACTTAGAAGAAAGGCCTGCAAGAGAGATCAGAGGTGCAAGAGCAACTAGCTTTGCAACCAACGCAGCAGCTAAAGTTCCAGATACCTAGGAGAGCAAGTTCAAAGTCACTACTAGGATCAGTAGAGAGACAGAACCGAAAAATCTTCAGACTACCTTCAAGTGTATGTTCTGTGGAGAGAACCACTCCATACACAAGTGCCAACATTTGAAGGCGAAATCCCCAGAAGAAAAGAAAAAAAAATTGTGCTGGATAACCAACTGTGTTTTGGATGCCCAAGAAAAGGCCATGTTACTAAGGAGTGTAAGAAAAAGGCCACATACAGCGTTTGCAAAGGACGCCATCCTACACCACTACATGAAGAACGTCCAAAGAAAGATAAATCCTCAATACCTAAAGATACGGAGGAAGTAAACAAAGTATTGGTATTCTCTTGCAGAGTGAGGGAACGAGAAACCAAAGGCACATCAATGGTTGTACCAGTGTGCATTTCAAATCCTAAAAGGAGGAACAAGAAGGTATATGCCTATGCGCTACTGGGTGCCCAGAGTGACATCACCTTCATTGATCAAGAAATCTGCAAGAAATTAAAAGTGGCTACAGAACCAGTGAAGCTCAAAATCACCACAATAACATTAGTGAACAGTCAAAGGACTGAGAGTTAGAGGACTTCATTCAAACTTTACATTAGATCTACCTCCAGCTTATACAAAAGACAATATACCTCTAGATCGAGATCGCAGCCAATGAATGGGAGCACCTATCTGTTATATCTCATGAAATGTCCCTGCTGAAGGAGTTTGGTGTTGGACTGTTGATAGGCTACGATTGTTCCGAAGCCTTGGTACCATGAAAGGTAATCACAGGAGGAAAGGGTGAACCCTACGCTGTTCAAACTGATCTAGGATGGGGTGTCGTTGGAGGAAAACAGCAAATCGCAAACTCAAGACAGGTGACAGGATTGTGTCATTGAATATCTGTCCAAGAGTTACCAACTGTAAGTCCAGCAAAAGTAATCAAGATCCTTGAATCCGACTTTGCACATATAAGTGTTCTTTACCCGAGACCCCATCCCCCCTCTCAGTCCTACTACATGTCAGACTGGAAAACATTCCCTTTAGGAAACGCAGACTTTTCCTTTACCTCATGGCTGCTGCAAAATCCCCTATACCACAATATTGGAATAAAAAAACACCACCGACTGAAAGAAAGCCAAGAGCTATGCGCAAGAGGAAACCCGCGCCTTCATAAATTCATCTCAAACAACAGAGAGGTACTGGAATGTGTATCAACAATAAAGATTGTAGATCTCAATTATGATCATCTTCCAGTTCAGAACGTACTTGGATTGGGATGGAATGTAGAGAACGACCAGTTCTTTTTTGAAGTATCTATTGAAGAGAAAGTTGCAACTAGACGTACCATTCTTTCCGCAGTGGCTTCTATATATGATCCATTAGGATTCTTGGCCCCAGTGATCCTCAAAGCAAGAGAAATACTGCAAGAATTATGCAGACAGAAGTTAGGATGGGATGAACCCATACCTGAAAATTTGAGGCCAAGGTGGGAGAGACAAATAGGAGACTCAAAACTTCACAAAAAGGGAAAACATCTCACTACTCCACTCAAGTTGGAACGCACTATACAGAAGTTAGTTGTTTTAATTGAGAGTGATAAAGAACACTTGGAAGTTGAGAACCTGATGGAAAATTCCTCAAATTCATGTTCAAGCCCTACCACTAAGAACATAGAATTATAGGTAATTTTAGTGGGAGTGTAGCTGGCCAGCTAAGACCTGTCCTAGGTGCTAATATAGCTTATATGTTTATACAGCTAGACCTGCCAATAACCTAATACAGTTCCTATGTTTGTGTGTTAAAGACAAAAGCAGAGTTATTTACAGTGACTTCATGTTTGGATGTCATATAACTGTTATATTTTGTTCACAGAAGCAGAAAAGATAATATGCCTTTAAGATCTGACACAGCAGAAACAACAGAAAGCATAGAGTTAACTTGTTGTTGCTGGGCAGGAGTTTTGACCAATCACAGCCAGCCTCACACACAGTCTGTGTGGGAAATTCCCCAAGCAGGAGCTGCTAGAATCATTACACCAGAGGAGACGAACTGAATAGTGGTGAGCGAGCACCAAAGTGTTCGTGTGTTCGGTCCGAACACATCGCGATAGTTGTGCGCTCGGCTGAGCACCCGAGTATAATGGAAGTCAATGGGAGGCGACCAGGCACCCCCTGCTCTGATGAGTGGAGGGTGCCTGGTTCATAGGAAAAGGTCTGAAAGTGATGGAAACACCTCTGAAATCGATCAGGAACAGCAGGGGGACCATGTCTGGATGCATCTTGGACACCAATGTCGCTGCTGGGAACCATGTGGTCCGAGTTGTACACCACTTTTTCAGACTGACAAAAAAATGCCCAAAACCCCACCCCCACAAAAAAAAAAACATTTTTAGAGGAAAAATTGTTAGGAAACATTCTTTCCTGTAGATTCAATTGTATATACAGTGTAAGTGCTGCCAAAAATTACAAGGAAAAAAGAGATACAGCCTCTATATCACATAAAAGAGGGCCTCGTTCACATGGTGCTACAATTGTTCAGGTAGTGGGACTCATACAGCCTATGCACTAAGTAAAAGGCCTGCCAAAAATTACAAGGAACAGGCACTCCAATGCACCTTTTATTACACATAAAGGAGGGCATCATACACACCCTTTAAAAATTATTAATAATAGCCTGCTGCTGACCCTCAAAAAACATTAGGAGCAAGGGCCTGCTGGTTACCCTCTAAAACATTACGGGTGAGGGCCTGCTGCTCAGCTGACCCTCTTAAACATTATGGTTGAGGGCCTGCTGGTGCTAGTGAGCTGACCCTGGAAAACATTGGAGGTGAGTGAACCCTATAAAACATTATAGTGAGGGCCTACAGGTGAGCCGACAGTATGAAACATTGGAGCTGAGGGCCTACAGCTGAGCAAACCCCATCAAACACTGAAGTGAGGGCCTACAGGTGAGCAGACCATATGAAACATTGTAGTGAGGGCCTGAGGGTGAGCGAACCACATAAGAAATTGTACTGAGGGCCTACAGGTGAGCGAACCCCATAAAACATTGTAGTGAGGGACTACAGGTGATCGAACCCCATAAAACATTGTAGTGAGGGCCTACAGGTGAGCAGACCGTATGAAACATTGGAGGTGAGGGCCTACAGCTGAGCAGACCGTATGAAACATTAGAGGTGAGGGCCTACAGGTGAGCGAACCCCATAAAACATTGTAGTGATGGCCTTATGGTGAGCAAACCCCATAAAACATTGTAGTGAGGGCCTACAGCTGAGCAGACTGTATGAAACATTGGAGGTGAGGGCCTGAAGGTGAGCAAACCCCATAAAACATTGTAGTGAGGGCCTGTGGCATAGCGTGGGTTGCCAGCACCCGCGGCAAGCAGAGTAAACCTTTTTTTTTTTTTTACAAATAATGTAGTAGATGTCACCTGCAGTCCTATGTAACACCACAGATAACACAGTGATAACTCTCTGAGTACTAATAATGATGTAGATGTCACCTGCAGTCCTATGTAACACAGTGATAAATCTTTGAGTACAGACATGTAAGATACAACCCCCCGCCACCTTCATCCCCTCCAGCATACAGTCCCATGTAAGATACAACCTTCCCCCTGCCTTCAGCTCCTCCAACAAATAGTCCCATGTAAGATACAATCTTCCCCGTCTTCAGCTCCTCCAGCATACAGTCCTGTGTAAGATAAATCACTCCCCCTGCCTTCAGCCCCTCCAGCCTATAGTCCCATGTAAGATACAACCCCCCGCCACCTTCAGCCCCTCCAGCATACAGTCCCATGTAAGACAAGTCACTTCACTGCCTTCAGACCCTCCAGCATACAGTCCCATGTAAAATACATCTCTCCACCTTCAGCCCCTCTAACATGCAGTCCCATGTAAAATACAAAACTCCCTCTGCCTTCAGCCACTCCAGCATACAGTCCCATGTAAATAATATCACCCCCCCCCCACCCCTCTCTTCAGACCTCTCTAACATGCAGTCTCCAGTACAAGGATTATTCCTCATCCCTTCAGCCCCTGCAAAAAGCCCCCCCCAAGTAAAAATAACAATCACTATTCTCCTCCACATACTGACCTGCAGCCTCTGCTCCTCGCTCCAACATTGTGCTCTCCTGCACATCTTTAGGCCCTGCCCCCTGTAGGACGAGACTCCACCTCTTCCCCTGACATCATACCTCCCAGGAGAAACTCCATTCTAGTCACTACGGAGGATGCTCTATTGCCTCATAGGCTTCAGGCCACTATCCTGAAGCCTATGAGGAAGAACGGAGGGGACGGGAGCCATAGGCTACTATGGCCCTCATTGAAGTGATTACTGCCTGGTGCCCCCTGCAATTTTGCGCCCGGGGCAACAGCCCCCACGGCCCCCCCACGCTACGCCACTGGTGAGGGCCTACAGCTGAGCAGACCGTATGAAACATTAGAGATGAGGGCTTGAAGGTGAGCAAACCCCATAAAACATTGTAGTGAGGGCCTACAGGTGAGCGAACCCCATAAAGCATTGTAGTGAGGGCCTGAAGGTGAGCGAACCCCATAAAACATTGTAGTGAGGGCCTACAGGTGAGCAGACCGTATGAAACATTGTAGTGAGGGCCTACAGCTGAGCAGACCGTATGAAACATTGGAGGTGAGGGCCTACAGCTGAGCAGACCGTATGAAACATTGGAGGTGAGGGCCTACAGCTGAGCAGACCATATGAAACATTGGAGGTGAGGGCCTACAGGTGAGCAAACCCCATAAAACATTGTAGTGATGGCCTTATGGTGAGCAAACCCCATAAAACATTGTAGTGAGGGTCTACAGCTGAGCAGACCATATGAAACATTGGAGGTGAGGGCCTACAGCTTAGCAGACTGTATGAAACATTGGAGGTGAAGGCCTACAGGTGAGCAAACCCCATAAAACATTGTAGTGAGGGCCTACAGCTGAGCAGACCGTATGAAACATTGGAGGTGTGTGCCTGAAGGTGAGCAAACCCCATAAAACATTGTAGTGAGGGCCTACAGGTGAGCAGACCGTATGAAACATTGGAGATGAGGGCCTACAGGTGAGCAGACCGTATGAAACATTGGAGTGAGGGCATATATACTGTATGGAACAGGAGGAGGATGAGTAAACAAGATTCAAACATATACCCTTTTTTGGAGGTGAAAAGGGTGCATCTGAATCTTGTGGATTGAGTACATTGTAAAGCATACATTTCAATTGCGTATTTGTTCCTCATTAGCTCAGCGTTCCTCTGGTGGAGTGGAGAAGTCAGGGGCATTCCAGGCCTTGTTCATTTTTATCTGAGTCAACCTGTCAGCATTGCCAGTGGACAAGCGGATACGCTTATCTGTTATGATGCCACCAGCAGCACTAAATCCACGCTCAGACAAAACGCTGGCGGCAGGGCAGGCCAACACCTCCAAGGTGTAGAGTGCAAGTTCGTGCCACATGTCCAGCTTGGACACCCAGTAGTTGTAAGGCACTGAGGGATCATTTAGGACGCTGACACGGTCTGCTATGTATTCCTTCACCATTTTCCAAAACCTTTCCCTCCTTGTACCACTAGGCCGCGTTTCCGAGTGAGGGTGCTGGCGGGGTGTCATGAAAGTGTCCCATGCCTTGAAGAGTGTTGCCCTGCCTTTGTTGGAACTGCTATGTGTTCCCATTGTCTCCCTTCCCCGGTTGCCTAAGGAAGTACGGACTCTGCCTTCAGCATTGTCAGATGGAAAATTCCAGAGCAATCTCTCAACAAGTACCTTCTGGTATTGCACCATTTTATTCGTCCTCTCCACCACAGGAATGAGAGATGAGAAGTTTTCTTTGTAGCGGGGGTCGAGAAGGGTGAACACCCAGTAATCTGTGCTCTCTAAAATGCGTATAACGCGAGGGTCGCGGGTAAGGCAGCCTAACATGAATTCAGCCATGTGTGCCAGAGTATCAACAGGCAAGATGTCGACATCAGGATGACTCTCCATCTCCTCATCCTCCTCCTCTTCGGCCCATCCACGCTGAACAGATGGAATTAAAGTTCCATGGGTACTAGCCTCAGTAGCAGAGGCAACAGTCTCCATCTCCTCCTCCTCTTCACGGTCCAATTTGTGATGAGAAGACGAACTGTGGGTGGTCTGGGTAACACCCTGTGAGATGTCCTCCCCCAGTTCCTCGTCTGCCACATTCATAGCATTGTCCCTAATTGTGAGCAGCAATCATTTGAGTAGACACAGCAGTGGGATGGTTACGCTGATAATAGCGTTATCGCCACTAACCATATGTGTGGATTCTTCAAAGTTTTTTTAAATCTCACATAGGTCTGACATCAATGCCTACTCCTCGCTTGTGAATAGTGGCAGTTGACTTGAAAGGCGACGACCATGTTGCAGCTGGTATTCCACAACTGCCCTCTGCTGGTCACAAAGCCTGGACAACATATAGAACGTAGAGTTCCAGCGCGTGCTCACGTCGCACAACAGTCAACTGTGGACGACTTGTGGAATGGGGCACACACGCCTTCACTAGTAGCTCTGGCAAATTGGGGTATGTTTTGATAAACTGCTGAACCACTAAGTTTAAGATGTGGGCTAGGCATGGGATGTGTGTCAGGTTGCCGAGCTCCAAAGCCGCCACCAAGTTATGGCCATTGTCAGACACAACCATGCCTGGTTGTAGGTTGAGTGGAGAGAGCCACAGCTCGGTCTGTTCCCTTATACCCTGCCAAAGCTCTGCGGTGGTGTGCTGTTTGTCCCCTAAGTAGATCAACTTCAGCACGGCCTGTTGACGCTTACCCACAGCAGTGCTACACTGCTTCCAGCTAGCGACTGATGGCTGACTGCTGCTGGAGGTGGAAGTAGAGGAGGATGAGGCAGAAGAGGAGGAGAAGTGGGGGTTGGAGCCAGTAACATAGCTGCTTGTGGAGACCCTGATGGACGTAGGGCCCGCAATCCTGGGCGTGGGTAGCACCTGTGCCATCCCAGGATACTACTCACTCCCGGCCTCCACCACATTCACCCAGTGTGCGGTCAGGGAAATGTAGCGTCCCTGGCCACCAGCACTTGTCCATGTGTCCGTGGTTAAGTGGACCTTCCCAGTAACTGCGTAGGTCAGGGCACGGGTGATGTTCTGGGACACATGCTGGTGTAAGGCGGGCACGGCACACCGTGAAAAATAGTGGCGGCTGGGGACTGCGTACCGAGGGACCGCGGCCGACATCAGGCTGCGGAAGGCCTTAGTGTCCACAAGCCTATATGGCAACATTTCAAGGGCCAGTAATTTTGAAAGTTGGCAATTAAGTGCTATGGCCTATGGGTGGGTGGGTATTTGCGCTTGCGTTCAAATGACTGTGTTATGGAAATTTGGACGCTGCACTGGGACAGGGAAGTGGATGTTGTTGCTGCTGGTTCATTCGAAGGTCCAGGTGCAGGGCGAGAGGCATCCGGGCCTGCATCTTGGACAGGGGATTGGACAGCATATAACACAGGGGAAGAGGAGGCAGTGGTGTGACCCGCAGACCCAGATTGTGGACCCAGGCGTTCGGCCCACTTAGTAGGGTGCTTGGATGCCAAGTGGCGGATCATGCTGGTGGTGGCGAGGTTGCTAGTGTTCATGCCTCGGCTCATTTTGGTACCTTCTCCCTTTTGCAACCCCACTGCCTCTTCCAGTCTGTTGCGGTGCTGCGGATCCCTCCCTCTCTGTACTGCTGTCCTCACTCGGCTTTTCACCTTCCCATGTTGGGTCAATGACCTCATCGTCCAACACCTCCTCTTCCACTTCCTCACTCTGATCATCCTCCTGTCTTGACCTACCCATAACCTCAGTGATTGACAACTGTGTCTCATCGTCATCCACCTCGTGAACTAATGATTGACATTCACCACCGTCATCTTCTTGAGACTGTGAAGGCTCAAGAGGTTGGGAATCAGGGCACAATATCTTAGGTCCCGCTTCAAGCATGCTGGCCGCGAGGGCCAAATCTAATAGTGGAGCTGAAAAGAGCTCCTGGGAATATCAGAGTGTGGGATCACTCGTTTGGCAGGCGTCTCCATGGTGGGAGGAAGGATGATCTGAGCAAGGAGTTGGCTGACCAGACTCTTGGCTACAGAGACTGGACTTGGTGGAAGAGAGGGTAGTGCTTAGCCGACTGGAAGCATTATAGTCAGCAAGCCAACCGACCAACTGTTCACACTGGTCTGACTTGGACAGTGCTGTTGTGCGCCGCCTAGCTAAGTTGGACATGAAGGTGGGTACGGTTTTATTACTATTTTTTACTGGTGACGCAGTTTTTTTTTACTGTTCACAGAAGACAGTTTTCAGATACAGGGCGGTATATGACACAGAACAGCACAGATTTTGGACAGTATTTTAGCCACAGATTATTGTAATCTGCAGTACAGACACTGTTTTATGATGTTGATTATATTTATAACTATATTATTCCCAATATATGGGCCTGAAGCGGTACAGAAATGCAATACACTGCGATTAACGTTTTAAACCGCAGACAAGAAAACTGGGTGCTGATTTAGTGAAATGTGTATATATACTGATTTTCAATTTCTCCAAATATATGGGCCTGAAGCACTCAAACGGTATAGAAATGCAATGCGCTGCTGCTGAAGACAAGAAAACTGTGTGCAGATTAAGTCAAATTTGTATATATATTGATTTTCACTTTTTCCCAATATATGGCCCTGAAGTGCATAGACGGTATTCTAATGCAAAGCACTGAGATTAATGGGTTAAACAGCTGACAGCAAAAATGTGGTCAGATTCTGGGACAATAAAATATTGTTTTCACTGATATTCTTCCCATCTCTGCCCTTATACACAGAAGATATTGCGCAGATGTTAAAAGTCACTGCAGACACCTTCTATTAAGATAGCCAATTAAACAATTTTTTTTGTAAATAAAAAAAAAAAAGTTCAAATCTGCACTTTAAATTGCTGCCAACACACACAGTAGTCCTTAAAAGGACTTTTGGGTCTTTGAAAAGTCTTGAGAAAGAGTAATTTGCTATCACAATCTCCCTTCACTGTCTGTCCCTTCCTAACAGCAGCTCTCCCTGACTCGCAATGAGCCAAACCCGCACGTGTTCCGGCCAGCCAATCACTGTAATGCCAGTAGAAAACATGGCTAATGGCATTACAGTGATGGCAATACTTACCAGCATGTTTATTGGCTGCTTAGAAGGCGCCAAATGTGCGTGGAGGAGATTCGAGAATGGCGCTCGACCACATGTGGTACTCGGCCAAGAGCTCAGATCTGCAGGGCATAGCGATGCTCGAGCCAAACCGATACCCGGCCGAGCATGCTCGCTCATCACTAGAGCTGGAGAGACATTGACTCCACTAAAAGCGGTGTTTCATGGAAACAGAGAGGCCAAAATAGGTAATAAGAACAGTTATATTATGTTTTTAATTGTTAATGTAGTGATTATAACTGTATACTGAACCAGTTATATGTGTGTTTACTTACAGTTCCACCAATTGCAAATACCATACAATTGCAAACTTCAAAGTTCACAAGCTAAATTCAAATTCCATATTGCAATCCAAATTCCATACAACCATACCAGATCATACTCAACCAATCTGCAAAGAGTCACTGCTAACTGCATACTGCAAATTGCGACCAAATTCAGCAAGTAGAACTATTAGTTAGACCTCAGATATACCTCTCAGAGAGATCATAAAGTGCTTAACCCCTTAAGGACTTATGACGTAACGATACGGCATGTTTCCAGAGTCCTTAGGAGCCATGACGTACCGGTACGTCATAACTTTAAAACTTGATTGCGGCGGGGGTTAATAGGAACAGGATGTCCGCTGAAATCATTCAGCGGGCATCCTATCACAACGCCGGGGTGGGGTCATGTGACCCCACTCCCGTATCAGCGATCGCAGCAAACCGCAGGTCAATTCAGACCTTCGGTGACCCGATGAACTGGAAAAGGACGGTGATCGCTGGTGTGATTACTCACCAACAATCACAGTCCGAGCATTTGGGGGCGGCGGTGCTGTCCTTGGTGCTGATTGGTACGGGGAGAGAGGCAGTAGATTCAAACTCCTGGCGCTCATCTTTGCCCTCTTCTTCGTGCTGCTGGTCCTGCACTGTGAGGACCATTCTGCACCAGCTCCTGTGACCCCTTCCCCCCCACCCATATGCCCATATGCTCTCAGAGAGCCCCAGTGAAGATGAGGATGACCCCACGTTCCTCTTGTCATCCGCATCCTCCTGACCCTGTGGCCCACACCAGTACAAGCCGCCCTGGGGCCCACCAAATAAGCCCACCGGTGAACTTAGCTGGTGTCCCCCAGTTGATTTTGAGCCCGAGATTCTGGATTTTTATTTTTTTTGGTAGAGAATATATATATTTTTTTTAACTTAACATCTTTATTACTATAAAAACAAATACACAAAGTACAATAAAAAAAAGTAAATTTTTCAACATTTTTCCCACTTAACCCCCTTATCCCCCCCCCCCCCCTGCGATGCGTCCACCCCCACCTTCCCCCCAGCCCCCCTCGAAAAAAAATAAGGAGAAGGGAAGAGAGAAGAGAGGAAAAAAAAAAACACAAAATTATTAATATCCAAATACGGTCCTATCAGAACTACCAGCCGTCCCATATCTTAACCCATTTCTCTAATCCACCTCTCTGCTTATAGAGAATCCGTTCGTAGTTTTTCACCTTGTTAACCAGGTTTATCCAATTATTTACCTCTGGGGCATGACGTGCAAACCAGCTCCGACTGATCAGGAGCCTAGCCAATAGTAATGTCCTACCTAGTAGGATCTTTTGGGGTTTATGGCTACTTAATGTCGAAAGATCGTTCAGTAAAAACGATTGTGGCTCAAGAGGGATCCGTATTTTTAATTTGTGAGTTAGGAAATTAGTAATACCACTCCAGTATGCACCAAGTTCTGGGCAAGCCCAGATCATATGCAGATTATCCAGACCAGCAGTATCACATCGAGGACACTTGGAGGTATCTCTTATTCCACACTTGTTTAACCAGATGGGGGTGACATAATCTGTGATAAATGTTAAACTGTATTAAAACGTGATTAAAAGTTTATGGGAAAGTACATCTGGATTAGTGAAAATGCTCCCCCACCCTACCATTTGTATATTTGGGCAATCCCTCTCCCAGGCCTTTTGCCCTGGTGATTGTGTCTCAGAAAACCGTGACTTAATAATTTATATATATTTGAAATCTTCATTTTTAGTGGTATCTTCCCAAACCTCTCATTTAACGGAGAAGAGTTATCTATTTCTAACAGTGATTTATCATCCAAACTAAAAAGTGCCGAGCGAAGCTGAAAATACCTAAACCAAGATAGATTCTCTACACTGCGTGATAATTCCACAAACGACTTAATTTCTCTGTTCTTAACAACCTGTGCCATATAAAGGATCCCATTTTTTTGCCAAAATTGATCCCTTGCTATACCATCTAATGTCTGTAAATGGTTATTATGCCAAAGAGGCGTGAATATAAGTGATCCCTTTACCCCCAACCATCCTCTAGTAATAGCCCACATTTTTAATAGTAATTTTGTAGTCCCTTTATGACCCCAGTCCCTATTATTCAATAGCCCATATTCCAAAAGCGTAAATATATTGTTATGTGCAGAGCTTCTTACTAGGCTGTAATCCATTACTCATCCATAGCTGAGCAGCGATGAAATAGCCTTTAAAGCATGGGAGATTTAAACCCCCATGCTCCAGCGGCTTATATAAATATTCTAGTTTGAGTCTCACTCGTTTTCTTCCCCAAATCAAATCATTAATTATTCTTTCCATTAGTTTAAAATATTTATCCTCTATCCAAATAGGTACATTCCTAAGGACATAGAGGAATTGGGGTAGAATTACCATTTTAACCAGTGAAACTCGGTCAGCTCTGGATAAAGGAAGTCTCAGCCAAATCCCTATTTTTGCCCTAGTTTTTGTTATCAATGGGGTCAGATTAAGATGTACAGAGTTTTCAACCTTGGGAGATATCGTCATACCCAAGTATTGAAAAGTATCAACGACATCTAACTGGGTTATCAGGGACTCCTCTTGAGACACCGGGGCTATTGGCATCAGAATAGTCTTTGACCAGTTTATATCCAGGCCTGATACCTCACCAAATAGTTTAACCATACAAATAATTCTTGGGACAGTTATCTCTGCATTATCTGCGGAAAAAAACGTCATCCGCGTATAGAGAAATACGATCTTCCTCTCCCAATGTTCCGAATCCTTTAATTTGGGCATCCTGCCTAATAGCCAAGGCCAGGGCCTCAATATAAATATCGAATAGGAGTGGGGATAGTGGGCAACCCTGGCAAGTACCTCTATTTAGATTAATACTGGCAGTAATGCTCCCATTGATACTCAACTTGGCCGTAGGAGAACTATAGAGAGTTTTGATCATATTTATAAATCTCTCCCCAAAGCCCATCCTCGCCAAAAAAAACCTCAATAGGAACCGCCACTCCACCCTGTCAAAGGCCTCAGAGGCATCTAAGGACAGGATGGAGCGAGCAGACCCCCCAGGAGCCTGTATATTGTACCTTTACTTTGAATAAAACCGTTCTGGTCCGGGTGGACAATGGAGGAGATAACCCCAGAGAGTCTTGTGGCCAGAATCCTCGCCAGGAGCTTTACAACCACGTTCAACAGCGAGATCGGTCTATAGGATCCCATATCTGTGGGGTCCTTACCTTTTTTTGGAATTAATATTATTATGGCCTCCATCATTGAACCCGGCAGGTTCCCCTCCTCCACCGATTCAGCAAGGACCTCCAACAATCTAGGAAAAACATCCTCTTTATATCTACCATAGAATTCGTATGGTAGTCCGTCTGCGGGGGTGGAGGTACACAAACATAGCTTGATTGCACCTTCCAGCTCCTGAATAGAGAGATCGACCTCAAGTACCTTCCTTTGAGCCGGAGTGATAGTAGGAAAGACTATACCATCAAGATAGGAGTCCATCAATTCATCCGTAATCCTACAATCGGCTCTATAAAGATCTGAAAAATAATCGAGGAAGACCTTCTCTATGGAGTCTTGTTCCCTAACCATCCTCCCATTGGCCAATCATATATTATCTATATTATTTTTGGATTCCTGACTCGAGATCACCCTAGATAAAAGTTTCCCCGGTCGCCCCGACTCAGTAAAATATTTTTGCCCTTTGAAGAATAAGCTCTGTTGTGCCTTCTCCAACAAAAAGTCAGAGTATGCTTATGCAGTCTTCTGCATATTTTCCCTATTTTCCTCTGTCCTATTTATATATAAAGATTGTGTGGCTGAGGCAGCTTGTTCTTTTAAATTTTTCTCCTTTTTCCCCATACTTCTTTCTCAGATTTGCAATGTGACTAACCAATATACCCCTCATATAGGCCTTGAAGGTATCCCATACAGTACAAACACCCCACAAATGACCCCATTTCGAAAAGTAGACACCCTAAGGTATTCACTGATGGGCATAGTGAGTTCATAGAACTTTTTATTTTTTGTCACAAGTTAGCGGAAAATGATGATTTATTTTATTTTTATATTTTTTCTTACAAAGTCTCATATTCCACTAACTTGTGACAAAAAATAAAAACTTCCATGAACTCACTATGCCCATCACGAAATACCTTGGGGTGTCTTCTTTCCAAAATGGGGTCACTTGTGGGGTAGTTATACTGTCCTGGCATTTTAGGGGCCCTAATGTGTGGTAAGTAGTTTGAAATCAAAATCTGAAAAAAATGACTAGTGAAATCCGAAAGGTGCTCTTTGGAATGTGTGCCCCTTTGCCCACCTAGGCTGCAAAAAAGAGTCACACATCTGGTATCGCCGTACTCAGGAGAAGTTGGGGAATGTGTTTTGGGGTGTAATTTTACATATACCCATGCTGGGTGAGAGAAATATCTTGTCAAAAGACAACTTTTCCCATTTTTTTATACAAAGTTGGCATTTGACCAAGATATTTATCTCACCCAGCATGGGTATATGTAAAATGACACACCAAAACACATTGCCCAACTTCTCCTGAGTACGGCGATACCAGATTTGTGACACTTTTTTGCAGCCTAGGTGGGCAAAGGGGCCCACATTCCAAAGAGCACCTTTAGGATTTTACCGGCCATTTTTTACAGATTTTGATTTCAAACTACTTCGCACACATTAGGGCCCCTAAATTGCCAGGGCAGTAGAACTACGCCACAAGTGACCCCATTTTGGAAAGAAGACACCCCAAGGTATTCCGTGAGGGGCATGGAGAGTTCCTAGAATTTTTTATTTTTTGTCACAAGTTAGTGGAATATGAGACTTTGTAAGAAAAAAAAAAATCATAATTTTCCGCTAACTTGTGACAAAAAATAAAAAATTCTAGGAACTCACCATGCCCCTCACGGAATACCTTGGGGTGTCTTCTTTCCAAAATGGGGTTACTTGTGGGGTAGTTATACTGCCCTGGCATTCTAGGGGCCCTAATGTGTGGTAAGTAGTTTGAAATCAAAATGTGTAAAAAATGACCTGTGAAATCCTAAAGGTGCTCTTTGGAATGTGTGCCCCTTTGCCCACCTAGGCTGCAAAAAAGTGTCACACATGTGGTATCGCCGTACTCAGGAGAAGTTGGGGAATGTGTTTTGGGGTGTCATTTTACATATACCCATGCTGGGTGAGAGAAATATCTTGGCAAAAGACAACTTTTCCCATTTGACCAAGATATTTATCTCACCCAGCATGGGTATATGTAAAATGACACCCCAAAACACATTCCCCAACTTCTCCTGAGTACGGCGATACCACATGTGTGACACTTTTTTGCAGCCTAGATGCGCAAAGCGGCCCAAATTCCTTTTAGGAGGGCATTTTTAGACATTTGGATCCCAGACTTCTTCTCACGCTAAAATGCCAGGGCAGTATAAATACCCCACATGTGACCCCATTTTGGAAAGAAGACACCCCAAGGTATTCAATGAGGGGCATGGCGAGTTCATAGAATTTTTTTTTTTTTGGCACAAGTTAGCGGAAATTGATTTTTTTTTGTATTTTCTCACAAAGTCTCCCTTTCCGCTAACTTGGGACAAAAAATAAAAACTTCCATGAACTCAATATGCCCCTCACGGAATATTTTGGGGTGTCTTCTTTCCGAAATGGGGTCACATGTGGGGTATTTATACTGCCCTGGCATTTTAGGGGCCCTAAAGCGTGAGAAGAAGTCTGGAATATAAATGTCTAAAAAAATGTACGCATTTGGATTCCGTGAGGGGTATGGTGAGTTCATGTGAGATTTTATTTTTTGACACAAGTTAGTGGAATATGAGACTTTGTAAGAAAAAAAAATAAAGAAAAAAAAATTTCCGCTAACTTGGGCCAAAAAAAATGTCTGAATGGAGCCTTACAGGGGGGTGATCAATGACAGGGGGGTGATCAGGGAGTCTATACGGGTGATCACCCCCCTGTCATTGATCACCCCCCTGTAAGGCTCCATTTAGACGTCCGTATGTGTTTTGCGGATCCGATCCATGTATCCGTAAAAATCATACGGACGTCTGAATGGATCCTTACAGGGGGGTGATCAATGACAGGGGGGTGATCAATGACAAGGGGTGATCAGGGATTCTATATGGGTGATCACCCCCCTGTCATTGATCACCCCCCTGTAAGGCTCCATTCAGATGTCCGTATGTGTTTTGCGGATCCGATCCATGTATCCGTGGATCTGTAAAAATCATACGGACGTCTGAATGGAGCCTTACAGGGGGTGATAAATGACAGGGGGTGATCAGGGAGTCTATATGGGTGATCACCCCCCTGTCATTGATCACCCCCCTGTAAGGCTCCATTCAGACGTCCGTATGTGTTTTGCGGATCCGATCCATGTATCCGTAAAAATCATACGGACGTCTGAATGGAGCCTTACAGGGGGGTGATCAATGACAGGGGGGTGATTAATGACAGGGGGTGATCAGGGAGTCTATATGGGGTTATCAGGGGTGATCAGGGGTTCATAAGGGGTTAATAAGTGACAGGGGGGGTGTAGTGTAGTGGTGTTTGGTGCTACTTATTACTGAGCTGCCTGTGTCCTCTGGTGGTCGATCCAAACAAAAGGGACCACCAGAAGACCAGGTAGCAGGTATATTAGACGCTGTTATCAAAACAGCGTCTAATATACCTGTTAGGGGTTAAAAAAAAATCGCATCTCTAGCCTGCCAGCGAACGATCGCCGCTGGCAGGCTGGAGATCCACTCGCTTACCTTCCGTGCCTGTGTGCGCGCGTTCACAGGAAATCTCGCCTCTCGCGAGATGACGCACGGATGCGTCCAGGAGGAATGAATCGACCACCTTCCGGACGCATCCGTGCGTTACATGGTCGGGAGGCGGTTAAGTAGACGCTGTAGGCCTAACACACACTCTTGCAGAAAACTAACTGCTATTATATTACAGTCAATATTGTGGGGTTTTTTAAATGCAAGCTACTGTGACACCAGATATGAGTGGTGGCACTGGGCAAGTGGGCACAGTATACGCTGTGAGCTTGACACACATGCTGGCAGGCAACTGCAATTAGAATCCAGAGGGGGAAAAAAAGCAGACCGATTTAGTAGCCCTAAAAAGGGCTTTTTGGGGTGTTGTCAGGACCCTGTCCTTACAGCAGAGATCAGATGAGTCTTTCAGGACTGTAGTGGACACTGAATACACCGGCCTAGCTATCGATTTCCCTATTGAATCAGCAGCAGCAGCAGCTACACTGTCCCTCACTAAGAATGCAGCTTCCGAATGCATCTAAAATGGATGCTGTCCAGGAGGTGGGAGGGTCTGGGAGGGAGGGTCTGCTGCTGATTGGCTGGAATATGTCTGCTGACTGTGAGGTACAGGGTCAAAGTTTGCTCAATGATGATGAATAGGGGGCGGACCGAACATCGCATATGTTCGCCCGCCGCGGCGAACACAAACAAGTGATGTTCGCTGGCGAATAGTTTGGGACATCTCTAATGATGTATAATGATGTAGTGGGAAGCGGGAAAACAATTCCAAATGGGGTGAAATTGCAAAAAAAATAAAAAATGTCCACCACAGTTTTACGTTTTTTTTATTTACACCGTTCAATGTACGATAAAACTGACTGGTTACTTTTATTCTACAGGTCAGTACGAATCCAGCGAGCAGGCGCCATCTATAAAAGACCCGACCAGCGCCATGTCAAGACTTAGATGGTAACCATCACCATGGCCCTCACATCAGCCACGGAGCTGCTCCATCATTTACTACATGTATGTACTGTGTATGATGGAGCTGTATGTTCTGTGACTGGATATAATGTAAGTGTAGAGGATAGTTATAGTATACATTTCATCCTTCCTCCTGAGGCTAGTCACCGTGGTCCTCACATCAGCCACGGAGCTGCTCCATCATTTACTACATGTATGTAATGTGTATGATGGAGCTGTATGTTCTGTGACTGGATATAATGTAAGTGTAGAGGATAGTTATAGTATACATTTCATCCCTCCTCCTGAGGCTCGTCACCATGGCCCTCACATCAGCCACGCAGCTGCTCCATCATTTACTACATGTATGTAATGTGTATGATGGAGCTGTATGTTCTGTAACTGGATACAATGTAAGTGTAGAGGATAGTTATAGTATACATTTCATCCCTCCTCCTGAGGCTAGTCACCATGGCCCTCACATCAGCCACGGAGCTGCTCCATCATTTACTACATGTATGTAATGTGTATGATGGAGCTGTATGTTCTGTGACTGGATATAATGTATAGGTAGAGGATAGTTATAGTATACATTTCATCCTTCCTCCTGAGGCTCGTCACCATGGTCCTCACATCAGCCACGGAGCTGCTCCATCATTTACTACATGTATGTAATGTGTATGATGGAGCTGTATGTTCTGTAACTGGATACAATGTAAGTGTAGAGGATAGTTATAGTATACATTTCATCCCTCCTCCTGAGGCTAGTCACCACGGCCCTCACATCAGCCACGCAGCTGCTCCATCATTTACTACATGTATGTAATGTGTATGATGGAGCTGTATGTTCTGTGACTGGATATAATGTAAGTGTAGAGGATAGTTATAGTATACATTTCATCCCTCCTCCTGAGGCTCGTCACCATGGTCCTCACATCAGCCACGGAGCTGCTCCATCATTTACTACATGTATGTAATGTGTATGATGGAGCTGTATGTTCTGTAACTGGATACAATGTAAGTGTAGAGGATAGTTATAGTATACATTTCATCCCTCCTCCTGAGGCTAGTCACCATGGCCCTCACATCAGCCACGGAGCTGCTCCATCATTTACTACATGTATGTAATGTGTATGATGGAGCTGTATGTTCTGTGACTGGATATAATGTAAGTGTAGAGAATAGTTATAGTATACATTTCATCCCTCCTCCTGAGGCTAGTCACCATGGCCCTCACATCAGCCACGGAGCTGCTCCATCATTTACTACATGTATGTAATGTGTATGATGGAGCTGTATGTTCTGTGACTGGATATAATGTAAGTGTAGAGGATAGTTATAGTATACATTTCACACTCCCCATCCGGGTGTTCCTCTCTGTGTTAGTGGCCCAAAGCAGCCACTTCCCCTGCGTACATAATTGTAATGCCCCCGACTACATGCTATAAATGGTTTCTTAACCACTTCACTTCCGGGCCATTTCCACCTTCCTGACAGAGACTAATTTAGCAAATCTGACATATCTCACTTTATGTGGTATTAACTTTGGAACGCTTTTACTTATCCAAGCCATTCTGAGATTGTTTTCTCGTGACACACTGTACTTCATGACAGTGGTAAATTTGAGTCGATATATATCTCTCCTTTATTTATAAAAAGATCCAAAATTTGCCAACATTTTTTTTTTATTTCGCAATTTTCTAAATTTCAATTTCTCTGCTTTTAAAACAGAAAGTGATACCTCATAAAATATTTATTACTCAACATTCCCCATATGTCTACTTTATGTTGGCCTTCATACGCAATTCAGCCATAGAACATTTTGAACATTTGTTAGATGAGAAGGATACTACTCGCGCTTCAGAAGACCTCTTGGTCCTTTCTTTACTTTATTTTTCACAAATAAAGTGTTGCATGGCTCTCAGGCCACTTGTTCAGAGTTCGCCGAGTTGTAAACCACATTCAAGCGTGACGTTTCGGGGGTCACAACCCCTTACTCATGCGTGAAGATCAGGTGTAACCAACAGCCTTATTCTAAGGCGTGGGCCTAGTCTGTCTCTACTCTCAGTTCGTGTCTAAAAACATTCATTTGGTTACTAATTGACATTTCACAAAAATAGTTTAAAATTACAGATGTCATTCAACCCTTTTGGTTTTAATGTTTCACTTTTTGTAATCCACCTAGTTTCATGTTGCAGCAATTTGTTCTTGTTATTTTCTGGAGTAAATCCTGGTTTAATATATTCTAGTATTACCCATTTTATTTCATTCCATTTATGTTTCCTTTCGTAACAGTGTTGCAACAATGTAGTTTCTTGGAAGAAAAAGGGGGGAGACCCCGGATATACCAGAAACAAATGAAGGACAGTGCCTACACAGTGTAAATGTACTGGAGTATCCGTAAAAAGAAATAACTCGGTACAAGCTCCGAGTACAATAGCAGAAAAGGAAAAGAAGGAAGCTCAGAGTACCAAAAATGATAATAAAATTAATGTTTTATTGACTCAAGAACATAATAAAAAGACACATATACACTTGATGCCAAAGACAGGGTGGGGGGAACAGGGAAAGGAGAAAACAAGCGCCACCCTGGATGTACACACAGGTCACAAGATACATAAATAATAGAGATAGGGTCATGAAAGATAAATATATAAGGTACAATGACCAGCTCATGAACCAGATACAAAAAATATATATTTAAGTAATGGTGTAAGGTAAGGTAAAGATCAATAAGAAGACCGACCACGGCTGTAGTGCATAGTGTGCTGACCAAAAGGTAATACAAAGATAGTATGGAACCAGCAAAACAATGAGAGAAGCCAAGTGAGAAATCTCAACATCGGCAGCACAAAGCCGTGGGAGGAAGACAATGACCTAGTGCTTACCTAAGAAGTAGACCTAGTGTGGACACAGAGAACCAGGATGGCGCTACCCCAACGCGCGTTTCGACGTGCCTCTTTTGTGTGTCTAAAAAGGATTGTCGATCCTTTTTTTGTATTTTTATATCTCCCTTAATTAATCTATTACCTATTCGCCCTTTTCGGTACGCAAAATAGATTGTTTCGATCAGTGGGTTTGGAGTATAGTATGGTGTGAAAACATCCTATTTCTTCTTTAGTGATTTCTACATCTAGAAATGGTATTGTGGTGGGATGGTAATGTAGTTGAAATTTAATTGTTTCATGACATAAATTGGGATTCGATAAATGTCAATAGGGATTGTTCAGTATCTCTCCATAGAAGGAAAATATCGTCCACATAACGTGACCATGTGGTTGTAGCAGATCGTTTTCCTGTACTGAAAATGTAGTTTTCTTCAAACATGGCCATGAAAATATTATCAAAACTTGGTGCTGCGGAGGACCCCATCGAAGTCCCCCTCAGCTGCAAGTAATAGGAGTCGTCAAAACGGAACTTTTGTGAAATGTCAATTAGTAAACAAATGAATGCTTTTAGACACGAACTGAGAGTCGAGACAGACTAGGCCCATGCCTTAGAATAAGGCTGTTGGTTACACCTGATCTTCACTCATGAGTAAGGGGTTGTGACCCCCGAAACGTTGCGCTTGAATGTGGTTTACAACTCGGCGAACTCTGAACAAGTGGCCTGAGAGCCATGCAACACTTTTTATTTGTGAAAAATAAAGTAAAGAAAGGACCAAGAGGTCTTCTGAAGCGTGAGTAGTATCCTTCTCATCTAACAACAAATGTTTAAAATGTTATATGGCTGAATTGCATATGAAGTCTGAGTATCTCTGAGTCAAAGTGAGACTCTTAGTCAGCCAGAAGTGCTAAATACAAGGGAGTAACCTGATTGATTATAGTGACTGTTCACTACACTCCCAGCAATATGGAGTTCAATGCGTCTTTTGGAGACATAGCTAAAATGACAGAGAATAAAGCCGAGTTGTACCACTTATCAGAGACTGATTGCACTGATATTTTAACACAAGCGGAATGCGCTGGACTAATGTTATCTAATATAAGACAACAATGTGATGTCGATCTCCCCAAAAAATTGGAAATGCTGAAAAAGAAAGAATTGAATCTAACATTGCATGCATCGACATTTACAGAGTATATTAAAGTCCAACGGATCCCCGGAGGATTACTGAAAGTATCCTTTCCTTCTCAATGCACCTTGATTCCTTTCTTTGTCTCCAAAGACAGGCGCCTGGAGAACTTATTTCTCAATGACCTATGCAGTATTATGTCAGAAACCGTTCTGTTTATTCTTGACCATACGGGCCTTTTTATACATAAATCCATCCAAGAACAGCTGCAGCTCTCATTACAATAATGCTGACTAGGAACAGTTCCTTATACAGACAGAAGGTCAATGTAAATATAGTCACCCTCTAGTATGATGTCACCCAACCTCCTGTCCTTCATACAGATCATATAGCTTATTCTATTTAACCCTTCAATCCCCTCTTAAGTCATGAATATGACTTATCTTCTTTCTCTCATAGAGAGGTAAGTAGCATATGATTGTCCAGGGTCTGTGGGTTTTGGACACATTACAGAAAACATCTGTATGAGGGAAGGGATACATTGGATACAACAACATATGACAATCAAGGAAGCAATTATAATTATAATACTGATCAATAATGTTCTTAACCAACTCAAATCCGGCAGCCAGCTCAATAACCAGTCCCACCAAGAGGATGAATCAACATCTTTCTTGATATTAGCAATTTCATGTAACGCTTGAATATGGGACTGGATTGATCTGGAATGGTCAGATAAATTAAAGCAACACATTCCATTAAAATCTGGACATCCTATATTATGTTTAAGTAACAGATAATCCACAGCAAATCTAGTTTCTAGCACTGCTCGTCTTACGCCTTGTATATCTAAAAGCATGTCTGATAAGGCGATAAAGGTATGATTCAGAGATTTAGCTAAGTCACATGCAATAGAATTTATAGTACGAGTATTATATATACCAGTCCAGGCAATCCTAATATAGAGGCGCCCAAACTTGTATATTCTGTATGGCTGAGTAGGGGTAAAGTAGAGTCAGTCTTCTGATAAAGTAACTGATCTGTAAGGTCTCCTGATAGGGGGTTGACTGGGAAGGGCCAAAGTCAGCCTGGATAACGCACAGGGACCTCCAATAACATTAGCAGGAATGTAATTGTAAATGCTGTTACCACAAGACAAAAACCATTCCTTAGGGAGCATTATATTATAGATAAAACTGGGAGTCACAATGGTCTTATTACAACTCATGGAATTATCCAGGGAGCTAGCAAGCTTACTATTCTTTTTACAGGTGTCCTCAATATAATCACATACACTATTCTTAGGTAATCCACTTTTTATGTATCTATTATCTAAATATAAAGTCATATCCTGGGAAAAGGTAAAACAAGTCTCATCTGTAGTCACATTAATAGTAGTTATTCTAATATTATCCCTGCTATTTCCTAATTTCTGACACTCCCCATAGAAGTCATAAAAGGGAATAAAGGATTGTGTATTGTTAGCCTTCGACCAGACTTCAAGGAGGGATTCATCAGGTGTAGGCACAGCAATAACACAAGTTTGTATAAGATCCCGTGGGCTCTGTAAGTCTTTAAGGCACAATGAACTAACATTTAGGGCATTTGCCATCCTGACTATACTATTCTGTTCAGAATAAAAGGGGACGGGAGCAAAGGGATCTTGCTCCTGAGCTCTTTTATATACTGGCCGATTATTTGGTGCACCGCAGAAGAAACTAATCTCCTCTGGGTGATAAATACATGTAGTAATAAGCCAGACTGGCAAGAAAACACAAAGATTAATAATTATCAACAGACAAACAAATCTCCCAGAATATTGTGGGGGTCATCATCTTCAGCCTGTGGCAAGGCACTTTTCAGGGAAACTTCTTCTGTGCTCCCCTCTTTGTTCAGGGAATTCACACCTGCTTCACCCTCTTTGTCCATCACTGGAGAAGAAGCCTCAGGGACCCTTTTCACTCTGCTAGTGTGGATCCAGATTGGAGCCTCTTCTGTGGTGGGTGGTCCAAACGGGAACTCAGTCTGTTTTTGTCCTTTTGCCAGGCACTGGACTATCACCACGTCTCCTGGTTGGAAAGGATGCGTAGGTTCCTGTGGAGAGAAAGGAGAGGCACAAGCAACATCTCGTTCAATTTGATCTAAAGTTTCTTCAAGTTTCCTCACATTCTGCCTGTACTACTTCTAGATCCCCTTTTTCTATCACAGGGGCCTTTGGACCCCAAGGGGTGGGGAAGGGTCTTCCCATTAGGACCTCAAATGGTGAGTAACCAGTATTCTTATTAGGCTGCATCCCAATTTCTGCTAGGGCTATAGGCAAGAACTTTTTCCAATTAGTGAATGTGCCTCCAGTCATTTTCCTTATTTTCTCTTTAATTGTTCTATTCATTCTTTCTACTACCCCTGAACTCTGCGGGTGATAAGGAAGATGAAACTTCCAGTCAATCCTAAAGGCTTTGGAAAGCTCCTCACATACCCTGGATGCAAAAGCTGGGCCATTATCTGAGTAAATGTGAACAGGACACCCCCATCTGGGGATGATCTCCTGTAACAACATTTTTACCACAATTTGTGTGGTTTCATTGGTGGTAGGAAAGACCTTTGGCAATCTAGAGAACATATCCACAATTACAAGGGCATACTCTTGCTTTATTCCTGTCTTTGGGATATGGGTGAAGTCAATTTGTAAGTGAGAGAATAATGAAGTTGGGTAATTCAGATGCTGGTGTTGGGCCTTCTTTGAATTATTTGGGTTTTTTCTGAGACATATAATACACCGTGAAACATAAGATCGTACCTTTGATCCAAGACATGGTATAAAAAAAATCTCTCCGAATGAGGTCAGGGGTTGCCTGTGCTCCCCTATGGCCAAGACCATGATATTGTGCAATTAAAATCAGGGCGCTTGCAACTGGGATACATGGCTTCCCCTCTTTGCAGAGAAGACCTGTATTAGGGTCTTGTACTGCACCTACCGACTGCCATTCTATTTTTTCAAATCCTGGAGGCTCAGCAATAGATTACCCTTACTGACAATGTCTGGAACTAGGGAGGGCATTTGAACTGTTGCTGCCGTTCTAATAGCAGCCTCCTTTGCTGCCTGATCAGCTAGGGCATTCCCTTTAGCCATGTGCATTTGTAGACCAGTATGTGCCTTACAATGGATAATAGCAACTTTGCTTGGTAATTGGATGGCGGCCAGGAGATCATGTACTAGGGTGGAATGTGAGATTTGTCTCCCATCTGCAGCTATGAAGCCTCTCCTCTGCCAGATTACCCCATGATCATGTACAACCCCAAAGGCATACTTGGAATCTGTGTATACATTTACATCTCTCCCCTCAAAAAGACAACAAGCTCTAGTGAGGGCAATCAGTTCAGCTGCTTGGGCTGACTGAAAAGGTATAGGATTCGATTCCAGTGTAACATTAGGGAGTTGAACCACAGCGTATCCTACATGATAAGTGCTGTCATTAGGGCGGGAACAGGATCCATCCACAAAAACATTAGGTTCTCCTTCAATGGGTGTGGACTGTAAGTCAGGCCTAGGTGAGGTATGTTCATGTATAAGTTCAGTACATGCATGGGGAGGAGGCAAATCATCCTGCTCTCCCTTGTAGCCAAGTAGGGCATTCAGTATAGCCATTGGACCGAATGTGGGTGCTGAGTATTTGATATGAAGTTGAGGATTAGATAGCAACAAAACTTCATATCCACTCAGTCTTTGTGCTGACATATGGTGCATATGTATGTTCTTCAATAGGGCCTGAACATTGTGTGAGGTATGCAGAGTGGTCGGATGACCTAGGGTGATCGGCGTGGCCATCTCAGCGACCATAGCACAGGCTGCCAAACTCATGAGACACGCAGGCATACCCTGAACCTGTACGGGAACCACTTTTGAGAAAAAAAAAGCAACAGGGCAGAATTTACCTCCATGACCTTGCGCCAGGACTCCTGCCATGGTTTTACAATTGTCCCTGGCAAATAAGTGAAACATGATGCCATAGTCGGGTAGGCCTAAACCAGGACCTGAAACCATTGCACATTTCAAATGACTAAAAGCTTGTAACATGTCATCAGACCATTTAACCACTTCAACCCCGCTAGCTGAAACCCCAGGCCACTTTTTACACTTCTGCACTACACTAATTTCACCGTTTATTGCTCGGTCATACAACTTACCACCCAAATGAATTTTACCTCCTTTTCTTCTCACTAATAGAGCTTTCATTTGGTGGTATTTCATTGCTGCTGACATTTTTACTTTTTTTGTTATTAATCGAAATTTAACGATTTTTTTGCAAAAAAATTACATTTTTCACTTTCAGCTGTAAAATTTTGCAAAAAAACAGACATCCATATATAAATTTTTATCTAAATTTATTGTTCTACATGTCTTTGATAAAAAAAAAATGTTTGGGTAAAAAAAGTTATAGCGTTTACAAACTATGGTACAAAAATGTGAATTTCCGCTTATTGAAGCAGCTCTGACTTTCTGAGCACCTGTCATGTTTCCTGAGGTTCTACAATGCCCAGACAGTACAAACACCCCACAAATGACCCCATTTCGGAAAGTATACACCCTAAGGTATTTGCTGATGGGCATGGTGAGTTCATAGAACTTTTTATTTTTTGTCACAAGTTAGCGGAAAATGATGATTTTTTTTTTTTTCTTACAAAGTCTCATATTCCACTAACTTGTGACAAAAAATAAAAACTTCCATGAACTCACTATGCCCATCACAAAATACCTTGGGGTGTCTTCTTTCCAAAATGGGGTCACTTGTGGCGTAGTTCTACTGCCCTGGCATTCTAGGGGCCCATATGTGTGGTAAGTAGTTTGCAATCAAAATCTGTAAAAAATGACCGGTGAAATCCGAAAGGTGCTCTTTGGAATGTGGGCCCCTTTGCGCACCTAGGCTGCAAAAAAGTGTCACACATCTGGTATCGCCGTACTCAGGAGAAGTTGGGGAATGTGTTTTGGGGTGTCATTTTACATATACCCATGCTGGGTGAGAGAAATATCTTGGCAAAAGACAACTTTTCCAATTTTTTTATACAAAGTTGGCATTTGACCAAGATATTTATCTCACCCAGCATGGGTATATGTAAAATGACACCCCAAAACACATTCCCCAACTTCTCCAGAGTACGGCGATACCACATGTGTGACACTTTTTTGCAGCCTAGATGCGCAAAAGGTGCCCAAATTCCTTTTAGGAGGGCATTTTTAGACATTTGGATCCCAGACTTCTTCTCACGCTTTAGGGCCCCTAAAAAGCCAGGGCAGTATAAATACCCCACATGTGACCCCACTTTGGAAAGAAGACAAAAAAATTTGGCATAAGTTAGCGGAAATTGTTATTTTTTTTGTTTTTTTCTCACAAAGTCTCACTTTCCGCTAACTTGGGACAAAAATTTAAATCTTTCATGGACTCAATATGCCCCTCAGCGAATACCTTTGGGTGTCTTCTTTCCAAAATGGGGTCATTTGTGGGGTGTTTGTACTGCCCTGGCATTTGAGGGTCTCCACAATCATTACATGTATGGCCAGCATTAGGAGTTTCTGCTATTCTCCTTATATTGAGCATACGGGTAATGAGATTTTTTTTTCCGTTCAGCCTCTGGGCTGAAAGAAAAAAATGAACGGCACAGATTTCTTCATTCGCATCGATCAATGTGGATGAAAAAATCTCTGCCAAAAAAAAAAAGGAGGGGAAAGGCGTCTGCCAGGACATAGGAGCTCCGCCCAACATCCATACCCACTTAGCTCGTATGCCCTGGCAAACCAGATTTCTCCATTCACATCAATCGATGTGGATGAATAAATCATTGCCGGGATTTTTTTTTTTATATATATACAAAGTGTTTGCCAAAGTATATGAACACCGCCACCTCCTCAGCTCATATGCCTCGGCAAACGTATCTTTTACTGCAGAGGAGAAATCTCGTCTTGCAGCGCCGCATACACCGACTTGTGTGTAATCTGACAGCAGCGCAATGCTTCTGTCCGAATGCACATCAGTGCTGCAGCTAGTCGATCGGTTGGTCCACCTGGAAGGTTAAAAAAAAACAAAAAAAAAAACAGGCCGCCTTTATAGAACAAACCTCTCCTTCCCCATGGGTCAATGTGCAAAGCGCAAATCGCCCAAAGATGTGCCGAAGTGCGTTATGCACTTTGTCCCAGGTGAAAGGAGACGTTTGCAGCAGCTCTGTGTGAATGGGCCCTAATAGCCCTGTGTGCCTGTCCTGGTGAGATGTGATCCCTATGCTAGGTGTACCAGGGCAGTCAGGACAGAAATAGCGGGTGTCACGCCTTATTCCACTCCTGCTACAGACACGACATCTTTTTCGGGGTGACGGTTGGCTTGAGGTACCGGCAACGACATTGGAGAAATGTCGCTCGTGTAGACGGCTAACTACACTGGTGGATGGGGCCACGGAACCTCCTGGGTACAGGAGGTTCTCGATGATCTCTTCCTGAAATTTGAGGAAGGATCGTGTTCTCCCAGCCTTACTGTAGAGAACAAAACTATTATACAGAGCCAATTGAATCAAATATACAGACACCTTCTTATACCAGCGTCTGGTTCTGCGGGAAACTAAATACGGAGACAACATCTGGTCATTGAAGTCCACCCCTCCCATGTGAAGGTTATAGTCGTGGACTGAGAGGGGCTTTTCAATGACACGGGTTGCTCGCTCAATTTGTATTGTCGTGTCTGCGTGAATGGAGGAGAGCATGTAAATGTCACGCTTGTCTCTCCATTTCACCGCGAGCAGTTCTTCGTTACACAAGGCAGCCCTCTCCCCCCTTGCAAGACGGGTGGTAACGAGCCGTTGGGGGAAGCCCGCGCGACTAGTTCGCGCAGTGCCACAGGCGCCAATCTGTTCTAGAAACCTAAAGAGGGCCACACTTGTGTAGAAATTGTCCACATAAAGATGGTACCCCTTGCCGAATAAGGGTGACACCAAGTCCCAGACTGTCTTCCCACTGCTCCCCAGGTAGTCAGGGCAACCGACCGGCTCCAGGGTCTGATCTTTTCCCTCATAGACACGAAATTTGTGGGTATAGACTGTGGCCCTTTCACAGAGCTTATACAATTTGACCCCGTATCCGGGCGCGCTTGCTTGGGATGTATTGTTTGAAGCCAAGGCGCCCGGTAAAATGTATTAGGGACTCGTCTATGCAGATGTTTTGCTCTGGGGTATACAAATCTGCAAATTTCTGGTTGAAATGGTCTATGAGGGGCCGAATTTTGTGGAGCCGGTCAAAAGCTGGGTGGCCTCTGGGACGGGAGGTGGTGTTGTCGCTAAAGTGCAGGAAACGCAGGATGGCCTCAAAACGTGCCCTGGACATAGCAGCAGAGAACATGGGCATGTGATGAATTGGGTTCGTGGACCAATATGACCGCAATTCATACTTTTTAGTTAGACCCATGTTGAGGAGAAGGCCCAGAAAAATTTTAATTTCGGAAACTTGGACTGGTTTCCACCAGAAAGGCTGGGCATAATAGCTTCCCGGGTTGGCGGTTATAAATTGTGTGGCATACCGGTTTGTTTCGGCCACGACTATGTCTAAGAGCTCCGCAGTCAAGAACAGCTCAAAAAATCCCAGGGCCGAACCGATCTGAGCTGTCTCAACCCGAACTCCAGACTGGGCGGTGAAAGGGGGAACTAATGGTGCGGCTGAAGTTGGGGGCTGCCAATCAGGGTTTGCCAGCACCTCAGGGATTCTAGGGGGTCTACGTGTAAACTTCTAGGGGGTCTACGTGTAAACTGTCACTTTGCGGTGGCTGCGACGGGGTAACTACTGCTCGTGCCACCGTACCAGCTTCAACTGCCCTTCTGGTGCTCGCCACTTCACCATGTTGTACGGCAGTGCTGGTACTAGGTCCAGGATGGGCTGCGCTGCTGGTGTATGCTTCACCACGTAAACCGACAGCGCCAGCCCCACTCTGCTTCCCTTGAAGCGGATCCTGCGCAACCTGTGGTCTAGTGACACGGGGCCCGGTACGCCTGGTGCTATCAGGGACCTCAGCCTCCTCGTCCGAACTTTGGGTCAGACTGCCACTGCTTTCTACAGGTTCATATTCTGACCCGCTAGATTCATCAGATGAGGGTTCCCACTCCTCATCCGACTGGGTCAGAATCCTGTAGGCCTCTTCAGAAGAATACCCCCTGTTTGACATTTGGGCAACTAAATTTAGGGGTATTCCCTGAGACTACCCAAGAAAAAAAGCAAGCCTGTCTTACAAAGGGGAGGCTAGCGAAGTACCGGAGGCCGCTGCGGTTGATAAAAAATATCAAAACTGATTTTTTTATCGCCGCAGCGCATGTAAAGTGATTGTGCAGTGATCAAAAAATATATATTTTTTGTCACTGCGGTGGGGCGGGTGTGGGCGAACGCACGTGTGGGCGACCGATCAGGCCTGATCGGGCAAACACTGCGTTTTGGGTGGAGGGCGAACTAAAGTGACACTAATACTATTATAGATCTGACTGTGATCAGTTCTGATCACTTCCAGATACTATAAAAGTACAAATGCTGATTAGCGATACGCTAATCAGCGAATCAGTGACTGCGGTGCGGTGGGCTGGGCGCTAACCGACGCTAACTACCTAACCAAGGGGCCTAAACTATCCCTAAAACCGAACAGTCAATACTAGTGAAAAAAAAAAGTGACAGTTTACACTGATCACTTTTTTCCTTTCACTAGTGATTGACAGGGGTGATCAAAGGGTTAATTGGGGTGCAGGGGGTGATCTGGGGGCTAAAGTGTGGTGTTGGTGGGTACTCACAGTGATGTCTGCTCCTCTGCTGGATCCAACCGACCAAAAGGACCAGCAGAGGAGCAGAGAAGCCATATAACAGATCATATTTACTAATATGATGTGTTATCTGGCACTTGATTGGCTTTTTTAAAATCATCAGCTTGCCAGCCGCGATCATTGGCTGGCAAGCTGATGACGTGACCCCCCTTGACAAAATGCTGGCCCGCATTGCGCATGCGTATATGCTTCAGTCTGCGCAGCGCTGCCGCCTCCGGACCGCGAATCTGCGTTAGGCGGTCCCGAGGCGGTTAATGAAGTCAGGCATCTCAGTATTAGTGGCTTGTCTCAGAATATTATCATAGTAGGAACAATCAGCAATCCATTGGCGGCAGTAACCAATCATGCCAAGAAAGGACAACATGTCTTTCTTGGTTTGTGGGCGGGGCAGACCCAGTACGGCGGTAATTCTGGCATGGCTGATTCTCCTCTCACCTTTACCGAGAACAAAGCCCAAATACTCAACACTTTCCATACACAATTGTAATTTCTTCCTAGAAACTTTGTGACCACATTCACATAACCACAGTAATAAACTAACAGTCTGCCTGGCAGGCCTCCTGAGTAGAACTACAAATGAGGAGATCGTCCACATATTGTAGAAGGACAGAACCATAAAAGGCAGTCCAAGGCGCAGTGTAACTTGGAGGACAATGGAGTAGACTACTGGGGAGTCTACATAACCCTGAGGCATTCTACACCATGTATACTGGCGAAATTTAAATGTAAAAGCAAAAAGTGTCCATGTCTCTGTCAACTGGGACAGAAAAAAATGCATTATTTAAATCAATAACAGAGAAAAACTCTGCATGGGCAGGAATAGCTGATAGAGATGGTACGTCTGGAACCACATGGGCTATGGGTATAATCTGTGCATTTACCGCTCTAAGATCCTGGACAAACCTAAAGGTATTATCTGCCTTTCTCACTAGGTTAATAGGTGTATTATAGGGGGAAATATTTTCCTCAATAACCCCTGCCTCTAGGAATTCCATCAACATAAACTCAATCCCCTTTTCTTTTTCTGGGGAAAGGGGGTATTGTTTAACCACTTCAGCTCCCCTAGCTTAAACCCCCTTAATGACCAGACCACTTTTTACACTTCTGACCTACACTACTTTCACGGTTTATTGCTCGGTCATACAACTTACCACCCAAATGAATTTTGCCTCCTTTTCTTCTCACTAATAGAGCTTTCATTTGGTGGTATTTCATTGCTGCTGACATTTTTAATTTCTTTGTTATTAATCAAAATTTACCTAAATTTTTTTTTAAAAAAATGACAATTTTCACTTTCAGTTGTAATTTTTTTTTAAACTACATTTCTTTATGAATTTTTCTCTAAATTTATTGTTCTACATGTCTGATTAAAAAAAAATGCAATAAGTGTATATTTATTGGTTTGCGCAAAAGTTATAGCGTTTACAAACTATGGTGCAAAAATGTGAATTTCCGCATTTTGAAGCAGCTCTGACTTTCTGAGCACCTGTCATGTTTCCTGAGGTTCTACAATGCCCAGACAGTAGAAACACCCCACAAATGACCCCATTTCGGAAAGTAGACACCCTAAGGTATTCGCTTAAGGGCATAGTGAGTTCATAGAAGTTTTTATTTTTTGTCACAAATTAGCGGAAATTTTTTAATTTTTTATTCTTACAAAGTCTCATATTCCACTAACTTGTGACAAAAAATAAAAACTTCCATGAACTCACTATGCCCATCATGAAATACCTTGGGGTGTCTCCTTTCCAAAATGGGGTCACTTGTGGGGTATTTATACTGCCCTGGCATTTTAGGGGACCTAAAGCGTGAGAAGTAGTTTGGAATCCAAATGCGTAAAAAATGTCCTGTGAAATCCTAAAGGTGCTCTTTAGAATTTGGGCCCCTTTGGGCACCTAGGCTGCAAAAAAGTGTCACACATGTGGTATTGTCGTACTCAGGAGAAGTAGGGCAATGTGTTTTGGGGTGTATTTTTACATATACCCATGCTGGGTGAGAGAAATATCTCTAAAAGTCAACTTTTCCAATTTTTTTTTATACAAAGTTGTCATTATCGAGAGATTTCTCTCACCCAGCATGGGTATATGTAAAAAGACACCCCAAAACACATTCCCCAACTTCTCCAGAGTACGGCGATACTACATGTCTGACACTTTTTTGCAGCCTAGGTGCGCAAAGGGGCCCAAATTCCTTTTAGGAGGGCATTTTTAGACATTTGGATTCCAGACTTCTTCTCACGCTTTAGGGCCCCTAAAATTCCAGGGCAGTATAAATACCCCACAAGTGACCCCATTTTGGAAAGAAGACACTCCAAGGTATTCTGTGAGGGGCATGGCGAGTTTAATGAAGTTTTTTTTTTTTTAGCACAAGTTAGCGGAATTTGATTTTTTTTTGTTTTTTCTCACAAAGTCTCCCTTTCCACTAACTTGTGACAAAAAGTTCAATCTTTCATGGACTTAATATGCACCTCAGCGAATACCTTGGGGTGTCTTCTTTCCAAAATGAGGTCATTTGTGGGGTATTTATACTGCCCTGGCATTTTAGGGGCCTTAAAGCATGAGAAGAATATAGAATCTAGAATATAAATGTCTAAAGAAAATTACGCATTTGGATTCCGTGAGGGGTATGGTGAGTTCATGTGAGATTTTATTTTTTGTCACAAGTTAGTGGAATATGAGACTTTGTAAGAAAAAAAATATATAAATAAATAATATCAATTTCCGCTAACTTGTGCCAAAATAAATAAATAAATAAATAAATCAATCTATGAACTCGCCATGCCCCTCAAAAGTGATCTTTTTATAGCGCAGCGATTTTACAGTGTTTTTGCAGTGATCAGAAAAAAATTAATTCTGTCACTGCGGTGGGGCGGACTGAACGCAAGTGTGCGCACAAGATCAGGCCTGATCGGGTGAACACTGCGTTTTTTGTAGAGCCTATAGAACATGTCCTATTCTTGTCTGCAATTGCGGACAAGAAAAGGCATTTTCTATATAGTTCTGGCAATGTGCGGATCCGCAAAATGCGGAAAGCACATTGCCGTGTCCGTGTTTTGCGGACCTGCGGATCCGCAAAACACGTACGGGCGTCTGAATGGAGCCTTACAGGGGGGTGATCAGGGAGTCTATATGGGGTGATCAGGGGTTAATAAGGGTTTAATAAGTGACAGGGGGTGGGGGGTAGTGTAGTGGTGTTTGGTGCTACTTTACAGAGCTGCCCGTGTCCTCTGGTGGTCGATCCAAGCAAAATGGACCACCAGAGGACCAGGTAGCAGGTATATCAGACGCAGTTATCAAAACAGCGTCTAATATACCTTTTAGGGGTTAAAAAAACCCCAAAAAAAACGCATCTACAGCCTGCCAGCGAATGATCGCTGCTGGCAGGCTATAGATCCACTCGTTTACCTGCCGATCCTGTGAACGCGCGCGCCTGTGTGCGCGCGTTCACAGGAAATCTCTCGTCTCGTGAGAGGACGCGCCGGCTCGTCCAGGAGGAATTACAGGGCTGCCGCCAGGACGTGATCCTGTGTATGGCGGTCCTGAGCTGGTTAATGTGAACAGGTGCAGCGCCGGGCTTAAGCATTGCCTTATATGGTGTACAAGAGATAAGGCCAACATCTTGGTCAGTAGTTGCCCAAACCTCAGGAGGAATCGGATCAAGTAGCGGATCCTGAGGTTGGCATTCCAAATATAAAAAACGAAGTATCCTTTGGAACATGAATGGGCATAACTGAGGATGTGACATGTAGGTGTCCCGTCTTGCTAATCCCCAACTGCAACTTCAACAGAACAAACAAATCTCTCCCTAATAAATTCACAGGACAATTTGGAATGATCCTAAAACTGTTGAAGAAAAATAGAGCTAAACGTGCTTAATAAAATCGATACCTTTATTAATAGATTGGGTTTTTAGAGCAAAAACTAATTGCTCAAGTGATATCCTAAGTATGATGGATGTATTAAACAAAAAACTCCTACTATAGATAGGATGTAATTTCAAAAAATTGGGGTCAATAGTATACTAATTAGGAACAATAGGGGTAAGGAGTAGAAATGGGTGGGAAAGAGTCTTTCCCTAGATAACCCTCAAAGTCTACAAACCTGTGCACAGGGATGTCCCCTGATGGTGGAGACACCCTGCCCCCGTACCTAAGTCTAGCTATTGCCCTATGTAAACGCTACTCATAAACCTGGATTGGTAATAAATAGATCCAGGGAGAAAGAAGAAAAAAACATACAGATGGAGAATATGTATAAACAAAAAAGGTAACCCCAACGCGTTTCGGCTGCATGTAGCAGCTCATCAGGAGGTGATGTTAATTGCGAATAGGTAGGGAGTAAAGAAAAAGGTATATATAAATAATGATGAAACTTAGCTCCTATATAGATGACCTGCGGGTTGGATTTTATGATAGACAATGATAAACAATGATAAAGGAAAAGAAGACCTCTGTCAAACTGATACTTCAGACCTGAGGATAAAAAACAACAAGAAGACAAAGCAGGTGTAAGTTACTTACTACAGGATGAGTCAGACTGTCTCAAAGTGTCAGGGGCACTCACCGATCAGAGGGGGCCCTTCTGTCATCTATTGCAGGTATATAGGAGGCTGGAGGGCTCAAGTGAGACTATTAGTGTCCAGTATTTTAAGGCGCCGGTGTGTGATGACACTTCCGGACGCCAAACTAGTGGGCTTCCGGTATGTGGAACGCATCGGGAAGATGCGATACGTCACTTCCGGTATTTGAGCCGCACTTGGACCGCATATTGGAACGCATAATCCAGGAAGTGCGGCCAGAAGCGCTAGAAGGTAATCTGGACAGTATTGGCTGAAACTAGGTATGGATATAGATATTGAAAGAATTAGCACATCACCTAGTCTTGGCTCCCACTAAATCCCTAGGGGATAACAAGCATCCCCTAAGAAAAAGGATGTGTATATAGACGTACTTAGAGCCCTTAGTTCATGGGTGTAGGAGGAGTCAGATTAAGGATACAGCAATGATATTTATTCCGCTTCATATATAATCCCATATAGAATACAAGGGATACATATGTGTGGGAGAAAAAAGGATGCCATGACACTAATATAAGCATGTCAATGTTCTATTATTGGTGCTTCCCGCACCCGCATAGTCAAGATAAAAGGGACCAATTTAACAGATAATATTAATGAACGGAGATATGGGCCATCTTTTCAACACGAAATAAGGCGCCAGAAAATGAATTTGTCTCTCAAATGAAGCATGTGTAGGTCAGGCGTTCATTAAGGCCACCCGGTGACTGGGACCGGAAACGATAGATCCATTCGGACTCCTTCTGGAGTATTCTTCGGTCCCAGTCACCCCCCCTTAAGGGGAAGGGGACGACTTCGAGTACGGAAAAAGTGATGGAACTGGGGTCCCCATCATGTTGGTCATTCACGTGATTGGCCACAGACGTGTCCTTCTTTTTAGCTATATCGTTCAAATGTTCACACACTCTACGCCTAAGTTCCCTATAGGTCTTACCGATGTAGTCTTTTGGACAAGAGCATTGACATATATATATGACCCCCCGTGTCTTACAGTTGGCAAATGTGCCAATGGTGTGAACGAAATTGGTCATTGAACATGTGATTGTTTTTGAAGTACAAATGAATTTACAAGCCTTGCAGTTCCCGCATCTAAAAACCCCCTTTGGTTGTCTATCAAGCCACGTACCCTCCTTTTTTACGCCGGTGTAGTGACTATGCACGAGTCTATCTCTCAGACTCCTACCCCTGCGGTATGTTATTTGTGGGAAGGGGGAAATGGCTTTGGACAGGTCCTCGTCCATCATTAGGATAGGCCAATGTGTTCTCAAAATGCCGGTGATCTCCCTATTGGCTACATCGTATGTGGAGACTAGGCGAATCACATTTTTCTCCCCCCTTTCTTTGTTTTTAGGTACCAGTAGGTCCCCTCTATCACTACTCTCTGCTTTCTTGAAGGCTTCCCTAAGAGAGGATCTGGGGTAGCCTCTCTGCAGTAGCCTGTTTTTGAGTTTTCTTGACTCGCTATAGAAGTCTTCCTTGATGGAACAGTTTCGGCGCGTCCGGAGGTACTGGCCTTTTGGGATGCCCCTTTTAACGGCCAGAGGGTGGTGACTGTCCCAATGTAGGATGTTATTAGTGGCGGTCAGTTTGCGATAGATATTAGTGGTGAGATTCCCGGCTACCGATGTAACTTCCACATCGAGGAAAGTGATACTTTTTGACTCTATCTCACTTGTGAACCTTAGGCCTACGTCGTTTATGTTAAGAGCAGATACAAAATCTCCGAACTTTTCTTTACTGTCACTCCACACCAAGAAGATGTCATCTATATAGCGGGTCCAAAAGATGATCTTACTGTTCCACCACATGGAGTTGTCAGGGAACACACAATTGTCTTCCCACCAGCCCAGGAAGAGATTCGCATAGGTAGGGGCGCATGGACTGCCCATAGCGGTCCCCCTGAGCTGGTGGTAGAAGGACCCGCCATATAGGAAAAAATTGTGTGTGAGAGTGAATTCAAGGAGACACATAATGAAGTTATTGTGATTTTGGTATTGTGTACCTCTAGATCTCAAGAAATAGGCCGTTGCTGCTAGGCCTTTCTCGTGTGGGATTGACGTATATAGTGACTCGACATCTATGCTTGCGAGATAACAATGGGAGTCTACAGTGATGGTTTCAATTTTTCTTAGAAAATCCATGGTGTCCCGTGTAAACGATGGCAAGCACGACACAAATTCTCTAAGAACTTTGTCAAGGTATAGTCCACAGTGGTGAGTTAGGGAGTCGATACCTGATACAATTGGACGTCCTTTAAGTGGACTTACCCCTTTATGTATTTTAGGAAGGCTGTAAAAAGTGGCCAACTGTGGATTTTTGGGAAGTAGGAACAGATGTTCCGATTTGCTGATCACTCCCTGATCTAGACCTTCCTGGAGCATCGCCTTAAGTTGTGAATGAAAAACTGAACTCGGGTCACCTGGTAGTACCCTATAGCTTTTTGAGTCCCTAAGCAGGTCGAGGCATAATCTCTGGTAGTTAGGGTGGTCTAGAATTACCAAACACCCCTATTGTTCCTAATTAGTATACTATTGACCCCAATTTTTTGAAATTACATCCTATCTATAGTAGGAGTTTTTTGTTTAATACATCCATCATACTTAGGATATCACTTGAGCAATTAGTTTTTGCTCTAAAAACCCAATCTATTAATAAAGGTATCGATTTTATTAAGCACGTTTAGCTCTATTTTTCTTCAACTTATTTCAGAACGTGTAGTCTATCCAAAAATATATTCTTTAGTTTGGATCCTAAAACTGTGTATGAACATTGACTGGTGCTGGTATGGATGTTGGATCGAGAGGGGAGGAGTTTTATAAGATCTGGTCAGTATCCCATTAATTCCCAGAGGGCTCAGCATTCTCTCTTGGACCACTATAATAATCCTCACATATAGTACTACTGATAGCACCAGAATCCACAAGAAAAGGGAGAGGACGTCCCTCTATGGTTAACACAATCAGTGGTGATTCCTTATAGTGGTTTGTGAGGAGAGTGAATGCTGGGATACTGTCCCCTGGGCATCCTCGTTGTGATGTCTGCTGCCCCCAGGCTACAGGAAAACGGGGCTGTGGCAGTGGTGGGGGAAGATCTCAGATCTGAGCTTGTGGGTAAGGTTGGGAGCCTTGAGCTTGGGAATCATTTGGGGCAGGTTGCCCGAGTGAGTAAGGGCATCGACTGATCCAGTGGTCAGTCTTGCCACAATTAAAGCAACCTGCAGAACGATTTCTATTATTCCCTCCTCTCCCAGAGCATGGCCCTCTACCCCTTCTTCTGCCACTTCCCCTATTGAGCTGATTTGAGGGACAATTCCTATCCTGAGTTTGGTAATGGGCCTCTTTAGGTCCTACAGTTTCAAAACAACCCCCCGCATCCTTCTCCGGTAACTTATTTTGGAATTGATCTTCATTAAGACTAGGCCATTCGAAGATCATTTGTTTAACAGTAAGCTGGAGATGTGGCTGTAGATTGGTAAGGAAAGTCTGAATGAGCATAGAATGCATATTATCCTTAATACGCATTCCTGCCTCCAGAGTCCAAACTTCATTGAACCTCTTACAAAAGTCTAACAGACTCTCCTGATTTTTGTTTACAGGCTACAGCAGTCGGCAACGAGGACCTAGTCTGAAAACACCTCTCCATTTCACACTTCATTTCTTCCCACATTGCGTCTATGCCTGCCTCAGTATTTAATTTAGAATTTCCAGCCGGCGTATTCGGAGGCTCTATAATGCTTATAGTGGGGATCTTACTCCAATCCCAGGGGGAATTATGTCCAACTATCCCATCTATTATAAGGCGAATATCCTCCTGAGTCAGACATCTCCCTTTACAAGCTCTCTTCAAATAATGAAATGTCCCAGATGAAGATAAAGAGGGTTTAGGGCAGTGTTTAACAATCTTATTAATATCATTTACTTCAATAGGTTTCTTTAACAAGGTGTCCCCTACAGTCATAAAAGGGATCTGTTCCTCAACGTCGCTGTCCTCATCATGATGAGGTATATGTGCAGGTTTGGGAAAATTCTTTTGTGATCTAAGGCGCATGAGAGCTATAACATCCATCCCCAACAGCACCAGCCGCTGGATCCTGACCACTCTGATCAGGCATAGGTTGGGGCAACTGCAGAGGTGGCTGCGGGAGCTGGGGAGCTGTAGGTGGTTGAATGTTTGTAGCAGTATATTCAGCCAGTAAATCTAAGTCATCTTTTGAAAGGGATGGATATATCTGTGGGATATTTCCTAAATAGAGAGGAGGGGGCTTGTGGAGTGAACCCCTTGTCAATTCTTTTTCTAACTCATGTTTCTTTTTATATCCCTCCTGGTTCTCTGCCTTCTGTTTGTTAACCTTTTTATTTGGTCTATCATACCAATATGGTGCATAAGTAAGCCAATTTTCCCCTCCCGACTGCATATACTGCATGTCCCACTGGAGGTCTGGACCATAATATGGGTAAGCTTCAGTGTCACCCAATCAGAACCCTTTTACCATATCCATATGGAAGGTGTCATTAGCCCCTTCCCGAGGGAACAAATTTATACACTCCATACCCTCTGTCCATCCTGCCATATTATCCACCCAGGGAGTAACTAAATAATAATCAGTCCCACAGACCCGGGCTACATAATCCTTACATGTTTCGCCTACATTCGGAGGGGGTGGAGAGACCTTTCCTTGCACCCATTTCTTATAACTTAATTGAGACGGAGGCAGAGCAGAACTCTCCCCAGGACTGGCTGTAATGAACCGTAAAGGATCCGACAATTCCTGTCAACTGGTTAGAGAGGACTTATGTCTATGCTCAACTTCCTTCTCAACTGTCTGTTAGTATTATCCCTTAAAACAGTCACTTGCGTTCACCAGTTTCTGGGTTAGCGGGTTCATCCAGGACACACACAAAGTTAGTACATTTTTCACAGTATCATTTGCGGCCTACCTTCAGCATAAAAAATACTTAATGCTTCATAACATCATAACAACAGAAAGCAGGGGCGTTGCTAGGGTCTGAAAACATCCGGGGCACAAGCCCATTGCATCACGCCCCTGTGAAGCCACGCCACCACCCCATGATGCCACGCTCCCATGGGCCTTCACAGTAGTTATTAACCCCTTTCAGCAGTCCTTTCTTCACAGTAGTTATTAAAGGGGTTATCCCACTTTGCGTTTTTAAACTTACCTGCTGCCACCGCGCGTTCACTTCCTGGATTCTGGCTGGGGGCGGGCTTCATCTTGATTGAAGTCTTCTCCCGGCCGCGCGCTGGACTGAACGCGCACGCCGCCGCGCATGCACAATGGTGACTTAGTCCTGCCCAGTATAGTACAGAGCCGGCGTGCGCGTTCGCAGCTCTGTACTATTCTGGCCGGGAAGAAGTCACCGTCGCGCATGCGCGGCAGCGTGCGCGTTCAAAACAGCGAGCGGCCTGGCCGGGAGAAAAGAAGGAGTCTTCTGGGCAAGCGCGACCATCGGGATTTTGGAGAAGAGCGGTGGTCGTAACCAGGGGAGACCGAGTCACAACAATAAGGTAAGTGGGGATGAATTTTATCCTAATCGGTGGGAATTTGTTAATAAATTATATTTACAAAAATGATCACTGTCAAATCATTAACAGATTTAACAGTGATCATTATGATGGGATAACCCCTTTAAGCCCTTTCAGCAGTCCCCCCTTCAGTGAATGGAGGACTGCTGAAAGGGGTTAATAACTACTGTGAAGGACCTAGCCGTCTAGGCAACCCCACAGATCATCCCCTCAGTAATCCGTATCCTGCAGTGACTGAACTTTAAATCAGCCCTCATCTCATTACTATCTTGACTTAGACACTCAGCTCCAGTAATAGGCAGTGCGGGCGGCACTGGCGCTCACTCACTGATGTCACGCGCCTGCGCCGCCTAGTAGGAGGAGCAGGCGCGTGACGTCAGTGAGCGAGCCCCGCCAGCACTGCATGTTTCCGGAGCTGAGTGTGTAAGATAGTAATGAGATCATAAGCGCTGTTTTAAAGTTCAGTTACTGCAGGATACGGATTAGGATGGCGGGGCTGCGCAGCGCAGAAAAGTCAGAGCGGCCGACCCTGCCAGCCAGGGGCATAGCTAGAACTGATTGGGCCCCACAGCAAAATTTTGTATGGGGCCCCCCCTTCATGACTATCCTGACATCCTATATGTACATCTGTAAGGGAGAGTTCACATCACATTTTTGCCATCCGTTTAATGTTTACGTTGGAAAATGGGATACAAAAGCGCAGCACACTACGCTTTTGTATCCTGCAAAGTCTGTTAAAAAAAAACGTATACATTAACGTATTTTTTTTGATGGTGTCAGACTGAGTCACCTGTTAACGTATACATTTTATGTATACATTACCAGGGGTCAGCAACCTTCGGCACTCCAGCTTTTGCAAAACCACAATTACCAGCATCTTCCATTAATTTCTATGGGAGTTATGAGAAGAGCAGAGCAATAATGCATGCTGGGAGTTGTAGTTTCACAACAGCTGGAGTGCCGTAGGTTGCCTACCCCTGCATTAGACGAATGGCAAAACGTGATGTGAAACCGGCCTTAGTGTGCCATGATAGTGCCAAGTGGCAAGCACTAGAGACAGAGAAGGGAGGTTGCAATGTACAGGGCACAGTATAGTATAGGGGGCACACTAAAGGGCAGGGGGGACAGTACAGCATAGCAGACGCAATACAGGGCAGGGGGCACACAGTGCAGCATAGGGGGCACAGTGCATTATAGGGGGTACAGTATAAGGCAGGGGGCACAGTGCATTATAGGGGGTACAGTACAGGGCAGGAGGCACACACAGTGCAGCATAGGGGGTACAGTACAGGGCAGGGGGCAGAATACAGCCAAAACATGCACCTAGAAATGCTCCATTCACATGTCCTACCTCAGGAGTTGATAGTTCCTAGTGGGCAGAAGGAGCTTTCATGATGTCAGGAGCACATGATCAGTCACATGAGTGGGCGGAGTCAGGCTCCGGGCTGTGTAGGAGATTGTGTGGAAATGACTGCCAGCATAACATTCGGGGCACTGGTCAAAACATCCGGGGCTCAAGCCCCGAATGTTTTGACCTAACGACGCCCCTGACACAAAGCCTAAGAAAGCGACAGAAAAGAAGCGATAACAATTGGGTGACAAGAGAAATCAAGGTGCAGACTCTATTGGAATTCTTCCCCAAAGAATTCCTCTTTAAAATCCTTCCCTAAAGAATTTATCTGTTAGATTTGGCCAGTAGTCTATCTTGCCTAAAGATAGATACTATTTCTTTCAGTGTGTCTAAAGTGGATTCAAAATAGAAGCAACAGAAAATTTTACAGAAAGCTTCGGAATGTCCCCAGTCGTTAAAGACAGGAATGTTCCGTACTTACTGAATTCCTGTATACTTTATTCCGCGGACAGAGCCCCCAGCTGAAAGTATCTTTTCCTTCTCAATGCACCTTCATTCCTTTCTTATTTCTCAATGACACATAGTCTGATGTCAGAAACATTTCTGTTTATTCTTGACCATACGGGCCTTTTATACATCCATCCATACAAGAACAGCTGCAGCTCTCATTACAATAACAGACAGAAGGTCAATGTAAATATAGTCACCCTCTAGTATGATGTCACCCAACCTCCTGTCCTTCATACAGATCATATAGCTTATTCTATTTAACCCTTCAATTACGATGTCCATTAACCCCTATTTTGCTGCAGGACGATGCTGTATATCTTCAACGTTGGTATGCAATGAATAATAGACACTCACTGCACCTAATGCTACTAACAGTTAAACATTTGCATCAAGCTATATTGGCAATCCAAAAAGAAATCCAGGAGGTGGAAAATAAATTTAACAATAAAACTGCTTGCGAATGTGAAAGTGCATACAGAAATGAATATCAATTTAGAAAAATTGCGATCCTCAATAATAAAAAGCAAAAATATCTAAATTTGAGCTCGATAACCGCGACTATTTACACAACCGTGTATATACCTGGGCCGAAGAGAGAAAACAGCAGAGACGCGCACGAGCTGGGCAGTACAGATCTAATACATCAAGTGACCGCAATACCAGTGATGAGGACGAAACAGATATGGGACATATGAAATTAAGATCCGGTCGAAAAACAACTACTAATAAAGATACACAACAACAACAAAAACGGAGGATGCAACAAAAAGATCAGAGAACAGTGGCCAATCAGAGACAGAAAAAGAAAACAATACGATATAAGGGAGACCAATACACGGAAAAGCCTGGAAGAAATAAAAGAATCACTTGTGAGAAGAACGCTCAATATTAGAAAAAGGACTAGGCTTGGTGCCAAAAGATGATATTTCAGACTTTGACTTCCTGGTGGACTTCTATAAGTTCCTAAGACAACTACGTATTAAAATGTTTTGGGCAGAAAAAAATGTTGCATCTAAACCTGGTGTGTCCCCTTTAAATGAAGCATATATAGCAGAGGCACATAAACTATTAAATGATGAAAACACCTATAAAAAAACTGACCCCACCTCTACATTTACTAGAGAATTGAAAATACTACTAACAGAATATACCAATGCAGGGATCATAAACGAGAAAACCGCAAACGCACTGCTATGTGAACAACCTAAAGTGCCTATTCTGTATTTGCTCCCCAAGATTCATAAGGATCGGAAAAAACCCCAGGACGACCCATTGTTTCCTGCATAGGATCCCTCTTACAACCTATATCTATTTATATCGATTCCTTCCTACAAGATAAGGTTAAAAAATTTAATAGATGCCTGTTAGATACTACTGACTTCCTAGAAAGATTAAATACAGAAACCAGCGAGGGGGTAACATATTTATGCTCCCTTGATGTACAAAGTTTATATATCAACATCCCTCAACAGGAAGGTCTACAATGCATCAGCGAGATCCTTATGCAGGACGCAACAATGGATAACAGGACCATAGCTTTTCTTATGACTCTCCTAGAATTCGTCCTCACTAAAAACTACTTCCGTTTTGACGACTCCTATTACTTGCAGCTGCGGGGGACTTCGATGGGGTCCTCCGCAGCACCGAGTTTTGCTAATATTTTCATGGCCATGTTTGAAGAAAACTACATTTTCAGTGCAGGAAAACTATCTGCTACAACCACATGGTCACGTTATGTGGATAATATTTTCCTTCTATGGAAAGATACTGAACAATCCCTATTGACATTTATTGAATATCTCAATTCATGTCATGAAACAAATTAAATGTCAACTACATTACCATCCCACCACAATACAATTTCTAGATGTAGAAATCACTAAAGAAGAAATAGGATGTTTTCACACCATACTATACTCCAAACCCACTGATCGAAACAATCTATTGCTCTATACTAGCCACCACGCCCCACATATTTTTAAAGGTTTACCAAAAAGTCAATTGATATGAGCTAAACGTATAAGCAAAACAAATCAAGATTATATAAAACAAAAAAAGTCATCTTAAAAATTTTTAGACCAAGGATACCCTAAAAATATCATCGATACAGCAGAAAAAGAAATTGAATATATCCCAAGAGATACCCTATTTATTAGGAAAAATGCAACTGAACACCCAGTATATATAGGCGCCTACGATTGTCATGAGACTTTAATTTAAAAAAAAATATTAATAAATATTGGGATATTTTGCAACATGATAAAAAATACGGCTATCTTTTTAAATCAAAACCTAATTTTGCGTACCGAAAAGGGCGAACAGTAGGTAATAGATTAATTAAGGGAGATATAAAAATACAAAAAAAAGGATCGACAATCCTTTTTAGACACACACAAAGAGGCACGTCCCCATGCTCGTCATGTATGAACTGCAACCAAATCATAAAGGGAGAGTTCATTAATCATCCTAGGAAGGGATATAGAATTCCCATGCGCCATTATACTACATGTATGACCATAAATGTTGTCTACGGTCTGAGATGCCCTTGCAGCATGTGGTATATAGGACAAACTGAAAGAGAAATGCGTACAAGGCTCATAGAACATAAATCCAACATAAAAAGATATGTAGAGTCTACTGATAGCAAAAAAGAGGAAAAAAATAAATACCAAGAAACTACATTGTTGCAACACTGTTACGAAAGGAAATGTAAATGGAATGAAATAAAATGGGTGATACTAGAATATATTAAACCAGGATTTACTCCAGAAAACAACAAGAACAAATTGCTGCAACATGAAACTAGGTGGATTACAAAAATGTAAACATTAAAACCAAAAGGGTTGAAAGAAATCTAATTTTAAAGTATTTTTGTGAAATGTCAATTAGTAACCAAATGAATGTTTTTAGACACAAACTGAGAGTCGAGACAGACTAGGCCCATGCCTTAGAATAAGGCCTCGTTCACACTTCAGTGTTTGGTCAGTGATTTCCATCAGTGATTTGTGAGCCAAAACCAGAAGTGGAGCCTCCACAGACATGAGGTAGAAGGGAAAGATCTGCTCCTGTTCTGTGTTTAAAGTTGCACCTGGTTTTGGCTCACAAATCACTGATGGAAATCACTGACCAAACACTGAAGTGTGAACAAGGCCTAAGGCTGTTGGTTACACCTGATCTTCACTCATGAGTAAGGGGGCGTGACCCCCGAAACGTTGCGCTTGAATGTGGTTTACAACTCGGCGAACTCTGAACAAGTGGCCTGTGAGCCATGCAACACTTTATTTGTGAAAAATAAAGTAAAGAAAGGACCAAGAGGTCTTCTGAAGCGTGAGTAGTATCCTTCTCATCTAACAAATGTTCAAAATGTTCTATGGCTGAATTGCATATGAAGTCTGAGTATCTGAGTCAAAGTGAGACTCTTAGGCCCCTTTCACACGGGCGAGTATTCTGCGCGGATGTGATGCGTGAGGTGAACGCATTGCACCCGCACTGAATCCCGACCCATTCATTTCTATGGGGCTGTGCAGATGAGCGGTGATTTTCACGCATCATTTGTGCGTTGCGTGAAAAATCGCAGCATGCTCCTCTTTGTGCGTTTTCCACGCAACGCAGGCCCCATAGAAGTGAAGGGGGCTGCGTGAAAATCGCAAGCATCCGCAAGCAAGTGCGGATGCGGTGCGATTTTCACGCACGGTTGCTAGGAGACGATCGAGATGGAGACCAGATCATTATTATTTTCCCTCATAACATGGTTATAAGGGAAAATAATAGCATTCTTAATACAGAATGTATAGTTCAATAGGGCTGGAGGGGTTAAAAAAATAAATAAAATTTAACTCACCTTAATCCACTTGCTCGCGCAGCCGGCATCTCTTCTGTCTTCTTTGCTGTGCACAGGAAAAAAAAACTGATGTCACTGCGCTCATCACATGGTCCGTCACATGATCCATCACCATGGCGATGGATCATGTGATGGACCATGTGAAGAGCGCAGTGACGCCATCAAAAGGTCCTATTCCTCAAAGATGAAGACAGAAGAGAAACCGGGCTGCGCGATCAAGTGGATTAAGGAGAGTTAAATTATTTTTTATTTTTTTAACCCCTCCAGCCCTATTGTACTATGCATTCTGTATTAAGTTGGCAGCGCCTGCAGAACATCGGGTCGGACCTTTACAAACCGCAACTCTTCCCGTTTCCATGCCTGTTTCCAAATCATCCAGCGAAGGAGGAGACCGCTCCATGGCAAGTGGTCTCTGGTGGATCTGGCTGGTAATGAGCGAGGGGCCAACACAGCCAGTGCGGACCGCGCCAGAGATCAACCACAGTTTACTGGCCTTAAAGGATTGTATCCGAGCTTTGGGGCAGAATAAAGCTCGCACTCCGTTGCGAGATAGTAAATTCACCCGGATCCGGCAGGATTCCTTTATTGGGGAGAATTCTCGGACATGCATGATTGTGGTGCTTTCCCCTGGGTTAAATAGCTGCAAGTATATGCTGAATACACTACGATACGCAGCCAGAGTGAAAGAGCCGAGTCCTCAAGGAGCAGAAAGTGCCGATAATCAGCCGATGGAAAACGGACAATGGGGGGCGGAGCCGGATGTGGAGCTGAGCGGACGCGTCCTGCGCTAGCTCCGGAGCCTAAAGCAAAGTAGCGGCTCACAGCAGGCACCAGTGAACCCAGCGACCTCACAAAAGCGGCGATAACCAGCTGGTACTTACCCTCCATCATCAGGTATGGGCAGAATGAGGAAAAAGGGCGAGCCGCCGAGCAAAATCGCGGCGTTCAGTAGAGCACAGGGCCAGGAGGAAATCCAAAATGGCGCCCGATACAGCGCAGGAGTTTAAAAACCTCTCTGCACGGCTCAGGAGTGCTGGAGGAAGAAGCCCTCTATCTAGAACAGCAGGGTTGAATCTATCTCCCCTCCCAAATAGGCAGCAGCACCTCCTTGTGAAAAGGATGAATCAATCATGCCTGCAATTCACTCCTCCCCATCCCCCACTACTAGTGGTCAGTGCCAGTCACTGAAGCCACCCTAAGATCCTTGTTGTGTGATCTGAGGCACTCCATTCAAAAAGATCTCCACAGCTTTTTACGCTTTACAGAAAGATATTACTCAAATTGGAGAGAGAACAAGCCATATTGAGGATAAAATGGAGGAATTTACTAATGCCCACAACCAACTAGTGGACGCACATAATGAGGCAGAGGATGAAATAACAGCTCTAAAACTCAAACTAGCGGATCTTGAAGATCGTTCAAGGAGCAACAATCTAAGATTTAGAGGAATCCCTGAGACCGTGGACCCTGACGCTATCAAGGACTTTCTTACTGATTATTTTGTTGCTCTGATCCCAAAAGCGGAACAAAGGGACTTAATGACTGACAGAGCGCACGCAATCCCTAAACCTAAAAGCGCTCCCAGTGCCGCTCCTAGGGACATCATCGCCAGGCTGCATTTCTACCATTTTAAGGAATTAATCCTCAAAGCAACGAACTCTACCCATGATCTCCCAGATTGCTTCAAGAATATATTAATAGTCTCAGACCTCTCCGCTGCTACGTTAAACAGACGCAGAGAATTCTCAGAGGCTACTAAAATCCTCAGGGATCACAACATCCCATACAAATGGGGCTACCCGGTGAAACTCCTGATCTTCAAAAACGGAACCACCCACGTGATCACATCACCGAGCGACTCCATGAAGCTGCTCCAGAAATTGTCCCTAATCACAGTGGATGAAGACTTCATCTCGCCCCAGAAGAAAAGACCACCCACCCTGACTAAAGAATGGACCTGAAGCCTCGCTAGATATGAAGGAACTCCTATATCCTTTATGTCTACGACTACGTTATATGTCTACACTCTTTGCTGCAGGTCTCCCAGGAGATTCTGTACTGGTTTACCGTTATCCACCCCCATTGATAGCTGGATAAACCGGTATCCAGTTGGTTCACTTAGAACCGGACTTTAGTTTGAGAATTTGGTTTATAGATAAAAAAAAATAGTATTATTTTGTTCTGTTTTATCTGATTTAACCCCTTTTGCTTTTTTACCTTCCTATTTGATCCTGTCTCCCTTCCACATATATTATTACTATAGTCACTCTACAGGTGACAAGTCAGACTGATATTCTTATAACTGATACTGCGTAGTGACTGCGTTGCTTGTGCCAAGGTATACGCATTTGCTAGGTGTTGAGGAAGGGTTGAGACGTTTGCATATATATCCATGCATGCCTGCAAACACGTGCCGGCATGTATGGTATATGTGCATACATTAACCACAGCATCATGGGACGATGTGCGCAGATGTGCCCAGCATCTGCGCACGTCTGCCCATGGTGATCCCCAGGGGCTCATGGTGGCCCCAGTGGGAAATATGTGCACCCTTAGTGTATATATCCCCTTGTAATGTAAGGGCTGTGGCCCCTTGTGTACATGTGTATACATATTAGGATGTATATACATGTATATAACTGTGCCCCTTATGCCCCCTGATGTGTATAGATATATTTATATATCTATGTCTCTTATATTGGTGTATACATGTGTATGGATGTGCCCCATGCATCCATACGCAGGTATATTATACAATATTCCCCCCCCCCCCCCTCCCCCTGAAACCAGATGCATCGGTGTGAATGGGCCCCAAGCATCCATACGCAGGTATATTATATATATCCCCCCCCCCCCCTCCTACACCTGAAACCAGATGCATCGGTGTGAATGGGCCCCAAGCATTCACACAGATGCAATCTGGTTGATTGCATCAGAATGACCGGACTAAGGTCCGGTCATCCTGATAACTACAAAGGACTCGGATTCCACAGAATCTGAGCCCTTTGATATAATTGTCGCCAGCGCCGCTGGAGACAATTATACATGATATTAGAAGGGGAGAAGCCTCCCCTCCTTCTATTATGCGCATTCCGGCAGCGAAATTAACATCTCGCTGGCCGGAATGCAGAGTGCCACAGGCAGCGCGTCCCTGATGTGTGGGCCGGCGCAGTGCCGTCATATCACTTTGCCGGCCCACGTGGATGATGGGCACGCGCGCGCCCCCTGGTGGGCGGCGCGGCGCGGGACTGCGGGCCGCCGGGGATAAATATCAGGGGTCAGGGGCCCCCACTTGGAGAGAGGATCGGGACCCCCCCACCTGAAAGGGCAGCGCATCCTGCGCTCAGCCTGGCCGGACCCCTGCCGCCCCTACCCCCTAGAAGGAGGAGAGCGCGTTCGGCGCTCTGAACAGAGCGGCCCCCTGGCTGGCGAGGACCTCCCCCCTGGACGAACGAGCAGACCCCTGGACGCGAGCGATATAACATGAGTATCACCCCCTTATTTCCCTGACCCCCTGCTAACCCTACACCCACCAACGATCCCTACCCCTATCCCACCAACGATATACCACCTCCCCTGGTAACCCCTGAGTCCAAACCCCTATCCCTACACCACCTCCCTTGATTAACCCCCACACCCCTGGTTCCAAACCCCCTACTCCCCTGGATATAATTGTCGTGTCCCTGATCCCCTTGGTACACTTGCCCTGATGACCCCCACTGTATCTCACCCCTATTATTGTATTAGTGTCTGTGGACTGCATACTCTCCTGCAGTGCCACCGGTTAACCCTTCGTCGTTCTCTTAGGGATAGAATTAGTGAAGGTAGGGTGGGCTGTTAATACTTGTATGTGTGAACTGTATAGTTAGTTTATGGGTGGAATTGGGAACATGTAGTGTAGTTTAGGATTGTATATTTGTAGTGCTGTGTATTGTTAGTGTATTGCGTGCTTAGTGTATTAGGTTTTAATAAACACCGTTATATTTGTACCCTTTGTGTAGCGTGTACTTGTTAGCGGTAGCGAGTTAGTAAGGCGCATGCAGCTAGCGTAGTGATTAGTGTAAAGCATAGCGAAAGTATTGTGTTGTTATAGTTATATAAAGGTATAAATGGGTGGAGTCATCAATAGACAGCTCCTCCCATTTATGAATATTAATTATTGATATTTGCATAAATATTGGTGAATAATATTCCCCCTTTACATTGGCGAGTCAGGCCCACTGCTTAGATTTTGAAATCTGTGTTTGGTTTTGAGGTTAGAGGTCGGTCATCCTGTGAATTATCAGGCAAGAGAGACGTGGTCAGCGGTCTGAGCGTCTAGGACCTGATAATTCGGACAGGTAACGCGACTCTTCCTTACAGCACCAAACGCAATCTATAATCTATTCTGTGAACTAATATTTTGCTATTTGCTTTGCACGGTCACTGCATCGCTCAAGTGATTGCGAGGGAGAAGAGGACACGTCACTGAAAGAGATCCATCTTCGTTGGAGCAGCGTACAAGTCCAGCTGGTCGGGAAGAAGCAATCCGGGAAAAAATGGACTTCTTCCAAGCAGCTGCTAGGACGAAGAGGTACGGCCCCAATGAGAAGATGGACGCTCAGCAAACGGTGAGTATGGACTTCCCCACACTTCAACACTTGAGCAGACTCAGTACATTTAACCCCATCCTCCCCACCACTTACAAGTCAGCAGAAATGCTGGTGTCTCAGTCAACGGAGACAATTCCTCCGGCCATTCACTGCCAGTGCTGTGCCGGTAATTCGGACCAGGTTTCGGCATTGCAGGCACAGCTGGCAGAGAATGTGCAGTCTACTGTTGACCGAGATGCGCAGGTGGCTAGGATAGAGTCACAGTTAGTAGAGCTGCAGAGGCAGAAGGAGGAAATTGAGGCTAATTTGACTCAGTCTTATACTGAGGTCAAGGCCTTCAAGGAGCGGACTGCCTCTCCTGACGTGACGGTAGCCAAATTGAAGGCTGAGGTTGCTGTAAGGTCCCAGCTAATGTTTGGCATGCAACAGGTTATCACCAAGTTGGTGCCGGCCCTTTCTTTTTCCGTAAAGCCAGGGTCGGAATCTCCCAAAACTTTGCCCTGTGCAGGGCAAAAAGGGGGGAGAGTAGTCTGTGACTGGTCAAATCATCAGGTCAAGCCGGTGCAGACTAACAGATTTTTCCCTGACTTTGGGAAAAAGAACTGTTGTGAAGAGTGCGTCCCTGAGGATGGAACAATTCAGGAGAAGGGAGCACGGCTGCAGTGTAGATGGACCTGGGCCATGCAGAGCAAACATCAGATGTTTTTCATGTGGTGGCCTAGGTCACATAGCGAGACACTGCAAAACAGATAGGAACATAACACACAGGACAGGAAACCAAGTCACGTGTTTCAGGTGTGGGAACAATGGACACATTGCAAGGAATTGCCCTTGTGCAAGTAATTGCAATGTGTCCAACAATATCAGCCAGGTAACAAATTGTGCAGTGGGGTCTAGTCAGCCTGGCCATAACGGGGTTATCTCTCAGCAGCATCACCAGCTGCTGAGGGGTCAGAGTGGCCAAGCTAGGCTAGGCAATATTTGACACCCCTGTACTATTTGTTACACCGTTTGTTCCCCGTGTATGTCCATGTTGTGTGTTTTTGTTATCTGTTTGTAAGTTTTTCTTGATGTTGATGGTGGTAGTCCTTGTCTACTAATGTGTTCCACCATGCTGATTTATGTAGTTTGTTGTAAGTCCCGTCTGCTGTTTGAGTTTCATTCTGTGTCCCCTTGGAGTGGAACAGTGTTATACTGTGGATCGAGAACGTATAGGCTCGCGAGCAGATAATTTCACACGGGAAATCCTGCACAAAGGATGATGTGATTTTATTCTGGGCAGCCAGGGTCTCAGATCGATACAGATAACACTGTTGTGCTCAAGGTTTTCGGTAGGGCTGTGTTGCGCTGGGGACTGGGGCGGACAGACAACATTGGTGTAATGTTGTGCTGCGCACTTAATTCTAGTCCGGTCAGGTAGCACAGCTCTGATAGGGATTGGACGCAGAGTGTTTGGCAGCAGAGTATGGACTGTGTTCTTGTGTTGTGGGGTCCTGGGGAGCCAGGGCATGACTATGCCATTGGTTCTGCGGGCCTCCTCAAGACGGGAACACAGGGGGAAATCAGCCTGGGTACACATGAGTGGACAGGGATGCGGTGCCATCAATAACAAGATGGTGCTTTGTCCACAGAACTCCAGTTATCCTAACCTAGTAGGGTGGCCATCCTTATCTGTTGGTGCAGAGGGATGTGTAGCAGAGGACGCGATCCTCTGAAGGTAGGGTGTTCAGACACCAGTGTTGGGATAACGAGGGGTCATGTGAGATAAAGGGCAGCCCAATACCTTTCTCTACCCATGGGTCAAAGGTATTGGTGCTGGGAATTTTTACATTTAATTGCACTGTTAAGGGAGAAATTCCCCCGGGAGCGCCTGGTATTTTCTTCTGCCATAGGTGTGATTTTATATGGAGCGGAAGAAAAACCCAGGAGATGCCACAGAAGAGGCCAGCTATTCCCCCTGACACTCTTGTGAAGCTCCAGAGGATCCCACTGGATTTGGCAACCAAGCGACCTCTGTCTAGAGGTGTTCTAGAGATGGAAGACTGTGCCACAATCCAGCGGGAGCGTTATCTCAGACTCTGGAGGAAGACTTGGAGACGTTCGGGTGGAAGAGCTACTATCACTTGTTTCACCCAGTGAAACTTCTTCTGGTTCTGGTCATAGTCATCTACATTAGACTGTGTATCGGAGGGTCGAGGGACTTATTGACCAAATACCAGAACCAGACAGAACTTTACCGGACTAACCGAAGGAGGAGGCTCAGGAAATAACGCTAACATTGTTCCTGTAGCCAAATATTGTATGGACACACTTTGTTTCCTATGAGGGTTAGCAACGTATAACTTGTACTACCCTGAAACCCCATAGCACATTGTATTTATTGATTTTGTTTGTCGGTCGATTGCGTACCCATAGACTCTCTAGGTGCAAATGTGTGACAGCCTATATTTGACTGTACACATTTGCATCCTATAGTCGTTTCCCATTGATACGGGGGTCTGTGACCTACCGGTGTCTGTGGAGGTGTAGAGATATGCCAGGTTGCATGAGTCTCTATGGGTACACACATTTAATGGAATTTGGTGGTGTTGGGAGGGATGTGACATGTATTTTGTGTGAATGGGGATAAGGTTAGGTCACGATAGGGACAGGCATCCTTTGTTTGCCATTTGCCACCTTGAACCCTGGAACGGTGAAGTTCTTAAGGGAAGGGCTGGATGTGTAGTGTGACAGAGGTGTTCTCCGCAGTAGAATTTAGGTACTAGGACATCACCGCTTAAGAGTTTGACCTGCCTTGTAAAGACCTATTAATCTGTCCACGGGAGAACCACACCCATCAAGATGGAAACAGATGTTGGACGAAAGTGGTGATTGAAGAAAATTGGGACCGAGGTTGTGAGGGTGAACCCGCTCCAGATCCTTGGAGGCGGGCCATACCTGAAGATCGGCAGAACTACCGAGAGACTGTGGGGGTGTGGTCACTCCAAAGTGGGGGTGGCCGACACTAAAAGACTGTTAAAGAAAGGCCAGTTAAAGACTGCGAGAGGGAACCCGCTCCAGATGTGGGGGGGGGGGGGGAACGACACCTGAAGATCTGCAATTCCCGAGAGACTGGGTGTGTGGTATCCTAAAGATGTCAAGAAAGTTCCAGCGAGAAGAAGAGGGTGCATCCTGTGGACGGAGGAGTAGGTTACGGTGAAGGGCAGGTCGGAGGAAGCTGGATGAGGAATGTTTAAGTACCTAAAGATCAGTGTGCACTACAGTTCTTCCTGAACTTCCACCAAGGATGGGGTTGAAGGGGGGGGCAAATATATCTCAACCCGTTCCCCCAATATATTGTCGTATTATATAGTCCGACAACAGGGGGATTGTTGAGGAAGGGTTGAGACGTATGCATATATATCCATGCATGCCTGCAAACACGTGCGGGCATGTATGGTATATATATGCATACATTAACCACCGCATCATGGGACGATGTGCGCAGATGTGCCCAGCATCTGCGCACGTCTGCCCATGGTGATCCCCAGGGGCTCATGGTGGCCCCTGTGGGAAATATGTGCCCCCTTAGTGTATATATCCCCTTGTAATGTAGGGGCCATGCCCTCTTATAATGTAAGGGCTGTGGCCCCTTGTGTACATGTGTATACATATTAGGATGTATATACATGTATATAACTGTGCCCCTTATGCCCCCTGATGTGTATAGATATATTTATATATCTATGTCTCTTATATTGGTGTATACATGTGTATGGATGTGCCCCATGCATCCATACACATGTATATTATACAATATCCCCCCCCCCCTCCATACACCTGAAACCAGATGCATCGGTGTGAATGGGGCCCCAAGCATTCACACAGATGCAATCTGGTTGATTGCATCAGAATGACCGGACTAAGGTCCAGTCATCCTGATAACAATAGCCCTTTGATATAATTGTCGCCAGCGCCGCTGGAGACAATTATACATGATAGAAGAAGGGGAGAAGCCTCCCCTCCTTCTATTATGCGCATTCCGGCAGCGAAATCAACATCTTGCTGGCCGGAATGCAGAGTGCCACAGGCAGGAGATCAAAGGCTTCTCCCGCCTGTTGGTGTGCAGCGCGTCCCCGATGTGCGGGCCGGCGCAGTGACGTCATATCACTGCGCCGGCCCACGTGGATGATTGGCACGCGCTTGCGCGCCCCCTGGTGGGCGGCGCGGGAGTGTGGGCCGCCGGGGATAAATATCCGGCGGCCCCGGCACTCAAGTAGTAAGGGTCAGGGGCCCCCACTTGGAGAGAGGATCGGGACCCCCCCCACCTGAAAGGGCAGCACATCCTGCGCTCAGCCTGACTGGACCCCTGCCGCCCCTACCCCCCAGAAGGAGGAGAGCGCGTTCGGCGCTCTGAACAGAGAGGCCCCCTGGCTGGCGAAGACCCCCCCTGGACGAACGAGCAGACCCCTGGACGCGAGTGATATAACATGAGTATCACCCCCTTATTTCCCTGACCCCCTGCTAACCATATACCCACCAACGATCCCTACCCCTATCCCACCAACGATATACCACCTCCCCAGTTTACCCCTGGTAACCCCTGAGTCCAAACGCCTATCCCTACACCACCTCCCCTGATTAACCCCCACACCCCTGGTTCCAAACCCCCTACTCCCCTGGATATAATTGTCGTGTCCCTGATCCCCTTGGTACACTTGCAGGGTGTTAACCCTTGCATTGCTGTATAGCCCTGATGACCCCCACTGTATCTCACCCCTATTATTGTATTAGTGTCTGTGGACTGCGTACTCTCCTGCAGTGCCACCGGTTAACCCTTCATCGTTCTCTTAGGGATAGAATTAGTGAAGGTAGGGTGGGCTGTTAATACTTGTATGTGTGAACTGTATAGTTAGTTTATGGGTGGAATTGGGAACATGTAGTGTAGTTTAGGATTGTATATTTGTAGTGCTGTGTATTGTTAGTGTATTGCGTGCTTAGTGTATTAGGTTTTAATAAATACTGTTATATTTGTACCCTTTGTGTAGCGTGTACTTGTTAGCGGTAGCGAGTTAGTAAGGCGCATGCAGCTAGCGTAGTGATTAGTGTAAAGCATAGCGAAAGTATTGTGTTGTTATTGTTATATAAAGGTATAAATGGGCGGAGTCATCAATAGACGGCTCCTCCCATTTATGAATATTAATTATTGATATTTGCATCTTGACCCTTGAACTACTCCTTTGCAAATTAAGAACCTCTGAGGTTATTAAGGGGCTCCAAGTGGAAGGGAAAACTCATTCTTTGGCAGCCTTTGCAGATGACCTGCTTCTCTTTATTACAAACCCAGCAGTTGCAATCCCAGAGAGGATTAAAATTTTCACGGACTTCGGAGAAATCTCCAATTTTAAGGTCAATTATGACAAATCTGAGATACTTAATATCTCAGCCCCGGATAAACATATGATAGAAGTTAAAAAGCACACCTCCTTCCAATGGCCGAAAGAAGCTATTAAACACTTGGGAATCATGATTCCGGCTAACCCCTTACATCTGTTTAGGCTTAACTATGTCCCCTTATTTAGTAAAAATCAAAACCTTCCTGGCCTCTATCAAGCTACCTTTCCTTTCATGGTTGGGTAGGAAAAATCTGCTCGCTACCTATGTCCTACTGCAGATCCTTTATACTCTAAGATGTTTACCTATTCCACTGGCAAATAGGTTTTTATCTAATTTCCGGGTTCTCTTCAGTAATTTTCTCTGGTCTAACAAAAAAACACGACTAGCATACCCCCTACTTGTCAGGAAAACAAATAGAGGAGGATTATCCTTACCTGATCTTAAAACCTATCTCCATGCTATCTAGTTGGAGAGATGGATTGAATTGGCTAGACCCCTTAACGGTTCACTACATGTAGCACTGGAAAAAGCTCTGTTGGGAGAGGACGCTACTCACAACTTATGGGTCCTCTCTCCAACCAAAAAGAAAAAGAACCCTCTTAGTGCCTTAACGTACTGCATGCTCCAATTTTGTAACAGCTCAGAGGCCCTATCAATGTCTACTAACAAATTATCCCCCGTAGCTCCTTTATCCGTCCTCCCGTACTATCTTAACAAAGGTGGAAGTGACTTTCAGAGAGCCTGGTCATATCTTTCAGACCTTAAAATTTCCGATCTGGTTAAAGCCAAAAACCTCCAGGAGTTCCTGAAAAAGGTTCATGCTTATATACCTGAGTCTCAGCGTTCCAGACTAGTTGAATTAGACCTGGAACTCAGCTGCAAAAAGTATAGGAAAATGCATGCGAAACCCCATGATGATCCCACTTGGCTCGAAAATTACATTCTACTGTACTCCCAACTTATATTAGACTCCTCAAGGGAGAAACCCACCTACTTAAGAGCTTGGGAACGGGAACTGCAGATATCTCTCTCAGACGAGGAAGTCAATGTAATTTTAAAGCACTCCCATGGATTTTCGAGGTGCATCCGTATCCAAGAGAATTCCTTTAAAATTATATCTAGATGGTACAGAACACCAGACTTCCTGTATAGAGCCCGCTTGTCACCCTCAGATAAGTGTTGGCGCTGTCAAGAAGAATGTGGATCCATTTCGCACATCTGGTGGTCCTGTAAAGCTATCACCAACTTCTGGACAGAAGAAGTGGAACAAATTATTAACAGAGTCTGTGATTCCTGTATCTCTTTAGCGCCAGCTCTCATACTTCTGTGGCTGCCACATGCAGGTTTAAAACCTTCCCCCAATAACCTGATCACGCATATGATAGGAGCAGCAAAATTTGTTGTTCTCACCAAGTGGAAAAATACTGAACCACCCACCATTAAAGAATGGTTAGAGAAAGTACACCAGATTTGTCTCATGGAAGAAATGGTGGGTTGGGAAAAGGGAAGTAGGAAAAATTTTCTGAACACGTGGCAACCGTGGTTGGATTTCTACAAGAATTATAGCTAGTTATATCACTCCCATTCATTAATAGAGAACATCAACTTACATCCACTCGCTGATTCTGTGCTTAGACCTACAAGAATTCGTACGTAATGGAACACCCCTTTCTACCGCCTCAAAGTATTACGTTTAGTGACACACTCATGTTCATACATGCTTCAACAAACGCACTCTGTTGTGACCTAGGTTACTTGTATCTGTAATCTACTTTATAGTTATGGTACAGGATTGCTCCCATGACTTATATCTTTAGACTGAAACTACCCACAGGTTATGTTTACTAGTTTTCTATGTTATGTTCTGGAATTGACTGTGCAGCTATTTACTGTAAGCTAGCCACGTGGCGTGCCCATTATGGTCAGGTCATAGTCTGATACCCAGATTCACACCATTGCCTTGCAGAAATTGGTCTATGAGAAAATAGTCCACGTATCCTTATTTCTCGTATCCTTATTCCTTATACTATATACATTTTTACACTGCACCTAGAAATATGTATGTGTCAACCGAGTTATTTGTGGATATCTCTCTGCGATTTCGACTTTTCATGTATCTTATGTGCCATACTTTATTGTAACGGTCATTCCATGTTTGTTACTTATTGAAAATTCTTCAAAAATAAAGAATTTACAAAAAAGATAACATATCAGTCCCCCAACCTAACTCCGAGGTAATTAACAAATTCCTAGCTGATATTGCCTTACCTAAATTGACTTCGAAGCAACTCACGGAACTCAACAAACCAATAGAAACAACAGAAATAATGCAAATTATAAAACTGACTAAAAACAATAAATCCCCAGGACCTGACGGGTTAACAAACAAATATTTTAAAACCTTCAGAAATACTTTAGCCCCGCACCTTTCAGCCACATGTCGCCACATAATGATCACGGGTAATATACCACCCGAAATGCTTCAGGTCACAATAGTGGCTCTTCCCAAACCGGGCAAATCCCCTGAATACCCAGAAAACTTTCGTCCGATCTCCCTATTGAACTCCGACCTGAAAATCTACTCCAAATTGTTGGCCAATAGACTGTAGTCATCTTTGCACCATTGTTCAATGGGTGACTGAAATTAAAATTTATAAAAAGTGGGTGGAGTCTACAACAGCCAATCAAATTTCAGCCATTAGTTTAAATGGGAAAATTCTAACTGCCGCTGCTCTTAGACTGTTAATGGCAGGGTTCTGAAACTTGGCACAGTTTGTCACTGGAGGACTGCGACAATGTCTCTCATTTTGGGGATGCAAAAAGGTGGGCGGAGCCACAACCAATCAGATTTTCCCTATTGACTTCAAAGAGAAATCTTTAAAAAGCTGTCATTCTCACAGCATTTAAGCCACAGCACCCAAACTCGGCAGGGTGGGTCAGTGTGTGACAAAGGTTAAAGTATTTTTAAAAAAGTGGGCGGAGTTTACAACGGCCAATCAAATTTCAGCCATTTGTTAAAATGGAAAATTTTAAAATTGCTGCTGCTCAGACTTTTATAGGCACAGTCTTCAAACTTGGCGCAGTTGGTCACTGGAGGACTGGGATTAAAATTCCAAAAAGTGGGTGGAGCCACCAACAGCCAATCAGATTTCAAGCCAACATCCTGTGGTTTCTTCAGAAACGACACCATCTAGTTATTATTCTTGGCGCCCCCTCTCTTTCTAAACGCTACACCTCCTACAGTTTTAGGGGTACATACCCCAAACTTTCCACATTTCTTCGTGCTATAGCGAAGTTCGTTGCTTATGCTTTAATAACCGTTCCACCAAACGCCACTTTTTTCCCATAGACTTTAGAAAAATTTCAAGTCGCTCTCACCCGCACAGTTTTGAAGCTACATTCCCCAAACTCGTACCACATATTGTTGGTGTCACCCCGAACAAAACTGTGAATTTTGGTGGGGGGGGGACGACGACACCCCAAAGTGGGCGGAGCTAGCAACGGCCAATGAAAATTTAGCAATTTTCTATACGCTACTCCTCCCACAGTTTTAGGAGTACAATTACCAAACTTTGCACACTTGTTCGGCACATACCCGAATAGGTTGCTTGTTGTTTGTTAAGCGATCCCACCGTGGGGCGGCCCCGCGAAGATGCCATTTTTTCCCATAGACTTTCATTGGAAAATTTTAAACTTTTGCCACTCGTACAGCTTTTAAGTTAAATTCACCAAACTTGGCTCACTTATCATGGGATCAACCTGAAAATTTCTGTCACATTTTGGGGACTCTAAAAAGTGGGCGGGGCCACAAAGAACCAATCAGAATTTCCTTATTGACTTTAATGAGAAACCTTTAAAAAGCTGTCATTCTCACAGTATTTAAGCCACAGCACCCAAACTCGGCAGGGTGGGTCAGTGTGTGACAAAAGGTTAAAATTTATAAAAAGTGGGCGGAGTCTACAACGGCCAATCAAATTTTAGTCAGTTGTTTTAATGGGGAAATTTAAACTGCCGCTGCTCTTACACTGTTAATGGCAGGGTCCCCAAACTTGGTACAGTTGGACAATTTAGGATTAGGATTAAAATTCAGAAAAGTAGGTGGGGACAAAAACAACCAATCAGATTTCTTTGATTGATTTCAATTGGAAAATTGAAAAATGCAGAAAAATGAAAAATGCTGCAATTATTGATGTCATGGGCTTCAAATATCAGAAATCAGGTCATAGATTACTTCGGCTTCAAAGATATAAAAAGTGGGTGGAGCCAACAACAACCAATCAGATTTTCCCTATTGACTTTAATAAGAAAATTTTAATTGCTGTCATTCTTACAGTATTTAAGCCACAGCACCCAAACTTTGCACCGTAGGTCATTGGGTGACTGGGGGAAAAAAAATGTATAAAAAGTGGGCGGAGTCTACAATGGCCAATCAAATTTCAGCTATTTGTTTAAATGGGAAAAATTCAAACTGCCGCTCCTCTTAGAGTGTTAATGGCAGGGTCCTGAAACTTGGCACAGTTGGTCACTGGAGGACTGTGACAATGTATATCTCATTTTGGGGATACTAAAAAGTGGGTGGAGCCAACAAATCAGATTTTCCTTATTGACTTCAATGAGAAACCTTTAAATTGCTGTCATTCTCACAGTATTTAAGCCAGAATACCCAAACTTTGCACCGTAGGTCATTGGGTGACTGGGGTAAAAGAAAAAATTATAAAAAATGGGCAGAGTCTACAACGGCATATCAAATTTTAGCCATTTGTTTAAATGGGAAACATTCAAACTGCCGCTGCTCTTAGACTTTTATTGGCACAGCCTTCAAACTTGGCGCAGTTGGTCACTGGAGGTGTAACGGTCACGTCCACACACACACAGGGGGAAGGGTAGTGACCACTGCGCTCCACCCTCACCCCTGGCCCTGCCTACTTGCCTCACGAGTCCTGATGACAGGGGACAACTGGACGGCAGTCCCTAACTTAGGATATGTGCAGGGAAGACAGACAAGACAAAATACGGAACATGAACGGACCGGGTCAGAACCAAGAGAGCTACGCAGTACAACGGATTAAGCAAAGAATGGTCAGGAGAAGCTGGGGTCAAATACCAGGAGAGTAGCGAAGTACAAAAGGAGTCCTAAGAGAGTAGTCAGGTGGGAGCCGAGGTCACAATACCAGGATGGATGCGCAGTACAGGAGGAGCAGGCAGAGGATCGTCAGGGAACAGGATCAGGTAAGTATTCAGTAGTCCAACAAATAGCCAGGAACCTAGAAATTAACAGGCAACCTGTGGCCAGCAGGCTGCCTGTATTTATAGTGGGGAGTGAGGGTCATGTGACGTGGCCAGCGTCACATGACTGACAGGCCAACCAGTCGAGCACCGAGTGATCAGCTCGGCGCTCAAGGCAGACTATGAGCAGGGAGCCAGCAAAGCCGCCCTGGGAATGAGGTCAAGCACAAATCCTCATTCCCAAAGCTAAGCAACAGGTCTGCGGGCAATGGGGGACCGAGTGCACCTTCGGAACCCCGTGACAGGAGGACTGGGATTAAAATTCAAAAAAAGTGGGTGCCACCAACAGCCAATCAGATTTCAAGCCAACATCCTGTGGTAGACACTATCTAGTTGTAATTGTAGTTAGATCCTGAGGAGGACTTGGGACTGTGTTAGCGTAGTTAGGACCGTATTAGTGTGTTTGTTTATTTATATTGCTGTGTGCTGCTATATATATATATATATATATATATATATATATATATATATATATATATATATATATATATATATTCCATTGATATAGATATATAATTATAAGCAAATATTAGACTGACGGATAGTGTGTTAATAAATACCTTTTATTAAGCACAGTGTGTAGTCTTTTGTAGTAGTAAGGCGCCGCAGCAATAGCCGCAGGTAGTTCAGTGTAGAGTAAGGTAATCAGTAGTGTTTGCTGTTTATTTAGGCGGAGACATCATTAGACGACGCACGCCTATTTATGAATATGAATTATTGAGATTTGCATAAATATCAATAATTTATATTCCCTTTAACATACCACAATCTCATTAACAATGGCCCAAAGCCTACGCTATTAACTTAGATGCTTTCCCCGAATCATATCGAATAGTAATTACTCACGCAATTATAGCAACCAGAACAAAAATTGCTCAGTACTGGAAAAACCCAAAACCCCCTCCACTGATGTAAACAATTACTGTTAATGGCGTTAATTATTTCCATGAAATGATAAGTGCCGCCACTAATAACAAAACAGCCATATTTAAAATTGCATGGCATTACTGGCTTCACCCTCATTTCAACAGGGTTTTAACAGATTTATCGTAAAGGATATTAGGATCGCTCCTTGTTACTCTTTTGTCACCCTTCTTTCTTCCCCCTTTTACCCTTTCCCTATCTCTTGTTTTTGTTTTATCATTGTATTATTTGTACTCAGTATCATCTTGAACCCCTATGTTGGGGGATTATAAGACTTGTACAAATTTATTTTGTCATTGTAAGCAGACTCACATACAAATTTTTGGTTTGTATTCTTTTATTCCCTTTTTGAAAGCAATAAAATATATGTTTTAAAGGAAACGGACAATGGGGACAAGTCCAGTCTGGGGGAGTCCAAGAGCCAGGATAACATGAGTGATGCCAGACACTGGCCACAAGCTGGGACACCCCAATCAGAACGGAAAAATAACCCTGATGTGAACTCTCCTTTACTCTTCTAGCTGTCACTGAAGGATGAAGAACTTTCCTCCCATCTTGTCTTAGAGTTCCCCAATACAATTATTGGGGGAACTCAAAGACAAGATGGTGGATGAGCTGCGAAACATGGCGCAGGTGCGTCCACTGCCGCGGATCTGGAACACGGCAAAACAAAATGTTTTTGTTTTTTTCCCCCCGGGGGGTGGCGGCATTGTGGGGGGAGGGAAAGTGCATTTTGTTGTCAGGGAACCAGTGGGGCCGTTTCGCATCGGGTTCGCAGGCGCGGGTGCAGATGGCAACTCCTCTTCCTCCTGACAGGACACCTGACGCTGATGTGGCCAGTGCGCCTGCACGAGTCAGACGCCGGGTGCACGTGCGCGGTACACAAGCCGCGTGCGCTGGGATACGAGCGTAGTGCGCATGCGCCATTCCACACCACAGGTGCTACTCAGGCTGGAGGAGGGCTTCAGCCTCCGTAACTTGCCCTCAGCCTTATGATTAGCTTCTGTAATGGATCTCCGGGTACCTCCGTTGATAGGTGCTCCTAGTGCTTTCCGAGGACTCCAAGCACTCCACTTGACACCGTACGCACTGCAGACCCCACGAACCGCCGAAGCTTGGTTGAGGTCTCACCGTCTCCTACCCACCCTGGACCTACAACAAGGCTCCAGTGGGTGAACCTCTCCTAAAACCAGAGAGCAGGAACAGCTCTTAAAAGAGCTAGTAGTTATAGCCAGGGGAGTATAGCAAATCTCCCAGCGTATAGCAATCCCCCAGTGTCGATCAGTTACCCAAACACCAGCCTCAACATGATGAAGGATAAAACAGGAACTCTTTATTGAGGGCTACCCGCCCGTATTTATGCAGGTCCCCATCTGGTGGACACGCTCCTAGGGGACCAGAAGGAAGACGGACACAGGACAGATACGTAGCACTCAGGATACACAGACACAACACATCCCCACAATGCATCATGGTTTCCTCCTCTCTGCCCTGGAGACACCCGAGGAGAAATTCAATTATCTCTCAGGACAAAGGGAAATCGCCAATACACATGTGGAGACAACAGGACAGAAATCACCACCCAAACACACAATGTCACACCCCCATAGCAAACACAGACATTTAACATAGCCCCAGATAGCTCAAGTCTGAGTGCATATCATTAGGTGAATGGCACTCAAAATATACGAATACCATAAAATTAGCTATCTGGGTACCCTCACATAACAAAATACAATTCTAAAGACAGATTTAAGCTGTGCGGCCCGTCTGTCTTCTCCTTTAAAGCTAGTATGGGTCATAATCCTGAGGCAAGAGGCTGGTAAACAGGCCTCTCCAAAACCCAGTGGCGAGGTTGGTTTCGCCACAGCTTCTGACTAAGGAAGCCTCCTGGTTGCCCGACAACCAGGGGGGCGGTCTTGGGTTCACTGTGTACTTAAAGCCAGTCAGTCAGAGACTTGACTCATTGCCGAGTTTTTTAACCTTATGGTGAACACCCAGCTCTTTCCTGTGAATCCGCTGATTATTCTGACTTCCCAGCTACAGACTCCTTGCCTGTTCCCTCGATTACAATTTCTGCTGCCCGCCACGACCCGGAACTGGAACCAACTACCCGATTGGATTGACCTTTTGTACTACACTAATTTTTGGGATTATTTCGTCCCTGCCAAGGGGTTCCACACCTGATCCACTATTCCAATGTGCACCTAAATTGCATTTTAGCTCACACTGACCCTTCTAGTCTGGTACAGGGTACTAAAAGCTATGTCTGACAGCAAAGTCCGGTCCTAGAGAGGGAAGAGACTGATTCATCTAGAATTCTGGACTCTACCACTGGTTAAAATGGGCAGAAGTCTGAGTGGCGTGTTGTAAAATAACATACTAACACTTTAGTAGGCTAGGTTCATTTTAAGGATCATAAAAGCCCAGCACTTGTGTGAAGTGTCAATTTTGACAGATCTTGAGACGACAATAGTATTTGAAAGGTTAGGAATCCTCCTGCCTCAGCATATAATTATTAGCTTAACAAATAAGGAATATTTAGAAAATCATTATGTAATGGGTTTTACTTGTTAACCATATATGCTTGTTGGAATGTTAAAGATGGGTTTAACAGCTGCAAGTATACGCTAAATACACTATGATGCGCAGCCAGAGTGAAAGAGTGGAGTCCTCAAGGAGCAGAAAGTGCCGATAATCAGCCGATTGAAACAGACAATGGGGACGAGGTCCCTTTGAAATAATTGAGACTATGGGCCAAGTAATGATTTTGGTTCAAAGAGCACCGAATGCTTTAAAGATTATTTGCAGAAAACAAAAATGGTGGGTACATGTTGATCAATGTAGATTGCATGTACCAAAATAATGATACTGCTTTCCTTCATAGGGAATGAAACTCTTCATGGGACATGCAATCTACAACAAACAAAGATGTCTTAATAAAAGCTGTTTCATGATGGGAATGTCAGTCGATTATGACGTTCACAACGGCTACGTTCGCAGAATTCCTTCATGATAAAAAGAGTGACCATGATACAGAGACTTCAATCCTTGCACGAAGAAGGATTTTGTCTTGAGAATTTTCTGGAAGAACAAATTCAGGATATTTCCAAAGACATTTCTGGAAGTCTTTGTATGGGTTATGGCGCTAACTGTTGTATTGAATTAAATTTCAAACATGATACACACATTCAATTACATGCAACAGCAGGTCCCAAACCAAAGTTCACTCAATTACAAGGAACATTAACACATAACAATAGAACAGGTACATGGGAGTGTACATCGATAGATTTATTATACTGGAGTATTGTGATAAAAGGAAATTAATCAGCTATATGGTCTGGAGATCTTACAAATGATATGATAGCATTAGAAAGAGTGGGAAAATCTCGAGAGGAAATCTGGTTTCAAACCCCGAATTACATAACAGATCCATCAATTCTTCCCATAACAGGAAAGGTTGATGAAGATTGGGTGGAAAGTTGGAGATTCCAAATAATTAGGGAACCCGTCAATGTTAATATAACCATTTCATAGGTACAAATGTTATTATTCCAGAAGTTCAAATCACTCCAACATTGGTGAATATTCAGGAAGGAAAAGATCCATTATATTTAAAATGCAACACAAGATTAGAGATTCCTTCTGAATCAGTGGTAACTTGGACTAAAGGAGAGGGATTTTTAGGTAGTTTCTATAATGGTCCAACTAATGTGATTCATAGAGGTCAATTTGGGAATGTAAAATGGATTAACAAAAAGTTTATATTTTATCAAGACCATCCATCTCCCAAAGATTCAAGAATTTATCAATGTTGCATATTAACTATAACCATAAACAATTAAACTGTAAATGTCACTGTATGGTTACATACAGAAAATATTTGTACCAAGGTTAAATTCAAACCATCTAGTACTTTCCAGATTAATCACTTCCAGTCGAAGCCTCTTTTGAGAAAGGGTAAATCTGTCACCCTAATTTGGACATTTAATATATCCGACTGGAAAATATCCTCAAAGTATCCTCAATGTGGAAAACATCTTGCTAACATGGGGGAAGGTTAGGAACGATGGTTCAAGTAGAGTATTTAAAAGCAAACCAGAACTAAAAGAGGTATAGTGGAGGGTATTTTAGGAGGAATAGGTACCTTTGGAAGCTTGGTCAATACAATGAATATAAATTAATTACAATCAGATTTAAAAACAATAGGTTATCTGGGAAAGAAAGGAATTAAAGTCCAGAAAAGTCTAAACAAGCTTTTGGAAAAAATGATTGTTAATTCTGTAGTTGTTTTAGGATCTTCAAGATGTTACTTTAGGTTTGATCAGAAGTGAACAAGAGTCAGAAGTAGCCAGGGCATGTATAGAAATCCAAATAGAATATTCTACGAATTTAAAAATGATGGCTTAGGCTTAACAAAGTGGAATTACTCCACTTGGTATACTAGAAAATTTACCTATGGAATATAATTATAGTATGAGCCGGAAAAGAACAAATGGTTGTTCCAGTAACTGTTTTAGGAGTTCCTGTGAGTGAAACACAGTTGATTATTGTGGCGAAACCAACCTCGCCACTGGGTTTTGGAGAGGACTGGCTGCTGGCCTCTTGCCCCTGGATTATGGGCCACATACTAACTTTTAAACCCCTGAACCTATTCAAGTGAATTTTGGATAGGTTTGTCCCCAAGTTATACTGTTTAAATTGATGTAAGTTATATGTATGGCCAATGTAAACTCACAAAGTTGTAACAATTTATAATAAGTGTAAGGGCTCTTTCACACTTGCGTTATTGTATTCCGGCATAGAGTTCCGTCGTCGGGGCTCTATGCCGGAAGAATCCTGATCAGGATTATCCTAATGCATTCTGAATGGAGAGAAATCCGTTCAGGATGCATCAGGATGTCTTCAGTTCCGGAACGGAACGTTTGTTGGCCGGAGAAAATAGTGCAGCATGCTGCGCTTTTTGCTCCGGCCAAAAATCCGGAACACTTGCCGCATCGACGGATCCGGATCAATACCCCATTGAAAGGCATTGATCCGGATCCGTCCTAAAATCTTCCGTTGTTACGACGCAACAACGGATCCGGAAGTTGCGCCTGCGCCAGGAAGTAGGAAGGTCTTGGCTGGCGCGAACTTGCACAGACAACCCGTGCGGGAGAGGACAGGTCGTGTCATCAGCTCCTGGAGGTGAGTATTCAATGTGTGTTTTGTTTTTTAAATACATCGACTACATACATCTACTATGTCCTAGACATAGTAGATGCATGTAGGAGGCAGCAAATGAATTTCGGGGGTAGTAGTCTCCAGGGGAATGCTGCCCCCAGCAACCAGCATGCAGTCACCCCAGCCTTAGTCCCAAGTGCTTTTTCTTTGGGACTGCAGCTGGCTGGGGTGACTGCATGGTGGATGTTGGGGGTAGTAGTCACCCCAGCATGCAGTCACCCCAGCACCCAGCATGCAGTCACCCCAGCTTCAGTCCCAAGTGCTTTTTCTTTGGGACTGCAGCTGGCTGGGGTGACTGCATGGTGGATGTTGGGACTGGTGCTGGGGTGACTGCATGCTGGGGTGACTACTACCCCCAAGTGCTTTTTCTTTGGGACTGCAGCTGGCTGGGGTGACTGCATGGTGGATGTTGGGGGTAGTAGTCACCCCAGCATGCAGTCACCCCAGCACCCAGCATGCAGTCACCCCAGCTTCAGTCCCAAGTGCTTTTTCTTTGGGACTGCAGCTGGCTGGGGTGACTGCATGGTGGATGTTGGGACTGGTGCTGGGGTGACTGCATGCTGGGGTGACTACTACCCCCAAGTGCTTTTTCTTTGGGACTGCAGCTGGCTGGGGTGACTGCGTGGTGGATGTTGGGGGTAGTAGTCACCCCAGCATGCAGTCACCCCAGCACCCAGTCACCCCAGCTTCAGTCCCAAGTGCTTTTTCTTTGGGACTGCAGCTGGCTGGGGTGACTGCATGGTGGATGTTGGGGGTGGTAGTAAGGTGGTACTGTTGTTTAATATTAATGTGTTAAAACTTTCATCTTTTTGTTCTCATTTTTCTTTTAGGTTATATTTTTTGGGAGAAAGACCTGAATTAATACATTTAAAAAAAAAATTTCCAGTAAGTATCTTTTTTGATGGATTTTTTATAATGATTCAAAATCAATTGTTTAATTATTTTTAATTGTTTCAATAGGCTATTCAAGCGAGTCCGGGAACTCTCCTCCAAGGCGACGAGTTCGCTTGGAAACGGTATGTCATGTTTTAAAGTTTTATTTTATTATCCCATCCATGTCCAAAATATTATAATTTTTTTCTTTTACAGCAATCGTCAACGGAGGAGAGGTATTCCGGCCCAGCTCCGACAGCGGAAGAGGAGGAAGTCGGGGGTGGACACCATGAATCGGTAATTAAAATAAAAAAAAGATGTATTGTGTTTTTTCATAATTCTTATAATTTATGGTTATTAAATTGATATTCTTTTATTTTAGTCTAATCCTACTGTTGCCTCAAGAGGTCGTCAGCAACCACCCACAAGGCGCCGGGGAGCACGCGGCGGTCGGGGACGTGCGAGTATATCTCAGTATTGAATGTTGTTATATCATATGTGTAAATTATTAAATTATTTTTTAAAATTAATACATTTTCTAATTTTTTTTAGGGTTCAAGGGCCTCTGCCAGAACGGATGAGGAGGAATTATCCGGTTTCTATATAGACAATGAACTCCTCATCCATCTGGTGGAGGAATGCGTCCCAATCTGGGACCATACCGACCGCCGCCATGCAGACCATCACCTGACCCAGAGTCTGTGGATGGAGATTTGTGGCAAAATGCTGACAGATTGGGACGACCTCAGTGAAGGCAAACAGGAAGATTGCAGTAAGTATCCTTAAATTTTTTTAATTGATTAGTTCTGTCATATCCAAACCGTGGCCCTCCAGCTGTTGCAAAACTACAACTCCCATCATGCCCTATCCAGGCATGCTGGGAGTAGTAGTTTTGCAACAGCATTAGGGCTGCGGTTTGGTAAATGCCAGTAATTTGAGAGTAATGTTTATTTTTATATTTTTCAGAGACGGCAGTCATGGTGCGATGGCGCTCAATAAGGGACCACTACAAAAAAGATTACAATGAGGAGGTCAATCGTCCGAGTGGGTCTGGCGGAACCCGCCGGCAGCCGTACCGCTATGCGGCTGCCCTAGGGTTCCTACGTAGAACCCTAGAGCTGCGAAGGTAAAAAAATCCCTAAAAAAATGGTAAAATTTTAAATTTTAAAAACATGCTAATTTATTTTTTTTATTTTTTTTTTACAGAACAACTAGCAGTACTCGGGCGCCAGAACCTCCTTGTGAAGGTCATCAAGAGGCGGTCCCTGCTGAGCTGCCACCCGCGGATCCCTCTCCACCTGTTCCAGCACCTGGTCAGGACCCAAATCGTCCTCTACTGGTTCCCTCTGGTGACGCAACAATGGCCGTTATGGCGCCAATTTTGAGGAGTTGATGCGTCGCCAGAGGGCCGGTAGAAGCCGCCAAGCTGATTATGAAGACCTCACAAGGCTCTTGTATGAGACCTTGTGTGGTTACAGCAATAGGATTGTAGCCTTGGAGGCCGAGCAGAGAAGTCAGCGGGAGTTTGTGGCGCAGTTTTCTCTGCCGGGCCCGCTACAACCCTATTGGCTGTCAGTTAATCAGCAGGTGGCGGACTTCACGCCCGACCAGGTGTTGGAGTTGAGACGTAGGGTGGAGGATGCGGTGTGGGATTTGAGACACCGCACAACTTCCGTCCCCCAACCACCAACCTATCCCCCCTCCCATTCCTATCCCCCCTCCCATTCCTATCCCCCACCACAACCTCCTCAGCCCTTCCAACCTCCTCACCCCTTCCAACCTCCTCACCCCTTCCAACCCGTCCACCTCAACCACCTCCCCATTCTACAACCCCCGAGTCTTTTCAACACTGTTCTCTCTCTCCTCCTAACTATTTCCAACAATCAACTTTCACCACTCCTTCGCTGGCTCGGACAACTCCTTCACCCAATCCCCCATCCCGTTTGCATACTCCCGCTGTCTCTCCTCCCACATCGCACATTTCAGTCTCCACCAGAACTTACGAAGGTGGAGAGGGATCAAGCCGTGCACTGCCTTCCACCCCCCAACCTCCTCCTCCTCCTCCAAATCCTCAATACCAGGATTTGTAATTTTTTTTTGTTTGAAATTTTATATTAATATTGTTTTATTTATATATATATATATATATATATATATATATATATATAATTTTATTTTATAAAATTCAGTAAAAGTTATTTTAAAAGTTTTTATGTGTCCTTGTGTTTTTTTTTTTTACTTATCTAAAAATAAAGGCCTGACATGCTCTCACACCGCTTGGGGAGCGACACTGCAACTGTCGCTCTACAGGCGGTGGGAGAGGGTGTGGTGGATAAAGGCCTGACATGCTCTCACACCGCTTGGGGAGCGACAATGCAACTGTCGCTCTACAGGCGGTGGGAGAGGGTGTGGTGGATAAAGGCCTGACATGCTCTCACACCGCTTGGGGAGCCAGCCAATGATAGTGGCTACTCATGCGGTGATAAGATATTTTTACAAAAATAATATAAATTATTTAAAAAGAAACACCATACTACTATATTTGAAAAAGTTATTAAACTTTATTAATGATCAATTTTTTGGAGAAAAAAAAAAGCAACAGTAAAAAATTACAATTTTAAACATTCTGGTCCTGCCACTGTAAACGTCCAGCATCTGAGCTGAAGTAGGCAGCAAATGAATCACACATGGCGGACACCGCCACAGTACCACGTGGTCCAAAAGTTTCAATACTAGTCATTTCGCTGTCCTCGATTATTCGTTCAATGGCGGGTTCTTTAGTCCGTATGAAATTGTGAAGAACTACACCACACTTTACCACTTCGTCTACAGTTTCAATCTTCAACTGAATCGGTTTAGCAAAAACTCTCCATTTAGAGGCAAGGATCCCAAAGGTGCACTCGACCATTCTTCGTGCCCTTGTTAACCGATAATTGAAAATCCGTTTTGTGGCATCCAATCGACGGCTGGAGTAGGGTTTAATCAGATTTCTAGACATTTGGAAAGCTTCATCACCCACCAAGACGTATGGCAGTGGTGGACTGTCGGTTACAGGCATAGGTTCAGGAGGTGGAAAGTCAAATTGCCGATTGTAAACGCTCCGTCCCATGAAAGAGCTTTTAAAAATCATTGAATCATTGGTGCGGCCATATGCACCAATATCAACTGCCACAAACCGGTACTCAGCATCAGCGATGGCCATTAAAACAATTGAAAAATACTTTTTATAATTAAAAAATTCTGATCCGGTACCTGGTGGCTTTATAATACGGATATGTTTTCCGTCCACTGCGCTGACACAATGCGGAAATTGACACACCTCAGAATTTTTTTTTTCAATTTGAAGCCATCTCTGCTGATTCGGAGTAGGTATGAACTCCTCATGCAGTTCCTCCCATAAAACTTGACAGGTTTCTTTTACAATTGTCGAAATCGTTGAAATCCCAAGCCGGAAATGGTAGTGTAGCGAGGTGAAACTGTCACCTGTAGCCAGAAAGCTGAAAAAAAAATATAAATAAAATATTAGATTAGTAATTTGAAATACTTAAAAATTTAAGATTATGGATTTGTCAAATTTGATATGGCCTGAATCACTATAATTATTAAAAATATCGTTAGGAGTAAAATGTTTCTATACTTGAAAGCCTCAATACATATTTAACGACTGTAATATTTAAATACATACAGATTAGTATAGCTGCTCTAAAAATCTTCTTAAAAAATTGTTAATGAAGTATAAATAGTAAAAAACACATATAAATAATTAAAATTAATATATCTATATGTCATTATCTTACCGGATGGTCAACATGAGTCGTTCTGTAGGTGACACACTCCTGCGGAAATACATATCCATCCTGGCCAGTCTCGGTGATACTCGGTCTAGGAGCTCATCAAAGCTAGCCATATTCATGCGAAAAAAATTATTAAATTTTTCAGGATAATGACGCAATTCCGGGTACATGACTTCAAATGCTCCTTCGGTAATCCGTGCAGACGAAATTGGATGAACCCAATACCGACGAAGACAACGCCGACGTCTATCTCGCTGTTTCCTCCATCTTGAAACAAAAATCAAGGCTTTGAAAGCAAACTCTTGTTCAGGCATCATCCTGGCGACAATCCTAAGCAGAATCTGAGCTAGTCCCTAAAGGTTTACTTTTTATAGACCAAATTATTTGCATATTTTATTGTTGTACAACTATATAAGTGATAAGATTAGTTGTGATTAGATTAGTTTCTGATAATTTTATTGATAGGATTATTTTGCATAATGGATCCGCTCTAAAATAGACGACGGATCCGCTGTTTAGACGGATCCGCTGGACAGATCCGGCTGCATACCGGATCCGTAGGACGGATCCGTAAAAAAAACGTAACGGTTGCATTCAGGATTTCCGGATCCGTATGTTCGGAAAAAAAGCGGAAAGACGCATCCGGAATGAAAAAATGATGCGTTCTCACGCGTTTTTCGGATCCGGTATGTAATTCCGGTAAATGGACTACACGACGGAACCGGCCAACGCAAGTGTGAAAGAGCCCTAACTTGTCAGCTTGGGAGGAAAATGCTGGGTGTGTTTCTATTGTGCCATTGTCCCATTGTGTGTTTAAATGGTGATGTCTGTCCTGTTGTCTGCACATGTGTATTGGTGATTTCTCTTTGTCCTGAGAGATAATTGGATTGCCCCTCGGTTGTCTCCGGGACAGAGGGGAGGAAACCATGATGCATTGTGGGGATATGTTGTATCATTGTATGTGTTGTAAATTACTGATTGGTTATATTTCAAACCCCTGTGGGCAGTACTATGTTTGTGGTTTATGAATAAAAGAGGCTGTACGTGAAGTACAGTCAGACCACTGCTTGACCCTCAACATGGAGCCTTGTCTCATTATTGGGGGGATTCGCTGTATGCTGTTAGAGGACCGATTGCCAGAAGTGTAAGCTGATCCCTGTTCGTCTGCTAGCAGCTATTCGTGAGGTTCCAGTTTGGAGTGCTATTTTGTATCCCGTTCGGGGTTTGGAGCATTCCCTTGTATGCCGTTACATTGGTGGCAGCGGTGGGATCGTTCCTACAGCCAGAAGGACAGCTACAGGAGACACCATTTCTGTGGATTCTACAATTTAAGGACAACGCATGTCCCAGTACAGCGTCCCTGATAGCAGCAGGATGGAACCAGCAGTGTTATATGAGGAGGAGGACCTGAATGGCCGGGATGCATTAAGGAAAGGCATCTGGTACCAGGCCCTGGATAATCTACAATACCAGCGGGGTGAGAGTCTCCCCAGTGAAGAGCAGCGGTTGCAGAAGCAAGTGGCCCTGCGGATGCCCTTCCTGGGAGAGCAGCCCCTGGAGGAATGGGTGAAGGAACTAGAGCACCGGGTATGGCAGGAGCTATGGCTGGAGGATGCCTACCAGGCGCTTTGGTGGTATATGGCACAGTATATACCCTGGACAGCCGAACATGACAAGCCAGAGGGAGAGGAGTTTTATGGTCCTGGCTTGTTATGGGAGTCCTTTGCAGAGCCTGACTTCGGGAGCCCTGCACAGTCCAGACTTCAGGACATTTTTTATGAGAGGGAGGCTAGGCATGAGTGGGATGACCCCCCATGAGGTAGAGCAAGACCTGGCTCACCTAGCAACCCTGGAGTGGGAACTGGAGCAGGACTACCGAGATCTCTTCCACTCCATTGAGAAGGCTCAGCAGGACGGTAAGGTGACAGACCCAGATCCAGACCCATTCAGCTGGGCAGATATTGTAGAGTGTTACTGGGAAGGACCCCAGGTGGCCGGTAGAGATGGGACCGAGGTCTCTCCACCGGTCCTGCAGGGAATTGGGAGCCCAGTCTCCATTCCCCAGCGGCAGTGTGAAGTGCAGGGAGAGGAGAGCAGCGCCCTCCCTCCCCAGCAGCAGGCTGAGTTACAGGGGGCAGAGGTAGTTGTTCCTGCCCCCCAGCAGCAGAGTGATATGCCGGGAAGGCAGTGTGAAGTGCAGGGAGAGGAGAGCAGCGTCCTCCCTCCCCAGCGGCAGGCTGAGGTACAGGGGGCAGAGGTAGTTGTTCCTGCCCCCCCAGCAGCAGAGTGATTTTTTGGGAATTGGGGGCCCAGTCTCCATTCCCCAGCGGCAGAGTGTCCAGCAGGGAATAGAGAGCCCAGTCTCCTTTCCCCAGCAGCAGGACACTGTATTGGGAGCGGAGACGGTTGGTCGCCCTCCCCAGCGGCTGGAAGTATGTATGGGAGAGGAGCTTGTTACCCCCTCTCCCCAGCGGCAGCTTAACGCACCAGGGGGAGACAGTAAGCCCCACAACAGTGCAGATGGGACCGTGGTCTCTGCACTTACAGCACAGGGGGTAGAGACAGTCGGTCTCCCCCTCCAACAACCAGACTCCAAGCCAGGGAGCAACACAGAGACCGGGAGTACCAGCTTCCAACATAATCTTGGTGGACTCACTGGACAGAGACAGGCTACCAAATGCAACAGGTCCAGTATTGGGTTGTGGGTGGGCTGCCAGACTAACTCAGGTACCGACCGGCGTGAGGTCAGGTACCTGGTTAGTCTTCCCTGGCGGGAGGGGGGGGGGGAGATGTGTGGCGAAACCAACCTCGCCACTGGGTTTTGGAGAGGACTGGCTGCTGGCCTCTTGCCCCTGGATTATGGGCCATATACTAACTTTTAAACCCCTGAACCTATTCAAGTGAATTTTGGATAGGTTTGTCCCCAAGTTATACTGTTTAAATTGATGTAAGTTATATGTATGGCCAATGTAAACACAAAGTTGTAACAATTTATAATAAGTGTAACTTGTCAGCTTGGGAGGAAAATGCTGGGTGTGTTTCTATTGTGCCACTGTCCCATTGTGTGTTTAAATGGTGATGTCTGTCCTGTTGTCTGCACATGTGTATTGGCGATTTCTCTTTGTCCTGAGAGATAATTGGATTGCCCCTCGGTTGTCTCCGGGTGTCACGGATGGTGTACAGGAAACAAGATAATGTAATACAATCAATGACTCACTGGATCCACAACTAAGGAACAAAAGGGAGATCCCTGCATAAGACCTGCAACTTTCCCTCACTGCTCAGCCTATGCGAACACCCCAAAGGTGGATGGGCGCATATCCACGTACCTCGGCTATCTAATACCTGAATACCCTACAATAGTGAGGGGACACGACCACCGGCTCCCTACACTAGACACGGAGGGAGTCAGGGTCTCCTAAAATCCAGCAGACAGAAAATAACAAATAAAGGAACAACACTTATCTTGCAGAGGACTGAGAAATAGAAACAGCATGCACACACACTCCAGGAAGTTGTATAAGCCGCACACTACTGCATTATGGGGAGGAACTTAAAAGGGCAGCAATCAGTCCAACTGCATGACAGCTGAGATAGACTAACGAGATGAGGAACTAAACCAAAACAAAGAAATTCAAGGAGGAGGATCTGGAAAGCTCCTGTCAGAGCTTCTCAGCTGTCTGGCTGTGACACCGGGACAGAGGGGAGGAAACCATGATGCATTGTGGGGATAGGTTGTATCATTGTATGTGTTGTAAATTACTGATTGGTTATATTTCAAACCCCTGTGGGCAGTACTATGTTTGTGGTTTATGAATAAAAGAGGCTGTACGTGAAGTACAGTCAGACCACTGCTTGACCCTCAACACGGAGCCTTGTCTCGTTATTGGGGGGGATTCGCTGTATGCTGTTAGAGGACCGATTGCCAGAAGTGTAAGCTGATCCCTGTTCGTCTGCTAGCAGCTATTCGTGAGGTTCCAGTTTGGAGTGCTATTTTGTATCCCGTTCGGTGTTTGGAGCATTCCCTTGTATGCCGTTACAATTATCAATTGCAATATACTGAATTTGTATATCATGGTTCTCATATAGAACAATTGGACCTTTCTTCAGGTCTACACTTTTTTTCTAAAATAATCTGTTTACCGGAACAAGATAAGGCGATTTATCATTCTTGTTTAACAGGCCAAACTGGATGGACAAATGTCTTTTTTCGGCCTTATATACTATGTTACTATGTTTCCATAATCAATCTTCTTGTCATGCACGGATTGAGAATGTATACTCAATTCATGATTTGATAACTCCAGTAGGTCCAAACAAAGTTTGTGTACAAGTGATTTCTGAGAAAGAAAAGGTCGTAGCATTTTTTTCTTTTGGTGTACATTACGAGAATTTGACAAAAGGTCTATATTGCTTGGAAGGAGACTTGAAAGCTATTTCTATGAACTTAGGAAGACTTAATATTTCTTCCATAAATACAAGCCAATTGAAAACCCTTCCAATGCAATTCAATCTCACTCGAATTGACAAGTTTCCGTGGGATGTGTGGACAGAAGAAATTAAAAAAAGATAAAGGTCTTTTGAAAATATTAAGCGAACAAGTAAAAGAAGCAGAAATTGCATTTAATAATCATCAAGGACAATTATCAGAAATAGAACATGAATGGAATATAGTGTCTGGAACATCTTGGTGCGGAAAATTGAAGAAATCTGTAAATATGTGGTCAAAATCTTCTGCACACACTGCAGTTGGGAATACTTTGTCCCATCCAATTATTATTATATTTATTGTTATATTTTTGTGTGTGTGTGTTATCTATCAAATTTTTATTATGTATAAGATTAGAAAAACATATAGTAAAATAAAGATAGAAAGATAGACATTTTAAAAGAAATGTTAAAAAAACTCAGTATTCCTATGTTGAATACTGAATCAAAAATTGATCAAACAACCAAGTGCTATAACATGGTCAATGAATGAATGTCATACGAATGGTGAGTAATTGCATTAAATTAGAAGGTTATGATTAAAAATGTATTTCTTTAAAATCATAATCAGGGGGGAATGTAAAATAACATACTAACATTTTTTAGCAAGCTAGGTTTATTTTAAAGACTTTGTGAATGTCAATTTTTGACAGACTTTTGTTTGGGGAATTACTTTTTCACAAATTTTAACTTAACTTGTGTAATTACTCGTTTGTTTCGTTTTTAGATTCTTTTGTTATGCTTCATCTATTTTTCTCTTCCTAAATTTTGTAACCTTTTTCTTTTTATGCAAATTAAATCCTTTTAACTTTTATCTTTCATCAAGAATTCTCCATATTTTGTTGGCTCCTTAAGCATTTCTTGCAAAATTAAGAAATGCTGGATGATCTTTAACAAGCGCTCACTGCACTGCATCTTATGAAGGGAAAACTACTGCACCACTGGCAAGGGGAACGTTGGCCACAGGCTGCTCTGATGTGGCCCCTTTAAAGCCAGCACAAGATGTGCAAGACCATTTTATTCTGTGAATTTGTTTGTACAGTCGTGGCCAAAAGTTTTGAGAATTACATAAAAATTGGAAAAGTTGCTGCTTAAGTTTTTATAATAGCAATTTGCATATACTCCAGAATGTTATGAAGAGTGATCAGATGAATTGCATAGTCCTTCTTTGCCATGAAAATTAACTTAATCCCAAAAAAAACTTTCCACTGCATTTCATTGCTGTCATTAAAGGACCTGCTGAGATCATTTCAGTAATCGTCTTGTTAACTCAGGTGAGAATGTTGACAAGCACAAGGCTGGAGATCATTATCTCAGGCTGATTGGGTTAAAATGGCAGACTTGACATGTTAAAAGGAGGGTGATGCTTGAAATCATTGTTCTTCCATTGTTAACCATGGTGACCTGCAAAGAAACGCGTGCAGCCATCATTGAGTTGCATAAAAATGACTTCACAGGCAAGGATATTGTGGCTACTAAGATTGCACCTCAATCAACAATTTATAGGATCATCAAGAACTTCAAGGAAAGAGGTTCAATTCTTGTTAAGAAGGCTTCAGGGCGTCCAAGAAAGTCCAGCAAGCGCCAGGATCGTCTCCTAAAGAGGATTCAGCTGCGGGATCGGAGTGCCACCAGTGCAGAGCTTGCTCAGGAATGGCAGCAGGCAGGTGTGAGCGCATCTGCACGCACAGTGAGGCGAAGACTTTTGGAAGATGGCCTGGTGTCAAGAAGGGCAGCAAAGAAGCCACTTCTCTCCAAAAAAAACATCAGGGACAGATTGATCTTCTGCAGAAAGTATGGAGAACGGACTGCTGAGGACTGGGGCAAAGTCATATTCTCCGATGAAGCCTCTTTCCGATTGTTTGGGGCATCTGGAAAAAGGCTTGTCCGGAGAAGAAAAGGTGAGCGCTACCATCAGTCCTGTGTCATGCCAACAGTAAAGCATCCTGAGACCATTCATGTGTGGGGGTTGCTTCTCATTCAAGGGAGTGGGCTCACTCACAATTTTGGCCAAAAACACAGCCATGAATAAAGAATGGTACCAAAACACCCTCCAACAGCAATTTCTTCCAACAATCCAACAACAGTTTGGTGAAGAACAATGCATTTTCCAGCACGATGGACATTTTGGGTCCATGGCCTGGAAACTCCCCAGATCTTAATCCCATTGAGAACTTGTGGTCAATCCTCAAGAGGCGGGTGGACAAACAAAAACCCACTAATTCTGACAAACTCCAAGAAGTGATTATGAAAGAATGGGTTGCTATCAGTCAGGAATTGGCCCAGAAGTTGATTGAGAGCATGCCCAGTCGAATTGCAGAAGTCCTGAAAAAGAAGGGCCAACACTGCAAATACTGACTCTTTGCATAAATGTCATGTAATTGTCGATAAAAGCCTTTGAAACGTATGAAGTGCATGTAATTATATTTCACTACATCACAGAAACAACTGAAACAAAGATCTAAAAGCACTTTAGCAGCAAACTTTGTGAAAACTAATATTTGTGTAATTCTCAAAACTTTTGGCCACGACTGTATATATGACTGGAAGTGTGGCAACTCAAGGACTAAATGTGCCCGATTTTGATCTAATGGTAGCATTTAGGTGCACCTATTTAGCCTGAGTCACAGGTAGGTTAGCGTTAGGTCCAATGCCAATTTGAGAGACCTTGAGGAGGTGAGCAGGCTCCGGTATGTTCTTGATATAAGAATATATTGGCGAAAGTCTCATTTTAATATCAGTGTGAAGGTTTAGCCAGATATTGTCAATTGCATTTACCAGTGCACTAATTCTTTGTCCATTCTGTGATCTAGATAATGAATCACATCTGCACAATTGGCTATCCTGTAAAAAAAAATAAAAAAAATCAGGATGTCCTGATGGTAGAATTGTTCCATAGACTGATTAAGGCGTTCAGTCTGCCCATTACTCTCAGGATGGTAGGCGGAAGAAAAAGACAATTAAATTTTACATCTTTGACAGAAGGCCCTCCAGAATTTGGACACAAACTGTACACCCCTGTCAGAAACAATATTCTCCGGGATGCCATGTAAACGAACAATCTCTCACAAAAATAGATGCCAGGGTTTTGGCATTCAGAAGTTTAGACAGGGGAATGAAATGAACCATCGACCACTACCCAAACCACAGTCTTACCCTCCGCCGGCAGTAGGTCAGTTATAAAGTCCATCGAGACATGGGACCAGGGTCTACTGGGAATGGGTAGGGGTCATAGGTTACCAGCAGGGCAAGTCCTAGGTGTCTTTTACCTGGCACAAACCTCACAGGCTGACACGTAGGACTTAACATCCCTGGTCACAGTGGGCCACCAATAAGATCTAGAAACCAGATCCTTAGTGCCCTTAAAACCCGGATGTTCACAAAAGGCAGAATCGTGACACTCACCCAACAGCTGGAGACTATATTGTACGGGAACAAATAACTTATCTGTTGGGGTGGATGCTGGTGCCAGATGTTGTTCAGCCTTAATGCGAGCTGAGATATCCTGGGTAAGAGCTGCTAAGAAGATGTTTGCTGGTAGGATGGATTCAGGAGGTACCTCAGTGGGTTGAAAACCATGGAAGCTCAGAGATTGTGAAGGCAGACGCACTTTTTTACTTCCCGGCCTGAACGTAATGGAGAAATCAAAACGGGTAAAAAACAGAGCCCATCTGGCTTGACGGGGATTCAACCTCTTAGCAGGCTCAAGAAACGTTAGGTTTTTATGGTCAGTGACAACAGTTACTCGATGCCTTGCCCCCTCCAAAAAATGTCTCCACTCTTCAAATGCCCATTTAATAGCCAGCAGCTCCCTATTCCCTATGTCATAGTTTCTCTCCGTGGGAGAGAATTTCCTGGAAAAGGCGGCACAGGTTAGGGAGGCTAGCAGGACCTTGTGAAAGGACTGCTCCTGCACCGTCCTCAGACGCATCTACTTCCACAATAAAGGGTCTTTCCTGATCACATTGGATCAGAATGGGAGCGCTACTAAATGCCTTTTTTTAAATGTTTGAAATGGCCTCAGTAGACCAAATCCAAATCCACCCCTTTCTTAGTAAGGTCGGTCAATGGTTTAGCTATTACAGAAAAATTCATTGTAAATTTACAATAGTAATTAGCGAAACCCAAAAACCGTTGTAAGGCCTTTAAGGATGAAGGCTTTACCCATTCCTTAATTGCTAGTACCTTACCAGGATCCATCTTGAAGGCGTGTGGAGTCAAAACATGCCCTAGAAACAGTATCTCCTGTACACCAAAGAGACATTTCTCTAGTTTAGCGGATAGCCGATTCTCCCTCAACACCTCTAAAACTTGTTTGACATGAGACATGAGATTCGAAATCAGGAGAGAATATCAAAATATCGTCAAGATAGACAATAATACATTTACCTAAGAACTCCCTAAGAATATCGTTCATAAAGTTTTGGAACACAGCTGGGGCATTGCTGAGTAGTGATGAGCGGCAGGTGCCATTCGATTTTGACGAAATTTGCGAATATTCGATTGAAAATTAGTTTCATATTCATCGAAATCGAATATTCGTCATTATTGTAGTTATCGCGATTAATATGCGATTTAAATAATCGCGTATTGCGATTTTAACTTAAGGTTTGATATCTAGAATTAGCGAAAATGACGAATGTATTCGTCATATTCCTCAAAACCAAGATAACAAAGTATTCTCCATCTTCGTTTTAGCTACCTATTCGTCAACTTCGCTAATTCTAGCAATCAAATAGGAAAGTTGACTATAGAGACAGCTGTGTTTAATTCGCCATGCGATTATATTACTTTGCTTTTTTTGTTTTTTTATAAATAGAATCATTATAATAATCAAGAATTATTTATAACTATTCAAATTTTATCAAAGTAATATAATCGCATAGCGAATTAAACACAGCTGTCTCTATAGTCAACTTTCCTATTTGATTGCTAGAATTAGCGAAGTTGACGAATATGGAGCTAAAACGAAGATGGAGAATACTTTGTTATCTTCGTTTAGAGGAATATGACGAATACATTCGTCATATTCGCTAATTCTACCAAGCCAACCATAGTAAACCAGGTCCAAGTTGAAATAGCAATGCGATTAATTTAAGTTCTAATAATCGAATTGCGATTTCAACTTAGCACTGCTATATTCAATATTCGTTATATTCCATATTCGTTAATTCTAGCCTAATATGGAATATAGCAGTGCTAAGTTGAAATCGCAATTCGATTATTAGAACTTGAATTAATCGAATCGCGATTTCAACGTAATTCTCAAATCCGACAGTACATTCTAGTATGGAGACGTTCCCATGGTGATGGGGACGCTCCATGAGCACGGAAGTCGTCAGAAGCGGCAACGGACACTGCCTGGAGCAGCCAGGAATCCTAAGGACAGGTAAGAACTACTTTTGGGAAGTGGGAAAGAAAAAAATATAATAAAAAAAAAAATATATAATAAAAATAAATAAATAAATAAATATAAATATATATATATATATATATATATATATATATATATATAAACAAAAAAGTTCAGTGGCAGCACCGTCAGGGGAAAAATTACGGGTGCAGCTGGCCCAGTGTGGATAAAAGCCAATCCAAATAGATAAAATTGCAAAAAAAGGGCAGCACTCCAGAAAGTAAAAGAAGAAAAACTTTAATTACCCATATATATATATATATATATATATATATATATATATATATATATATATATATATATATATATATATATATATATATTTATTAATAATAATTATTATTATTATTATTAATAATATCGAATTTATAGCACTATATTCGAAATATTCGCGAATTAGCGAAGTGCCGATATTCGCTAAAAAAAACCAAAAACAATATTCGAATATTTGCGCTCAACACTATTGCCGAGTCCAAAAGGCATCACCTGATATTCAAAATGTCCTGCCGGAGTATTGAACGCTGTCTTCCATTTGTCTCCCTCCTTGATTCAGATTAGATTGTATGCCCCTTTCAGGTCAATCTTGGAAAACAAGGTTGCACCCAGAAACTGGTTAAATAAATCTGGAATCAATGGGAGAGAGTATCCATTCTGGACAATGATTTTATTTAATCTCCGATAATCAATACAAGGCCTAAGACCTCCATCCTTCTTAATAAAAAAAAAACCCTGCTTCCATAGGAGAGACTGAAGGTCTAATGTGCCCTTTACCAAGGCTCTCCTTAATATAATCTTCCATGGCCTTGCGTTCAGGCTTAGAAAGATTATAAATTTGCCCTTTAGGAAATTTGGCACCCTCAATTAGCTCTATGGCGCAATCATAAGGTCTATGGGGGGGTAGAACTTCTGGAGTAGGGGATGAGAATACATCAGAATACTCCTTAAGGACTGAGGATAATGTGTTAAATTTTACTGAGACCCCAGCCTGTACCACGGACAAGCATGAGTCACACTTTGGTCCAAAGGGGAGTTGGTGAAATGGGGACCTATCTATAGTGGGGTTATGTAAACGGAGCCAAGGCAACCCTAGTACCATCTCAACCGGTAGGTTCTCCAAGACTAAAAAAGAACATCTCTCAGAGTGACACACACCTACGGTTAGAGAAATCTCAGAGGTACATGACCTCACCGTACCACCAATCAGGGGAGTAGCATCAAATTGCCATGACATGGATAGGTTTAGGTAAGGCAATCATTGGAATACCCAAATTTACCAGCATATTCAAAGTCAATAAAGCTGGCCGCTGAGCCAGAATCAATAAAGGCCTTACCCGGCCACTTATTAACCCCCAGAGAAACAGTTATGGGTAGCAAAAGTTTACATTTAGAAAAATCAGGGTGTACCTGGTCCTTAGGTTGTCTTGCATTAGGAGACTTGTGTGACGCGGTGTCACGTCCCCGTCCGGATCTTATTAAAAAATGACTGTCAGTTTAGAAAAAATTAACCACGTCTAATCTGGGAACAGGACGTCCATATCACCCCCTGCTGAGATCACCTCACACTTTGGAAAGCTTCTAAGGACAGGCCCCAGCCCATGCGTCTCCTGCCCACCTTGAAACCATGAAAGCTAAACACATGCTAGTTGGCCCTTCCTTGCAGCCTGCTCAATTTACACATCAGAAGCAGAGATAGCTGGGAGGGGGGAGCGCATAGGAGGAGACATGTGAACCGTGCTCTGAGAACCCCAAAAAGCATATTGGGGCTATATGGCATTATGACCCAAAAATGTAGGTACCCTCAAAGTGCACCTCTCACCCAGAGGAACCAGGAGAGTCCAAACTTGGCAGCTCTGGGGTCTTCCCAGACTGGGAAATGGGTTACTAGTCACCTGGAGGGGAGAGAGGTGGGGTGTCACCCATAGAATCGTCCATAAATTCATGGTGGACCCCGCACAAGTGCCCGGTTTTTCATAATAATTACGCCGGCAAAGTTATGGGCCACTTTTGTAAAATTAAGGAAAAGTGGCCTGGCCGGCAGCAGGGAGGGGCGAACAAGCCCTCCCAAACCCTCCTTCAGGAACACCCACCGTGCAGCCCTTGGCCAGCGATTGGCTGGGCCAACCCCCCTTAGCCTCCCACAGAATGGGGCATAAAGGTCAGTGCGCAAGGGGAGAGGAGAGCTTTTTGCCCTGTGGTCACATCGCCGATAGGCTGTCCGTTGGAACGCAAGTTTGTGCCTGGATTTTGCATAGTCAAAATCCAAGATAGTATTTCTCTTTTTATCCCTGTTTATTTTCCACATGATTCCAGCTTGCTATTGTAATATTTTTCTGTAAATTTTTGTATGCATTGTTTGTTTCACTTCTGTGTTACTTATAGTAAAAGATATTTTCATATCTTTTAAATTGTCTCTCTCTTATTGCTCTAAGCCCCACTGCAACAAAGTACTCGTACGCCCTGAAGAGACCTACCTGTTTTATAGTAGACTGATATTAGAGACATAACTGTTTTATGACTCGATTGGGTTAGCTTGTAGCGTGATAGTGGGGCTGATCTGTGAGTGGTCCGAACCCCTATCCCTACAATTATAGAGTCGTTCACTCACGAACGTGGTGGCAGCAGAAAATAAGGGGGTGCAGGATTGACTGTTTGGGTAATTCTGAATCTCCCCCCTGTCGCGGTCCACCCTCAGTTGGGCTTTTCTCCACGCTGAGGCGTCCTGGCGGTCAGAAGTCTGATTTAAACGGGGGTGGTCGTGACAGAATTGGTGGCAGCTAAGTGGGATTGCAGCTTGCTTAGAGTGTCAGTGTGTGGGTTAAGCGATTAGTCTCACACTGAAAAAACCTAACTGTTTTTTAAGAAAGAGACACAGTGCATTTTTTGTTTATACATACATAGCAGCTGGAAGTGTACCCCAACCCCTCTTTGTTTTTCTTTCCTTTCTTTTATTTGGCAACAATGAGTGCACCACAGGGCCCTCAAACCCGAGGTATTCTGAAGGCCCAGGAGTTATTGGATGGAGGAAACTCAGATGCCACTGAGTTGGATAACCCCTCCCAGGTTGAGGCCGACGAACTGGGAAACTGACATCCTGCTGAGCCTTGCAGTTCTCCAGCTGAGCATAGCTCTGTTTCTATGCCATCCCTAAGTGTTATGGACCAGCTACTCCACACTAACCCGGACTTGTATTTTCAGCTGCTGGAGGCGCGTCGGGCGGAGCGTGAGGCTGCCCAACGTCATGAACTGGCAATGGCCCAATTACAGCTTCAAAGGCCGGATCGGGCTGCTGCTTCCACAGGACCATCCCTGGTGGTCAAGCCAAAACTGCCTGTGATGGAGTCAGAGAACTGTGACATTGACATCTTCCTGCATGCTTTTGAGACCTCATGCCATCAGTACCAAGTGCCAGAGCCACAGTGGGCGGGACACCTTATGTCTGCGCTGAAGGGAAAAGCCATAGAGGCCCTTGTTGGACTACCCTTTGCAGAGAGGGCCAGTTACAAGGCCATCAAAAATGCTATCCTAGCCAAGTACATGCTTACCCCAGAGACTTAGTTTGAAATTCCGGTCCCTGAGGAGAGGGCCTGAGGATACATTTACGGACTATCTTGGCAAATTACAGACCATCTTCAAACAGTGGTCTGATCCCCTCACCCAGGACACCAAGCAGTCCCTGGCTGATCTGATGGTCCGGGAACAGTTTGTCGCCAATTGCCCCCCTGATGTGCAAAAGTATGTCTGTGAGCACAAGCCAAAGAGTGCGCGGGAGGCGGCCGAGTTAGCTGATGAATTCCTCGCTATGCCCAGCACTCGGGCCTCCAAGGACGCTTTGTCACATTTGGGAGGAAACCCTTCCCCTGTTTCCTCCTCACGGCCCTTCCAGCGACCCTTCCAGAGGCCTGCTCAGCGACCTGACGGAGCCAAGCCAGCCTCAGCGGAGATCCGGACCTGCTACCGGTGCCACAAGCCAGGTCACCTCAGCCGCGAGTGCCCAGAGCAGAAGGGAAGTCCACAATCATCAACTGGCAGGCCCACCAGCAACCCAACCAGCACATCTGTCCGCAAGCCGCCCGGAGTTTTCCTCGTCGGGAAGGAGATCCAGCGCCCAGCGGACAATATGCAAGTCGTTACCGTGGGTAACCGATGCACCACTGGACTGTTGGACTCGGGAGCCCAGGTAACTTTAGTCCGTCAAGAGATGGTGGACGAAAAGGACCTCATTCCAGGAAGAACCCTCTCGCTCACTGGCATTGGAGGGCCACTCCCCAAGGTACCCCTGGCTCGTGTTTATCTGGACTGGGGTGTCGGGAGTGGAATGAGGGAGGTGGGTGTCATGGCTGACATACCCACGAATGTCCTGCTCGGAACTGATCTGGGCAGGATGCAGGCATGCTATGTGCTGCCCGGTACCACACAGGACTCCTCTGGACTTCCGGGACATTCCAGGGTACCTACCCGAGAGGTGAGTGAGGGTGAGGTATCCTGGGGGAATGTACTGGCGGGGGAGGCTGACTTGTGTGTGAGGGAATCTCTGGAGGAGGGAGATTCGGAGACATTTGCAGCAGAGGGCTCACAGGTAATCGGGAAGGTATGTATTGATTCAGGGAACCAGGACACTGAATGTGGTAATACTTGCAATGTATCTGTGGGTAATGTTGGTGAAACTAATGCAAATATCGTGTGTAATGATGGGTCTGTTCTGGCGGTCACCCGCAGCGCTTCGAAAGTGACAGCTGTCCGGCCGTCCAGGTCGGAGCAGGTAGGAGCCATTGCTCCGACCTGTTCTGACCCCATGGACCTGGCAGCTGCAGGCCCCAGACCTCTGTCCACGTTTGCCACGGGACAGTTGTCTGACTCCTGGGGAACCGCTTTTGAACAGGGGTTGAGGAGCGACCCCAGCCTGGTACAACTCAGAAGTGCCGCTGAGAGACACCCTGCGGAGGGGGCTACACACAGGGTCTTCTGGGAGAATGGTAGGTTGTACCAGGAAGCGGTACTCCCAGGTGGGGGTGGAAGTGATCCGGCCTACAGGCGGATGATTGTCCCTACCCAATACCGAGGACAATTGCTGCGTGTGGCGCACGAGATCCCTTTGGCTGGTCACCTGGGGGTTAAAAGGACCAAGTCCCGTTTGTTGTACAACTTCTACTGGCCTGGTATAAGCTCAGACGTAGCGCGGTACTGTCGGTCTTGTAACACCTGTCAGCGTGTCGGCAAGACGGCCGATGTGTCCCGTGCCCCGCTAAATCCTTTACCCATAATTGAGGAACCTTTCCGGAGAGTGGCTGTGGACATCATTGGTCCCCTCGCTATCCCGAGTAATACGGGCAAACGATTTATACTGACAGTGGTCGATTATGCCACTCTATACCACGAGGCTGTGGCATTGTCCTCCACCCGGGCAGACAAAGTTGCGGATGCCCTGCTGGGGATATTTGCACGCGTTGGCTTCCCGGCCGAAATGCTGACCGACCAAGGCCCACAGTTCATGTCTGACCTTATGCAGGGCCTTTGTAGAAAAATGCGGGTGGAGCATATTGTGTCCAGTCCATACCATCTGCAGAACAATGGCCTGTGTGAGCGATTCAACGGCACCCTGAAGCAAATGCTGCGCACATTTGTGGAGTCCCAGGGTAGAGACTGGGAACGATATCTGCCCCACCTGCTTTTTGCCTACAGGGAAGTGCCACAGGAGTCCACGGGTTTCTCACCTTTTGAACTCCTGTACGGGAGACGTGTAAGGGGCCCCCTGGACCTCATTAGGGAGTCCTGGGAAGGCCCAAGTGTCAGCCTTGACCAATCTGTGGTTGACTATGTGCTGCGATTCAGGGCTAAGAGTCCCTGGTCAAACAGGTGGCAGAGAACATGGCACAGGCGCAACGTACCCAAAAATACTGGTACGATCACCATGCCAGGTGTACGTGCTGCTTCCCCTGAGACAAAACAAACTTCAGGCTGCATGGGAGGGCCCTTACCCCATACTTCAGTGTAAGGACAGGATCCACTATGTGGTTGACATGAGGGAGAGGGGACACAGAACCTTCCATGTAAACATGCTAAAAAGACACCATGAGCGGCCAGCACATGTCCTGACAGTATGTAGCATGCCTGAGGGAGAGGAGGTGGACCCTCTAAGGGACCTGCTTGAGGACACTAGGGAGGCCGGGGCTGGGTGGAGTATCAATCCTGATATTTCACCTACTCAGAGCAGCCAGCTCTGGGAGGTACTGGCGGAATACGCCAGCACCTTCTCCGGCAGGCCAGGGAAGACCCACCTCACGACCCACCACGTGGACACAGGCAAACATCCCCCAATCAGACAGTGGTCTTATCGGGTCTCGGACCAGGTAAGAACTGACATGAAAAGGGAAATTGAGGAGATGCTGGGATTGGAAGTTATCCAGAAATCCTGCAGTGCCTGGGCCTCACCGGTGGTTCTGGTCCCTAAGAAAGATAAGACTACCCGATTCTGTGTGGACTACAGGAAACTCAATGCCATCACAGTCTGACGCGTACCCCATGCCCAGGATCGATGACTTGCTAGATAGACTAGCCAGCACCAGCTATCTGACAATTATGGATCTTAGCCGAGGGTACTGTTACGGCTGAGGATGGGGGAAATCCTCAGCCGTGCGATGTCAGTAGATGTTTTGGCTGCTCGGCCAGGACAACAGGATTAGGGAGCAGGTCACCTCCTAAAGCGTCCCTAACCTGACCCTAACTCCTACCTGCATGGGCCGACCTTAAAGGTAGGAGGACCCATGCGCAGGAACCTCGGATCCCTACTCGCCCTCCGCCGGTCCCTGGACTAGGAGTCAAGGTAAGACGGCCTGTTCCTACTGTACACGGAGGAACAGGGGTCTCACTGGCCAAGCTGCAGGAAAAAGGGAAACACAAACAAACTTACGGATATGGCAGGTGAACTATCCGAGTTCCACCTACCTGCCACAGCCCTGCTGACTGGATCCCTGTACAAACAGGAATCCAGATCCATAAGCTGCACTAAAACAAGATAGGACAGGAAAACATCAAATAGACATCACACATAAACTTAACATAAACTAAAATGTGACATATGGTTTATGAACCACAAGGGTGGCTCTCACAGGCAGTTGGTAAACACAGGAGGCTGCTATCAGCTAAGCATGGCTGAAGCAACCTACTGAGCCCTGCCAAACACCAAGGCTATATAGGCCGAAGAGGCCACACCCAACAGACAGACACACCCAGTGACATCACACACACTGGGAAGGGAGTTAACCCTTCCAGAACCACAGGAAAGGGAAAACACCAACTAAAAAGGAAAAGTGTCCAAACAACACATACACTGTGGCTGTTGCCGCAGGCAACGACATGGGTGGCAAGCGTGTCCTGGGAGTCAGCCCGAAGGCCGGGACACTGCCACCACATGTACACAACGACTAAACGTTGCCACGGGCAACCACAGTGAGGGGAAGATGTTAGTGCACACCAAACATACAACGTGCATAACATACACACACCTAACATAAAGATAGCTAGGTGTGACCGCATGCCAGGACAGCAAGCTGCCTAGCAACGCTAAGGCTGCTCTGCTGTAAAACACAACAGGGGTTGCCCGCGGCAACCACAAGTGAGGCCACAGACAAGCGGCCCTCACCCGTGGTTGAAGACCCATACAAAACCGCCGGCAACTGCATGCGGTACGAAGTCACGGTCATGGGCCTGGCTGTGACAGGTACTGGCAGATTCCCCTGACGCCGGAGGCTCGGGAACGTTCGGCCTTCATCACCCCGTTTGGCCTGTATGAATCCACCGTGATGCCATTTGGGATGAAGAACGCCCCTGCCACGTTTCAGAGGCTGGTGAACGGACTCCTAGAGGGACAGGAGGAGTTTGCTGTCGCCTATTTAGATGACATGGCGGTATTCAGCAACACCTGGAAGGAGCACCTAGTGCACCTGTCATGTGTGCTGGATAGCCTGCGGAGGGCTGGGCTGATTGTTAAACCGAGCAAGTGTCAGCTGGGAATGACAGAAGTCCAGTACCTGGGACATAGGGTGGGGAGCGGGAAGTTGAGTCCTGACACGGGTAAGATAGAAGCCATCACCCACTGGCCCACCCCCCAAACCAAGAAGCAGGTGCAATCTTTTCTGGGCACGGCAGATTATTACCGCAAGTTTGTCCAGGGTTACAGCACCCTCGCCAAACCTCTGACCGACCTTACCAAAAAGAAATTGCCGAAGTTGGTGGCTTGGACACCAGACTGTGAGCAGGCCTTCCAGGCTCTGAAAAATGCCCTAAGTAGTGCCCCTGTATTGCAGGTGTAGTACAGTCGATATGAACCATATGAAGTTTCACCAAATATCCAGTCTGCAGGTTTGCAATAGGGTCATACCAATATACCGGAGCTGCAGCAATGAGCACTTGTTAAATATAGTTCCATATATTCATAAGCTGTTAACAGAGAGTCAGGACATGCTAAATAAACCTCTTCAAATGTGCTATTAGATAACTGAGGAAAGTTTTAACAGACAGAGTATTTACAGTGGACTCTTCCAGAAAGCCCCCTGTGTATTCTGCTACTTGGTTTGGTCTCCTCAGTGCAGACATTTACTGTGAAGGAGGTAGGATCTCTGTCTAAGTTCTCTAAAGCTAAAGTTAATTTATCTATTGTAAAAAGTTATGATATATACCCATAATAGTTCTGTAGACTGTAAAGAGGTGACTGTATGTTTTTTATAGCAGCCTTTAAACCCTGCAGCACATGCTAGGCTGAGTAGGTGATGTAGAGTTAGAGAGCAGTGTGCTCTTCCTAAAATGGCTGTAAGACATGCTGTATTCCAGGTCACCCTGCTGCAATATCTTTGTAAATGATTTTCTCTTGTTCATTTTTCTGTATGCTTTGTTATATCCTGTAACATGTATGTGGGAATGTAATATAATGACTGCCTGTTATGATATAGGTGGGCTGGTGACCTGGCTGTATACCACATAGTGGCAGTGTTTCCCTGTTGTATTACAGGTATGTTGCTGTTATTTTCATATACTTGTTCAATGTAAAATCCACTATACGATCACTGTTTTATAATATATTTAGAGTGCAGACATTTACTGTGAAGGAGGTGGGCTGGTGACCTGGCTGTATACCACATAGTGGCAGTGTTTCCCTGTTGTATTACAGGCTCCAGCCAAGTGCACTCCACCTCAATAAAGCTTTAAACCACAGAAGACCCGAGTGTCGTCCCTTAGAGTCCACTTAGAGTTTATGCCTGGAGGAGCTGGTGACCGAGTGAGTGTGAAAGCTGGAGGTGTCGCAGATGGTGCAAGGAAAAGAGGGTTACACAGGCCCCCGACTTCAAGCGCAGTTTCGTGGTCCAGACCGAAGCCTCGGACTTTGACCTAGGTGCCGTTCTGAGCCAAGTAGATCAGGCCAGGGAGGAGCATCCTGTCCTATACCTGAGCAGGAAGTTACTACCCCGGGTGGTGGCCTACGCCACCATCGAGAAAGAGTGCCTAACCATAGTTTGGGCCTTGGGGAAACTCCAGCCGTACCTGTACGGCCGGAAGTTCACCGTGATCACGGATCACAATCCCTTATCACAATCCCTTGCACTGGTTGAATCGTGTCTCTGGGGAGAATGGCAAACTGCTGCGTTGGAGTCTAGCTCTCCAGCAACACGATTTCACCATACAGCATCGGAAAGGCTCCTTGCACGCGAACGCGGATGGACTGTCTCGGCAAGGAGGTGAACCACTCACCTTAGAGGAGGTGGGCGTGGCCGCAACGGGCAGGATCGATTGATCCCACCCTTGCTGCCATCAAAGGGGGGAGGTGTGACGCGATGTCACGTCCCTGTCCGGATCTTATTAAAAAATGACTGTCAGTTTAGAAAAAATTAACCATGTCTAATCTAGGAACAGGACGTCCATATATGGTCGTTCCTGTAGCCCTTTGGAGACCACAGACTCTAATCACCCCCTGCTGAGATCACCTCACACCTTGGAAAGCTTCTAAGGACAGGCCCTAGCCCATGCGTCTCCTGCCCACCTTGAAACCATGAAAGCTAAACACATGCTAGTTGGCCCTTCCTTGCAGCCTGCTCAATTTACACATCAGAAGCAGAGATAGCTGGGAGGGGGGAGCGCATAGGAGGAGACATGTGAACCGTGCTCTGAGAACCCCAAAAAGCATATTGGGGCTATATGGAATTATGACCCAAAAATGTAGGTACCCTCAAAGTGCACCTCTCACCCAGAGGAACCAGGAGAGTCCAAACTTGGCAGCTCTGGGGTCTTTCCAGACTGGGAAATGGGTTACTAGTCACCTGGAGGGGAGAGAGGTGGGTTGTCACCCATAGAATCGTCCATAAATTCATGGGGGACCCCGCACAAGTGCTGGTTTTTCATATTTATTATGCCGGCAAAGTTATGGGCCACTTTTGTAAAATTAGGGAAACGTGGCCTGGCCGGCAGCAGGGAGGGGCGAACAAGCCCTCCCAAACCCTCCTTCAGGAACACCCACCGTGCAGCCCTTGGCCAGCGATTGGCTGAGCCAACCCCCCTTAGCCTCCCACAGAATGGGGCATAAAGGTCAGTGCGCAATGGGAGAGGGGAGCTTTTTGCCCTGTGGTCACATCGCCGATAGGCTGTCCGTTCGAAAGTAAGTTTGTGCCTGGATTTTGCATAGGCAAAATCCAAGATAGCATTTCTCTTTTTATCCCTGTTTATTTTCCACATGATTGCAGCTTGCTATTGTAATATTTTTCTGTAAATTTTTGTATGCATTGTTTGTTTCACTTCTGTGTTACTTATAGTAAAAGATATTTTCATATCTTTTAAATAGTCTGTCTTATTGCTCTAAGCCCCACTGCAACAAAGTACTCGTACGCCCTGAAGAGACCTACCTGTTTTATAGTAGACTGATATTAGAGACATAACTGTTTTATGACTCGATTGGGTTAGCTTGTAGCGTGATAGTGGGGCTGATCTGTGAGTGGTCCGAACCCCTATCCCTACAACTATAGTCGTTCACTCACGAACGTGGTGGTGGCAGCAGAAAATAAGGGGGGTGCAGGATTGACTGTTTGGGCAATTCTGAATCTCCCCCCTGTTGCGGTCCACCCTCGGTTGGGCTTTTCCCCACCCTGGGGCGTCCTGGCGGTCAGAAGTCTGATTTAAACAGGGGTGGTCGTGACAACTTGTCAGAGAGGATCTTCTTAGGACACTTGTTGACCCAATGGTAAGGATCACCACAGTAGAAGCACTTTCCGCGTCTGCGGTGAAGATTACCCCGGGTCATTGCAACCTGCATGGGTTCCTCGATGGAGACCTGGCTGTACCACCATCTGAGAACAGAACTGTCGCTCTTGTCGTCTCTCCCTAACTCCTCGGTCAAGTCAGACAACTAGGGTTATCATCTCTTCTAAGGTCTCTGGAATCTGATAACTGACTAACAGATCCTTCAAATTATCAGACAGACCGGACCTAAACTGACTTTTCAGGGCTGGTTCGTTCCATCCTGAGGGGACGCACCACCGTCTGAATTGGGTGCAATACTCATCCGCAGGGAGATGGCCCTGAACCAGTGCCTTTAGAGCCGTCTCGGCTACCAGAGCCCTGTCTGGTTCGTCAGAGGGTACCCAGGGCCTGAAAAAAAACCTCCACAGAAGAGACAACTGGCGCCAGCAGGTAAAGAGAATGCCCAGTCCTGGGGATCACCCTGTAGTCGGGAAATAATACCCACGCGTTGACTCTCGGGACCAGAGGACACGGGGCGCAAACGGAAGTAGAGTTTGCAACTCTCCTTAAAGGAGAGAAACCTCTTCTGGTCTCCAGAAAAGGGTTCTGGGAGCTTGATCTGGGGTTCAAAATGTGGACTGGAGGCCTGAGGAGTGGAGGAACCCTGCCCTAACTCAAAAGAATGGAGTTTCTCCCCTAGCTCCTGCACCATCTGAGTCAGGTTGGAGACCTGGTCAGTCAGGGTCACCAGAGGATTCATAATACAGTGGTTATGGGCTTGTTAATCTGTAACTGTCACGTCCACACACACACAGGGGGAAGGATAGTGACCACTGCGCTCCACCCTCACCCCTGGCCCTGCCTACTTGCCTCACGAGTCCTGACGACAGGGGACAACTGGACGGCAGTCCCTAGCTTAGAATATGTGCAGGGAAGACAGACAAGACAAAATACAGAATGTGAACGGACCAGGTCAGAACCAAGAGGGCAACGCAGTACAGAGGATTAAGCAAAGAATGGTCAGGAAAAGTCGGGGTCAAATACCAGGAGAGTCGAGAAGTACCACAGGAGTCAAAAAAGAGTAGTCAGATGGGAGCCGAGGTCAAAATACCAGGAGGGATGCGAAGTACAGGAGGAGCAGGCAAAGGATCGTCAGGGAACAGGATCAGGTAAGTATTCAGGAGTCAAATAAATTGCCAGGAACCTAAAAATTAACAGGCAACCTGTGGCCAGCAGGCTGCCTGTTAAATACTGACTAGCTGGGGTCATGTGACGTGGCCAGTGTCACATGACCAGCAGCAGGAAGTACAGCTGAGTACCGAGTGCCCAGCTCAGTGCTCAGATCCTGCCTGGTAGCTGGGGAAGCCGGCCGTGCGGAAGAGACATGCACAGACCCGGGATGCCGGCGGCGCTGAGGAGAGAGAGCGTCCCGGTGTCTCGTGACAGATACCGTGTTTTCAACAATATATTTACAATCTCACTGGATTGGAGCAAGGTTTAGAATGATATTGCAGTTACACCCCAGCCTTATTCCAAAACAGATAGTATGCACAAAGTATAGTTAATTTAATATATATAGAGATATAAATTATGTTAAGTCTCCTATAGATTATAGGCAAGTTTATACTATACCAGAATATCGGCTAGCAGAAATCAGTTTCAATGGTTTTAACCCCTTAAGGACACAGCCTTATTACACCTTAGGACCAGGCCATTTTTTGCAAATCTCACCAGTGTCGCTTTAAGTGCTGATAACTTTAAAACGCTTTGACTTATCCAGGCCGTTCTGAGATTGTTTTTTCGTCACATATTGTACTTCATGACACTGGTAAAATGAAGTAAAAAAAAATATTTTTTTTGCACCAAAAAATACCTAATTTAACAAAAATTTTGAAAAATTTGCAAATTTCAAAGTTTCAGTTTCTCTACTTCTGTAATACATAGTAATACCCCTAAAAATAATTGTGATGACTTTACATTCCCCATATGTCTACTTCATGTTTGAATTATTTTGGGAATGATATTTTATTTTTTGGAGCTGTTACAAGGCTTAGAAGTTTAGAAGCAAATCTTGAAATTTTTCTGAAATTTACAAAAAACAAATTTTTAGGGACCACTACAGCTCTGAAGTCACTTTGCGAGGCTTACATAATAGAAACCACCCAAAAATGACCCCATTCTATAAACTACACCCCCTCAAGGTATTCAAAACTGATTTTACAAACTTCGCTAACCCTTTAGGTGTTGCACAAGAGTTATTGGCAAATGGGGATGAAATTTGAGAATTTCATTTTTTTGCCTAATTTTCCATTTTACCCCATTTTTTCCACTAACAAAGCAAGGGTTAACAGTCAAACAAGACTATCTTTATTGCCCTGACTCTGCCGTTTACAGAAACACCCGATATGTGGCCGTAAACTACTGTACGGCCACACAGCGGGGCGTAGAGTGAAAGGTGCGCCATATGGTTTTTGGAAGGCAGATTTTGCTGGACTGGTTTATTTACACCATGTCCCATTTGAAGCCCCCTTGATGCAACCCTAGAGTAGAAACTCCATAAAAGTGACCCCATCTAAGAAACTACACCCCTCAAGGTATTCAAAACTGATTTTACAAACTTTGTTAACCCTTTAGGTGTTGCACAAGATTTAATGGAAAATAGAGATACAATTTCAAAATTTCACTTTTTTGGCAGATTTTCCATTTTAATATTTTTTTTCCCAGTTACAAAGCAAGGGTTAACAGCCAAACAAAACTCAATATTTATGGACCCGATTCTGTAGTTTACAGAAACACCCCATATGTGGTCGTAAACTGCTGTAGGGGCACACGGCAGGGCGCAGAAGGAAAGGAATGCCATATGATCTTGCTGTTCTGTTTTTTTGACACCATGTCCCATTTGAAGCCCCCCTGATGCACCCCTAGAGTAGAAACTCCAAAAAAGTGACCCCATTTTAAAAACTACAGGATAAGGTGGCAGAAACACAGAAATATAGTGGCAATTCTGGAGGAGCTGCTCAGCCCCTAACACTGTGGCGTGTCTTTCATTGGGGGAGCAGCCCGACCGCATGTGGACCGCAGTAATCGACAATCCCCAGCAAAATATGCATACAATGGAGGATGTCGGGGCGGTCCACATGCACCACAAGAGCAAACTACACAGAATGTAGAAAATAATCATATGAAACAGAGAGAGAATGCACCAAACAAATATGCTACTGACTATACTGGGAAGTCATAAATGCAGGTATTAAAAGCTGAGACTTTCGCCAATATATTCCAGTCAGGAAAATATCGGAGCCCATCATGCACCACGTCACGGTCACTCAGCATGGCAGAGGGTCCTACCACTGCTCTAACTATGGTGTGAACAAGGTCTGAGGGTGATGTAATCCAGCTCACAGCCAAGCTTCCACACAACCGCCCAGCAAGAATACTGGTGCAATGTGAACAAAGCCATACTGTGAGCCACACCTATATCAGACCATTTGATGGAGGTTAACAGGTGCAAAAGAGTGTTAGAATGCCAGGTAAAGGCACACACACTACATATCAAACAAGACAGAAACACAGAAATATAGTGACAATTCTGGAGGAGCTGCTCAGCCCCCAACACTGTGGCGTGTCTTTCATTGGGGGAGCAGCCCGACCGCATGTGGACCGCAGTAATCGACTATCCCCAGCAAAATATGCATACAATGGAGGATGTCCCCTCTACAAGGTAACAAGAAATAGCTTTTTTGGCACAGTTTTTTATTTTTGTTATTTACAACATTCATCTGAAAGGTTAGATCATGTGGTAATTTTATAGAGCAGGTTGTCACGGACGCGGCGATACCTAATATGTATACAATTTTTTTTTATTTATGTAAGTTTTACACAATGAATTAATTTTTAAAACAAAAAAAGTTTTAGTGTCTCCATAGTCTAAGAGCCATAGTTTTTTCAGTTTTTGGGCGATTATCTTAAGTAGGGACTCATTTTTTGCGGGATGAGATGACGGTTTGATTGGCACTATTTGGGGTGCATATGACTTTTTGATTGCTTGCTATTACACTTTTTGTGACGTAAGATGACCAAAAAAATTGCTTTTTTACACCGTTTTTATTATTTTTTTTTTACAGTGGTCACCTGAGGGGTTAGGTCATGTGATATTTTTATAGAGCCGGTCGATACGGACGCGGCGATACATAAATAAAAAAAAGTATACATATTGGATAAGTTTTACACAATGATTTCATTTTTGAAACAAAAAAAATCATGTTTTAGTGTTTCCATAGTCTAAGAGCCATAGTTTTTTCAGTTTTGGGGCGATTATCTTGGGTAGGGTATGATTTTTGCAGGATGAGATGACGGTTTGATTGTTACAATTTTGGCGTACATACAACTTTTTTGATCACTTTTATTACCTTTTTTGCGAAGTAAGGTGGGCAAAATTTCAATTTCATCATCGTTTTTTATTTTTTTGGCGTTCACCGTTCGGGTAAAGTAACATGACGTTTTATAGATCAGGTCGTTACGGACGCGGCAATAGCAAACATGTGTAGGGAATTTTATTTTTTTCATTTCTAATCAGTGATAAATGTGTTTTTTGATTTTTACTTTATTTTCACTTTTTTTTTACCCAGACCCACTTGGTTCTTGAAGATCCAGTGGGTCTGATGTCTGTAGAATACAGTACAATATATTGTACTGTACTTTACACTTTGTCTGAACAGATCTATGCCTTTTAGCACAGATCCGTTCAGCACCATGGACAGCAGGATGCCTGAGACGGCGTCCTGTTGCCATGGGAACCTTCCCCGTCTGCTCAGTAGTGGTCAGAACTGCGCAGACGGGGAAGGGTAAGGACGGGGCTGTCGGGGGGCTCTCCCCCTCTCCATCGGGTGGCTGCAAAGGCACAGCAGCCCCCCGATGGGAGATGGAGGGAGCTCCCTGAGCTGTTAACCTTTTCCATACAGCGGTCCGTACGGACCGCGGTATGGAAAGGGTTAAACGGCTGACATCGCATCGCAGAGGTCAGCCGTTTATACCAGGGTGTCAGCAATGTGCTGGCACCCTGGTATACCCACTAACCACCAACGATTATTCAAGGGGAGGCGGGCGGGGGATCGCGATCCCGCCTGCCGCACCGCCCGCCTCCCGCAACCCTCCCCCTGCACCTCCCACCGGGCTAAAATCACTCAGGGGTGCAGGGGGGGGGGGGGGGAATACAGATATATTTTAGGAATGCTAAAGTTTCTGATCCCCGCGGTCAGGGACCGTGGGGATCAGAAACTGCAGAAATCGCAGGTCTGAATTGACCTGCGATTTGCCGCGATCGTCGACATGGGGGGGTCACGGGACCCCCCCGCGCATTTAGCCTAGGTGCCTGCTCAATGATTTGAGCAGGCACCGGGTTCCGATCACTGCCAGCCGCACGGCAGTGATCGAAAATACACAGGGCGTACATGTACGCCCTGTGTCCTTAAGTACCAGGGCACAAGGGCGTACCTGTACGCCTTATGTCCTTAAGGGGTTAAGATGGCTGCCTCCAATGGCTGGATAGGAAGTCAAGCGGTTGGATCAGATGGATCAAGATGTCTCCAGATGTGTCTTTCAAGATGTTCCCCTCCAGAGGTGTGTTCAGATGATCTTGCTCCTCAAGATCCCCCCCCCCCCCGGTCAGCTTATCCAACCTTTTTATCCCATTCCAAAATGGGATTGGTCTAGTTTAATCAACAACTAGTGACATCACGAATAGCATCTCCTACCGGTTTCGCAATACATTCCTTAATTCTATTCTACCACCAGAGGACACCAGAGGTCCATGTATAAATTTTGGGAATTAATTCGTATTTCACTTATTAACTGGTTTCCCAAACAGGATTTTGAAGGTCTAAAACAGAAACCATGGAATGTTGACTCTCACAAAACAATTCTATATCCACTATGCTAACTTCCAGGCTAGTCACATAATCCAAGGTCCTACTCTATTCATGGTTTATCCATGTCTGTTTGGGAACAAACATAAGTGTGGCTTAGTCATTGTCCTTTACGACAAGTCTGTTTTATAGGTTAAACAAATGTCCACACCATAAGAGGAGATTTTTAAAACGATCTAGTCAGTCTTCTTCACACTAAGACCACATAAACCCATAGCCGTATTAACTTTACTTCATACTAAATCATAGATAAATCTCATCATTATTTTTTTATTATTACATTTCTATCTTATTTCTAAAACTTAATCAACTAAGATATAACATCTAACATTGTAATACAGATTGTTTTTCCTTTCAAGGCAAAGAGAAAGAAACCTTTGGACATGTCCTTGCTAAAAAGTCTAGGTGTTCTTTTCTGTGAAACCTGTAAACACCATTTTATTACTCCTTTGTCATGAACAGGAATCGGTTATCGATAATACCTTTTAAGCCCCCTTCTCTTAAGAAATCTGCACCTGCAAACAGTCTTAGATATAATTAACCTGAGTTAAGTATTCAATTGAAGAGGCCTGAATTCATCTTCTGTCCTCTTTTGAAACCTGGACAAAATAGCTGAATATCAAAGGAGATATATATATATATCTGATGGATTCTTTTATATTCAAAAGTTCTGACAATATCATATGGGGTTTGGAGCATCTCCTGCTTTGTAAGACCACTTTATTCTGTGAAGTTGTCAGCAGATGCCACCTGAGGCGAGATTCTGATAATGCCTCATGGCAAAAGCGGGCCTACCGCTGCAGGTTTCTTGAGCAGCACGCGGAGAAGTGTTCAGATCTCGTCAACTCCGCTTGTGTTGCAAGCACTGCAGATTTTCCTGTGGCCAATCCACGGGGGAGCACCTTTAGGTGGTATTCAGACAGCGTATGCAGCCGCGATTATGCGACTGAAGTGTCGGCACTACCGACGGCACAGTGGGATTGAACCGCGCGTCGTAGGTTTCTAATTGTGCAGTCTGAACCATGCCTTAGGAGGCTTTTAAACAGTGGATATACAGTATGGCCCGTATTGAATACTGACCGATTCTGCCCTTTGATCAGTGCTCGTTTGCATTGGCCTTTTGCACAGGAGGATGCAAACGATCACTGTATACTGAGCGATCCTGCCTCCTGCATACTTCTCTATACTGTTGGCAGCGTGCCGTCCACTTGTCCTATACTAAATAGAGGATTACGAATCTGAAGTCAGAATTGTTGTAACACCTCACGAAATGTTGCTATGCATAAGTATGCCTAAATGAATTAAGCAGTGGGAAAGCATTGAATCATTTTGAACAGAACCAGTTTTACTACAACAATTACCTGATCTACACCAGAGTTTGCATAGTAAACAGTGTATGAAAATGTAATGGAATAACAAAATTTCAAAAAGTCTTTTTTCAGTTTAAAAGTCTTACTTGAGCAAGGCCCAGTACTGGTAAAAGTGCTTCAGGCACCTGCCTTTGTGTTTGTGATCGGTCATATTTTCCCGTTGCAAAAACCAGCAGTAGTCCCCCATCATGTCGGGATTCCAGCGGCCTTGATACCTGTTCTCCATTGTAAAAATATCTTTATGGAACCGCTCTCCATGTTAGTCACTTACGTGTCCCAAATTGGATAGGAAAAAGTCAAGATGGGAATGTAAGAAATGCACTTTCAATGACATTTGGCAGCCAAGCTGTTCATATGCTGTAAGCACGTTGTCTAATAATTCAGCATAGTTTGCAGCTCGTCTGCTCCCAAGGAAGTTCTGCACTACGAGCACAAAACGCATCCCAAGCTGCAAGACGCACTCGCTTTGTCAGATTCTTGCGCTAATCATAAGTAGTGTATTTGCCACATATGTAGCAGAAATGGTCTGGATCGTTAACACATTTGTGTTTATCCATCTTAAGTTTCAAAACTGATAGCGCTATAACAGATCACTTTATCCAAATCTGTCCAGCTTGCCATATATACTTACTGCTGGCATCAGCCTGAGTGCGTCCGAACAGGTCTGGACACGTCCACTGGAATATCTCCAATATAATACATTAATATTATAATTGAATAGACTTTGTATGTATAACTTAACCCTTTAAGGACCTCCGTCGTACATGTCCCCAAACATGGAGCCCGCTCGCACGTGCAGCGGGCGCCATAGCTGCCGGGTTTCTGCTATTTTAAATAGCAGAGACCCGCGGCACATGTATGCGATCGCATACATTTTCCCTTTCAGATGCCGTGGTCAAATGTGACCATGGCATCCGTGCAGTCTGGAAGTGGAAGTAACAGCGTTCCCAGGCTGAGATCGGGGAACCTGTTACATTGATTTAATAGGCTGAAGCCTCAAGCAGGCTTCGGTGCCTATTAGAGGACTATACCAATAGAGGCCACTGTATATATATACATATATAGACATCAATGAACACAATAGGCAATCTAATGATTGCCAGTTATTGTCACCCAAGGTGACTTAAAACTTAAAAAGTTTTTGCAAATATAAAAAAATAAAAAAAATAACCCCCCTTTCCTTAAAATAAAAATACTTAAACAATTAAAAAAATAAACATCATGGGCATCGCAGCGTGTGAAAATGCCCATACTATTAAAATATAACAATATTAATGGCATGCGGCAATTAGCATAACGGGGGAAAAAAATGAAAACAGACAATTTTCAATTTTTTGGCACTTCAACTACACAATAATTGTTTTACACACTTCAAATTGGTATCACTGAAAAGAACAGATCGTCCCACAAAAAATGAGCCCTCACACAGCCCCGTACACATAACTACAAAAAAAAGGGTATAGGCGTCATGGTTATAAAAAAAAAAAAGGTTTAAAATCGTGGTAACCGTACTGACCTGGAGAATGAGGATAACTTTTCTGACCATTCCTTATGTACTTGTCCCTGATCCACAATGATGGTCTTCAATCTGAGACCGGGTAATGGGACTCTGGTGACGAGGGGTTACTGGATGGACTCGGATCTTTTTCGGATGTCAACATGACGAGAGAGAAGGATGAAGAGCCTGTCTGCGTCTGGAGTATTTTTAGGGCGTGTTTTTAAGGGAGATAGATGTTGTGTGAGGATGTTCTGGAAAGACAATCTGTTTTGGTGGTGTACAATCTGCTGAGTTTTGGGGTGCCAGTTGTTAGTGAATCAACAATAACAGCTACTGGATCTTTAACCCCTTCCCGCAGCAGCCACTTTTTGTTATTCACTTAGTTTTTTTACACCCCACCTTTCAATAGCCATAACTTTTTTATATTTCCATTGACATAGCTTAATGAGGGCTTATTTTTTGCGGGAGGAGCTGTACTTTCTAATAGCACTATTAAATATATTCCATGCAATGTATTGTAAATACGCAAAAAAAAAAATCTTTGTGTGGTGAAAAAAACCTAAAAATCCAATTTCGGAATACATTTTTGATTTTCGTTTTTACTACGATATCTTCATTCTACGGGTCGGTATGATGTTGGCAATACCAAACTTATATAGGTTTAGTTCCATTTAACTACAAAAAAAAAAAAAACCCTCTCCATTTCCCAGAATCGCCATATTCTGAGGACCATAACTTTTTTTTTTTCCATTCATGGGGTTGGGCAAGGGCTTGTTACTTGCAGGGTGAGATGTAGTTTCTAGTGATACAATTTTAGGGTGCGTGACACTTTTTGATCATTAGTTATTCAATTTTTTGTGGAAAATGAGAACCAAAAAATTGTGTTTTTAGTATTTATTTTTTTTATAGTCGGCGTGCCTTGTTTGGGTTGAAGGTTATTATATCTTAATAGAGATCAGACTTTTGTGGATGCAGGGATACCAGAAAGGGGTATTGATTTCGTTTTTTTACAACTGTTTATGGGGAAAATGGGATAAGGCTTTTTTTTATTGAACTGAATATTGAATTGAATATTTTTTTAACATTTATTTTTCTTTTCTTTTTTTTTGCTGTCACTTAGGGGACCTTAAGATGCGATCGTCAGCTCGTTTCCGCCTTATACTGCAATATATCTGCATTCTAGTATAGCGCTTGTTGCCATGGTTATCTATAAAACCCTGCCTCTGGCAGAGCTTCACAGGCAGCCGTCATTGGCAGCCCTTGGGACCTTCACAAGGCCCCATGCTGCCATGACCACCGGTCGGCACCCCATTATTTCACTGCGGGGATGCTGGTTGGAGGACAGAAGGTGTGATCTTCCTCTGTCTGGCTTCTCGGATTGCTATGGAGCGCGGCATCAGAATAAAGCACTGGCATCCAAAGGTCAAATAAGCTTGATCACAGAAGTCCCTGGCTCCTCAGGTGGGGCCCCTTAGGGGGTATGGCAATTCAGCTGTCCTAAAGATGATGGTATTGTGGGTGACTGCTTCTGCTGGTAACGGAGGGGTATATTCAGCCTTGCGTTTGCCTTCAAAGGACTTCAAAGGAGTGTAACATTATGACGAAGTAGATTAATGTTGAATAGGCTACATGGCATCTGTAAGTTTTAAGCACTTTGGTATTTTATGGTTGTACATGGATGAATATATTGTTGAATTCATATTTAATACAGGTTCTTCTCAAAAAATTAGCATATTGTGATAAAGTTCATTATTTTCTGTAATGTACTGATAAACATTAGACTTTCATATATTTTAGATTCATTACACACAACTGAAGTAGTTCAAGCCTTTTCTTGTTTTAATATTGATGATTTTGGCATACAGCTCATGAAAACCCCAAATTCCTATCTCAAAAAATTAGCATATCATGAAAAGGTTCTCTAAACGAGCTATTAACCTAATCATCTGAATCAACTAATTAACTCTAAGCACCTGCAAAATATTCCTGAGGCTTTTAAAAACTCCCAGCCTGGTTCATTACTCAAAACCGCAATCATGGGTAAGACTGCCAACCTGACTGCTGTCCAGAAGGCCATCATTGACACTCAAGCAAGAGGGTAAGACACAGAAAGAAATTTCTGAACGAATAGGCTGTTCCCAGAGTGCTGTATCAAGGCACCTCAGTGGGAAGTCTGTGGGAAGGAAAAAGTGTGGCAGAAAACGCTGCACAACGAGAAGAGGTGACCGGACCCTGAGGAAGATTGTGGAGAAGGACCGATTCCAGACCTTGGGGGACCTGCGGAAGCAGTGGACTGAGTCTGGAGTAGAAACATCCAGAGCCACCATGTACAGGCGTGTGCAGGAAATGGGCTACAGGTGCCGCATTCCCCAGGTCAAGCCACTTTTGAACCAAAAACAGCGGCAGAAGCGCCTGACCTGGGCTACAGAGAAGCAGCACTGGACTGTTGCTCAGTGGTCCAAAGTACTTTTTTCGGATGAAAGCAAATTTTGCATGTCATTCGGAAATCAAGGTGCCATAGTCTGGAGGAAGACTGGGGAGAGGGAAAGGCCAAAATGCCTGAAGTCCAGTGTCAAGTACCCACAGTCAGTGATGGTCTGGGGTGCCATGTCAGCTGCTGGTGTTGGTCCGCTGTGTTTTATCAAGGGCAGGGTCAATGCAGCTAGCTATCAGGAGATTTTGGAGCACTTCATGCTTCCATCTGCTGAACAGCTTTATGGAGATTTCATTTTTCAGCACGACCTGGCACCTGCTCACAGCGCCAAAACCACTGGTAAATGGTTTACTGACCATGGTATTACTGTGCTCAATTGGCCTGCCAACTCTCCTGACCTGAACCCCATAGAGAATCTGTGGGATATTGGGAAGAGAAAGTTGAGAGACGCAAGACCCAACACTCTGGATGAGCTTAAGGCCGCTATCGAAGCATCCTGGGCCTCCATAACACCTCAGCAGTGCCACAGGCTGATTGCCTCCATGCCACATTGCCGCATTGAAGCAGTCATTTCTGCAAAAGGATTCCCGACCAAGTATTGAGTGCATAACTGAACTTAATTATTTGAAGGTTGACTTTTTTTGTATTAAAAACACTTTTCTTTTATTGGTCGGATGAAATATGCTAATTTTTGGAGATAGGAATTTTGGGTTTTCATGAGCTGTATGCCAAAATCATCAATATTAAAACAAGAAAAGGCTTGAACTACTTCAGTTGTGTGTAATGAATCTAAAATATATGAAAGTCTAATGTTTATCAGTACATTACAGAAAATAATGAACTTTATCACAATATGCTAATTTTTTTATATATATATATTTTTTTTTTTTTTTTTTTTGCTAGGACATTCCATCATGTGAAGAGTCAAAAACAGAATTATTTGATTCTATTTCTTCATTGAATAAAGCTATTTCTTCTCTGGAGGAAACTTCAAAATCCAATTTTATAAATCTACACAAGTCCAAAAATTTTGGCAATGAAGGTTTTTCCAGTGGTTATCCACATTGAATGCACACATAACGGTATTTAAAGGTGTGCAATATTTTTTTATTACTTTTTTGATCTTAGAAATCAAGGCTACTGGCGCAGAGACTTTTTTGGAGAAGCCACTGATTTCTTTTACTGGTGTTCCTTATATCGTTGTTGGAAGAAAAACTCTTCAGTGTCATTTGGGGAGAGAACTGAAGCGTAACAGTAACACTGATGATGAAAATCAGGTATCCTTATAAATCTTGTATGCTATGCTCTTAATCTAGGTCCAAAAGAACCGTAAGTTTTTTTGTTTTTGTAGTTTAAAATAACTGTTGTGGAAGTATCATACTGTGCGGCTGTTGAATGAGTTTAAATAAAATGATAACCTAGAATATTAAATACAATTCCATATGCACACACTATTGTGCAAACCTTTTAGGGGGTGAATACACATGCTGGATCTGCTGTAGCCGAGCCGCAGCGTCCAGCTTTCAAGCCAAATGAAGCCCTTAACAACTCAAGACACCTGCTGACCCCGCTCCATACACTACAGGCAGGGACGTGCACACATAGGGCTCAACCCTACCCCTTCTATGCCCCCTTTTTTTTTTATGTTGTCCCAAGCCGACCCACTACAAGCACACCGCGAGTCCACACGCGCCCCCCCCCCCCCCCTCCAGCAGCAGCGCAATTTATTCACACAGATACAATTTATTCACCACCAGTGCAGGGTCAGGGTGACAGGGTCCTTTAAGGCTAGCGCAGGGGCTGCCTGGGTAGCGGACGTGAGTGACCCCCCCCAGCGGGATTAATGCAGGGGAGCAAGCGCCGGCCTGTGTGACTCCGTCTGCTGCACAAGTTCCTTTAGTGCCCGTCTGCCCTCAGTGCCCGTCCTGGTAATATATGGTATATCATTTAAAGTCCAGGAACAAAACAAGTACGCAAAGGAACAATAGTTGTAGTGCTTTGTCCCTTTGCATACTGGGGGTTGTAGTGCTTTGTCTCTTTGCATAATGGGGGTTGTAGTGCTTTGTCTCTTTGCATACTGGGGGTTGTAGTGCTTTGTCTCTTTGCATAATGGGGGTTGTAGTGCTTTGTCTCTTTGCATACTGGGGGTTGTAGTGCTTTGTCTCTTTGCATACTGGGGGTTGTAGTGCTTTGTCTCTTTGCATACTGGGGGTTGTAGTGCTTTGTCTCTTTGCATACTGGGGGTTGTAGTGCTTTGTCTCTTTGCATACTGGGGGTTGTAGTGCTTTGTCTCTTTGCATATTCCAGTCTGTAGAGTCTTGTAATGACATCACTCATTTTACCATAATATGTACGGTGAAACAAAAAAAACAGTAATATTTGTGGGGGGAAATAAGAGAAAAACGCAATTTTGCAATTTGTTTTTACGCAGTGCACTTTTTGGTAAAAAATTATACATTATCTTTATTCTGTAGCTCAATGCGATTAAAAAGATACCCAATTTATATAGTTTTTCTATTTGTACTACTTTAATAAGATGTCAAACTTTGTTGAACAAAATCAGTATTTTTAAAATTGTCCTCCTTTGGCCCCTATAAAAAAAAAAAAAAATTATGTGATGGGACTTTTTGATCACTTTTTATTATTTTTTTTTTTTACGTGTACACTATTGACCATGCAGTTTAAAAGTTAATAGTTCGGACATTTACGCACGCAACACCACATATGTGTAGGTTTATTTTTGTTTACATTATTTTATATAAAAAATAGGAAAAAGGGGCGATTTATACTTTTATTAGGGGAGGGGCTTATAATATTCACCCCAAGAGGCCCACAGAGTGCCTAAAGCTCTATAGTGTGTAGTTATAGGGATTATTTCAGCTGACATATAGAAGGCCGTGTGCATGGAGTTGAGTGTTGTGTCTAAAGTCAATGCAGAAAAAAAAGTAGCGTGTCATGACTTTGATGAAGGTCTAAACTGATGCATTATGTGAAAGCATTTCTGAAAATGTACGTACAAAATATTATATATATATTTATTTTTTATTTTTATTTATTTATATTACACACACGCACACATATATCCTTGCTAATCCCCCATGTGCCGTCTTTGTTTTGCCCTGTTGCTGTTGGAGTGTTCTTCATGATAAAATAAGTCTGGTCTCTAATGTGTAAACCGTGTGTGGATGCTTATTGGGGGGCTTCTGGGCTGTGGCATCAATTTGTGGGCATTTAATGGGGGCTACTAACCAGTGCGGCATCATGTATGTGGGCAGGCAGTGCGGCATCATGTATGTGGGCAGTGTTGTTGTCGTCACGGATGTTGTAGGGGACAACACCAAAAGGACAACAAGAAGGAAGGGAAAAGACACTAGGCCTCACCACTAGGGAAGTAAAAGGGTCACCACCTATAAAACCCTGCTCCTGGCCCTAACTCCTATCCGTATGGGCACCTCTCGATGGTAGAGATGCCCATACACAGGAACCTAGAAAACCCTGGTGGCCCTCAGATGCCCTAATAGTAATGACAGGGCAGAGACAACCCGCTCCTTCCCTGGTGAAGGAACCAGCGTCTCGCTGAGGCCTAGTAAACAACAAAGGTGGGGGGGGGGGAATACAAAACACAACAAGCGGAACACTTAACTTCTGAGGCCGATGGATGATGGACGAACAGGACTTCCCCATGAACCACACTCCAGCTCTTCCAAAAACCAAATGAAGCTATCCAGAGCAAGGAGTGATGGGTAAAGTCAGACTAAATAGGGGGAGGTGAAGGTCACATGATCCACACCCCCTGCTCAGGTGTGGACATACCAGCAACACACAAAGTGAAACCAAAAGAGGCTGTCAGATAACTAATGTGCAGATATTCTTTCAGACCTTCTCAAACCTGTCACCGGCGTGACAGTTGTATCATGTATGTGGGCAGGCAGTGTGGCATGTCTGGAGATTACTGTCTCGAGTTCAGATTTTCTCTCTACACTGCGTGCAGAATTATTAGGCAAATGAGTATTTTGACCACATCATCCTCTTTATGCATGTTGTCTTATTTCAAGCTGTATAGGCTCGAAAGCCTACTACCAATTAAGCATATTAGGTGATGTGCATCTCTGTAATGAGAAGGGGTGTGGTCTAATGACATCAACACCCTATATTAGGTGTGCATAATTATTAGGCAACTTCCTTTCCTTTGGCAAAATGGGTCAAAAGAAGGACTTGACAGGCTCAGAAAAGTCAAAAATAGTGATCATCGAACAATCAAGCGTTTCATTCAAAATAGTCAACAGGGTCGCAAGAAGCGTGTGGAAAAACCAAGGCGCAAAATAACTGCCCATGAACTGAGAAAAGTCAAGCGTGCAGCTGCCAAGATGCCACTTGCCACCAGTTTGGCCATATTTCAGAGCTGCAACATCACTGGAGTGCCCAAAAGCACAAGGTGTGCAATACTCAGAGACATGGCCAAGGTAAGAAAGGCTGAAAGACGACCACCACTGAACAAGACACACAAGCTGAAACGTCAAGACTGGGCCAAGAAATATCTCAAGACTGATTTTTCTAAGGTTTTATGGACTGATGAAATGAGAGTGAGTCTTGATGGGCCAGATGGATGGGCCCGTGGCTGGATTGGTAAAGGGCAGAGAGCTCCAGTCCGACTCAGACGCCAGCAAGGTGGAGGTGGAGTACTGGTTTGGGCTGGTATAATCAAAGATGAGCTTGTGGGGCCTTTTCGGGTTGAGGATGGAGTCAAGCTCAACTCCCAGTCCTACTGCCAGTTTCTGGAAGACACCTTCTTCAAGCAGTGGTACAGGAAGAAGTCTGCATCCTTCAAGAAAAACATTATTTTAATGCAGGACAATGCTCCATCACACGCGTCCAAGTACTCCACAGCGTGGCTGGCAAGAAAGGGTATAAAAGAAGAAAATCTAATGACATGGCCTCCTTGTTCACCTGATCTGAACCCCATTGAGAACCTGTGGTCCATCATCAAATGTGAGATTTACAAGGAGGGAAAACAGTACACCTCTCTGAACAGTGTCTGGGAGGCTGTGGTTGCTGCTGCACGCAATGTTGATGGTGAACAGATCAAAACACTGACAGAATCCATGGATGGCAGGCTTTTGAGTGTCCTTGCAAAGAAAGGTGGCTATATTGGTCACTGATTTGTTTTTGTTTTGTTTTTGAATGTCAGAAATGTATATTTGTGAATGTTGAGATGTTATATTGGTTTCACTGGTAAAAATAAATAATTGAAATGGGTATATATTAGTTTTTTGTTAAGTTGCCTAATAATTATGCACAGTAATAGTCACCTGCACACACAGATATCCCCCTAAAATAGCTAAAACTAAAAACAAACTAAAAACTACTTCCAAAAATATTCAGCTTTGATATTAATGAGTTTTTTGGGTTCATTGAGAACATGGTTGTTGTTCAATAATAAAATTAATCCTCAAAAATACAACTTGCCTAATAATTCTGCACTCCCTGTATTACTCTCTTTGATCAATACATTAATGTATGCTGGCTATTTAGTATTCTATTATTTAGCTGTGTAAAGGTTATCTCGCTTGTGATACAACAATTATATTTTAATCATGCAGAAAGCAGCCCATAGTAGTAGATCATTAAATGCACATTTAAAACCAGGTACCAAACCACAAGATAGAACACATAACCAGATATTGACAGTGTTACACCTGAGAGCACGGTAGAGATCCCTCAAGCAACAAATGAAATACAGGAGAAGACTTTGGAGGCAACACCTGACCAAGAAGATCATGAAGTCACTGTCCGTGTTGAAGAGGAAGAGGCCACAGGAGGGGAAACCGTGGCTAATGTTGGGCTTGAGGAAGTAATAGAAGAGGATGTGGCTGAGGAAGCTGAGAGTAGTGTACAAGAGGCCATGTCAAAAATTTCATCCTTAAAATATCCAACCGATCCAGCCCATTATCAAGCTTTTCATCACACGTGTAATGCCAGCTATGTGAAAATTTGTGTTAATAGAGGACCATGTCAACCTGTCCTCAGGTTTCCTAAAAATACTGAAGGCCGATCATTTCAGAAGCTGTGGTTAGAGTATTCACCTGACAAGGACAGTATGTACTACTAATGAACAAAAGTACAGCAAGAGTTCATGGAGAGTGGCTGGGGTAAGCAATTAGAAAAAGGGACTTGACAAAATAAAAGAACATGCAGATTCAGAGGCCCACTTAACAAGCATGGTGCGATGGAACACATACAAAAAGAGTGCTTTACAAATCGGCTTTTGAGGTATCAGATGTTCTAGGAAAGGCAAAAAGGGAGCGAGAGAAACAAAGAAACAGAACTTTTGACCCGATTGACATAACTCTATATCTTGCACGACAGGGGAAGGCTTTCAGGGGTGAGGAGTCTGCCACAAGTTCAAACCAGGGCAACTTCCTTGAACTTTTTAAAATGTTTAGCCAGTACGATAGTGTACTCTAGCTACATTTGGATAATGTAAAAGGCCAGAAAATAGGTAAGAATAGGTGTCAAGTTTCACTCCTCTCAAATAGAACACAAAATGATCTTATCAGAGCACTGGCCACATTCACAAAACGAAATATTAGAAAAGAAAAAGGAGGCCAATATACACTCACCTAAAGAATTATTAGTGCCCCCATACTAATACGGTGTTGGACCCCCTTTTGCCTTCAGAACTGCCTTAATTCTACGTGGCATTGATTCCACAAGGTGCTGATAGCATTCTTTAGAAATGTTGGCCCATATTGATAGGATAGCATCTTGCAGTTGATGGAGATTTGAGGGATGCACATCCAGGGCACGAAGCTCCCGTTCCACCACATCCCAAAGATGCTCTATTGGGTTGAGATCTGGTGACTGTGGGGGCCATTTTAGTACAGTGAACTCATTGTCATGTTCAAGAAACCAATGTGAAATGATTGGAGCTTTGTGACATGGTGCATTATCCTGCTGTAAGTAGCCATCAGAGGATGGATACATGTTCTCATTCTGTTTACGCCAAATTCAGACTCTACCATTTGAATATCTCAACAGAAATCGAGACTCATCAGACCAGGCAACATTTTTCCAGTCTTCAACAGTCCAATTTTGGTGAGCTCGTGCAAATTGTAGCCTCTTTTTTCTATTTGTAGTGCAGATGAGTGGTACCCGGTGGGGTCTTCTGCTGTTGTAGCCCATCCGCCTCAAGGTTGTGCGTGTTGTGGCTTCACAAATGCTTTGCTGCATACCTCGGTTGTAACAAGTGGTTATTTCAGTCAAGTTGCTCTTCTATCAGCTTTAATCAGTCGGCCCATTCTCCTCTGACCTCTAGCATCCACAAGGCATTTTCGCCCACAGGACGGCCGCATACTGGATGTTTTTCCCTTTTCACACCATTCTTTGTAAACCCTAGAAATGGTTGTGCGTGAAAATCCCAGTAACTGAGCAGATTGTGAAATACTCAGACCGGCCCGTCTGGCACCAACAACCATGCCACGCTCAAAATTGCTTAAATCACCTTTCTTTCCCATTCTGACATTCAGTTTGGAGTTCAGGAGATTGTCTTGACCAGGACCACCCCCCGAAATGCATTGAAGCAATGGCCATGTGATTGGTTGACTAGATAATTGCATTAATGAGAAATAGAACAGGTGTTCCTAATAATTCTTTAGGTGAGTGTATATTCAGTTCTTCTAGATGAAACTACTGATGTATCTCACTGTCAGCAGGTCTCTATTGTGGTGCGTTATGTGTACCAAATGGAAGTCAAGGAATGCTTCCTCCAGGTCTGCAATGTGGCAAAAAACGACAGGTGAAGAGATGGAGAAAACAGTTCTTGACTTGCTAAAGAACAACAATCTACAGATAGAGAACATGCGTGGTCAAGGCTATGATGGTGCTGCCAATATGCGTGGTCAATACAAAAAGCACTGCAGTCAAGAATACTGCAACACAACAACAAGGCTCTATATGTGCACTGCCAAGCCCACTCCTGAAATTTGGCCCTAGTTGAAGCTGCAAAATCAAGCATCCACTTTATTACCCTTTTCAACCTGGTACAGAAGCTCTATGCGTTTCTCACCAGCTCTACAAAAAGGCACACTGCATTTGTGAAATGTCAAGAAGCCTTGCACCCTGAAGAACGTGTAATTTAACTGCAAAAGCTCTCTGACACACGTTGGGCATGTAGAGAAAAAGCCCTGAAGGCCCTCCTTAAAATTATGAGTTTGGTGGTCAAAGTCCTCACTGACATTACAGAGCAGGAACCTCCTGATACTGCTGCTGGAGATGCCAGGATGAACCTTAAAAGCAATAGACTGAGTTTTTGCTTTGCCTTGAGATAGCCACTCCAGTCTTTGAGGTCACTGCACTTGCCTCTGATGCTCTACAGAACGGTGATATTGATCTGTCCACAGCATATACTGTTGTTAATGGAGTAAAGGACACCTTGTCCAACCTCAGGACAGAAGAACAGTTTGGAAAGCTGTGTAAAAGTGCCACTGAAAAGGCAGAAGCCGCTGGGATCAGCATTCCCACAGTCCCCCCCAGGACAGCAAAGACAGAGGAGGGTGCCTGCAAAATATTGCCAGAGTACCCATGCAGCCACAGAGAGCCACTCCTTCCAGTCCGTAGAGGGAAGGTATACTATACATTCATTGATGTTCTTTCTCAGGAACTACAAAGAAGATTTAGGGGAGATGGCGAGACAGTCTAGTAAAATACTAAGTGCACTTCACAGTTTGACAAAGGCCAACTACTGGATAGGCAAAGATGTAATAGGTCCTGACTCTCGAGGAGAGGAGCAAAAGTTAAAAACAGAGCTCAGGGTCTTTTATGCCTCTTTCACCGGACACATCCACCGCAAAGGATCTGAGAGACAACACTGGGCAGGATATCTTTCCAACACTGGTGAAAATGATAAGAACCTATGCAACAATTCCGGTGTCAACAGCAGCAGTGGAGAGGTCCTTTTCCAAGCTCGAGCTGGTAAAAGATACACTCTTGTTCACAAGAGAGGTTTTCTGACCTCCTACTCCTGGCTATTGAGAAAGACATTCGCATAGTGAAGTAGTAAACGTATACAGGGACATGGCCCCCCGAAGGTTGTTGCGAAATAACAAGGGAATAAAAGTGATGGTGAGTAGGAAACAATTGTGCGAGTGTGAATGAATTGTGTTGTGTGTAACGTTATCACAAACATATTATTTTTTTTTTTATTGAGACGGAAATTTTTACAGTTTTAATGTAACATGTTAGTTCCAAAGTTACAAGTCTGTATTTAAATAAAAAAAAAAATATATACATTACTATGTATCTGTCGTGTTTACAATTACAGATTTAAAAAAAAAAGCCACGGAGACCAAGGTAGGACTTCTAGAAAAGTAAGCTCCGTGGTACAATTTTTTTTTTAAATTATGACAAATGCCTTTTTTTTTACTTAAGCCCCTGCCCTTCAAAATGTCTGTGCACGTCCCTGACTACAGGTGTTGGACGTATAATATGTGATGTGATTTGCAACAGTATTCCTGAATAAATACTGTCAGAACTCCTAGGATAGACAGTCAGCGGAGGTCCTCACATGACCAGATCCGTAGCGTTTACAGTACAAGTATAGTGAATGGATTAGGGTTGCTGCAGGTATCGAAATTTCAATACCCAATCAATACTTTTTTACAAGTATCGATTCGGTACTGTGATTTGCATTATTGCGATACTGGGCAGCCCATTATCTCCTCTTATGAGACAACATGGCGCTCCGCCAGAAAGACAGTGGAGCAGGCGGGAGGGAGGTGGAGGAGAAGGAGGAACGGAGTCCCTCCCTCCTATGACGCTTCCGCCGCTGAGCCCAATCGAGTAAGCGGGCTCTGAAGATGCCCGCACCTCTGCCACCAATGACTGTGCGTTTAAATTAAAGGAGGAGGAGGGATGGGGGAGGTAATAAACTGCTGCACCGTCTGAGCTAGTGAGCTCTGCGAACGGCACCAGCCTCCTCCTCCTGACCGAGTCACTCGTGTCCTCCTCAATATTCAACCGGTCATAGCCCGAAAATCCCTGTAGGGGCACTACTTATTGTAAATTAAAAGACATATACTTTATTAAATCATTATTAAAATATTGTGAGAAATGGTATACCGTTTGGGCAGTATTTACGTGCCAGAAGGAATTGCTCGACGGATGAATTATTTAAAACTCAAGCAGATGATCTATACAGACGATTTCGTGCTAGGGGGTTACCCCCGAAAAGCTCTAAAAAGAGCCTATAAATCGAGCGAGGGATATAAGGAGGGATACCCTCCTGGTTTGTGGGGACGTTCCCTCTGGGACCTCCCAGGACAGCAGAACTATCGGTTGTATATGCACCTTTGATGGCCATCACCATCTTATGACTAACATCCTGAGAAAGTACTAGAAAATACTTATGAGTGAACCGGATTTACGCCAGGTGTTGCCGCCCCATCCAAGTGTTACGTTCAGGCAGGGACCAAACTTGAAGGACCAGTTGGTGCACAGCTTTCTCCCCAAAATTGGACAGGACAATAGCACTTGGTTAAAATCCAAGGTGACAGGCTCGTACCCATGTGGGAACTGCACCTTCTGCAAGTTTTTACCCAAAATAAAAAGACTTCATATTCACACCCATCCACTGGGTTTTAAAATCAGAGAATGGTTCAACTGTAAAAGCAGTGGGGTGGTCTATATAGCCTTGTGTACATGCCCTAAATTATATGTTGGAAAGACAGTGCAAGAGCTAAAGAAGGAGGCTTTCTGGCCAGATTAGTGCAATAAATAAAAAAAAATTTAAAAAGAACACGTCGCTATATAGACACATCTCATATGCTCACAATGGCAATATTGACGTTTTACAATTTTGGGGCTTATCCCAAGTTAAACTGGGTTCCCGACGTGGAAATATTGACCTGAAACTTCTCAAAAGGAGAGGCCAAATGGATCTACAGACTACAAAGCATGGCCCCGAATGGCCTGAATGAAGGCGTCGTGGCGAGGAGTGGAGGAAACCGCCCACCGTGCGGTGAGGAGGCAACAAGGCCAGGGGGAGGAATAAGGGAGCAGGTCACCTCCTACAGCGTCCCAATTCTGGCCCCGACTCCTAACCGTATGAGCCAACCCAGATGGTAGGAGGGCTCATACTCCGTAACCTCGGGGCCCTACTAACCCTCAGGAAATCCCTGGACTAGGAGCAGGGTAAAGACGACCTGTTCCTCCACAACACGGACGAACAGGAGTCTCCACCGGCCAAGCTGCATTGAGAGGGGAACACATACAGCTTAAGGAGATGGCAGGTAAGCGACACCAGTAACACACTTACCTGCCACAGACACACTGACTGGAATCCGTGCACAAGTGCTGGTGTCCACACCAACATAAAGGACACAGCACACACCACAACCACACAGGAACCCAGGACACCCATAGCTGCAATAAACATGAGACACCATAAGAACATCTATGACCACAAGGACGGCCCTCACTGGACTGATGGAATAACTAGACAAGGAGCTTAACTCCAGCACACACCAAGGCTGGAGTACAACTGACTCCTGACCTAAAACCACGGGTATAAGAAGCCCAAGTGACCACACCAAGCAAGGCAGTTAACCCTTCCAACACCAGACAGAGGAAGGAAGCCACTTAAAGGGGAAGTGCACACACAAGCATAGAAAGCTACACGTTGCCGCAGGCAACAACATGCGTGGCAACCATGTCACGGCAATCACCCAGAAGGCCGAGACACTGCCACCGCATGCTCTCACAGCAACACGTTGCCAGGGGGAAACGCAAGTGTGGCAACAGTGTCACAGCGTACACCATAGGCCGTGACAGAAGGCTTCTCATATTCTGCTTTTATATAATTATTGGTCTTGTGCCGGATATGCAATTCAGATAGGTTGTGAGTTGCAATATGACTGTCATTGATTAGAATAAATATATATTACTGGCTGAAAAAGAAAAGTTAATCTATACCCTACAAATGAGGAGTAGCCGTAGGTGGAGTTTGTCTGTAATACTGAAATAGTATATGGTGGGATTCATGTGATGGAATGACATCCAATTCATCCATGGACCTGTGGGCCATTCATATATATCTAATCCATCCACGGAATTGTGGACTGTTAATACTATATAGTTCACAAACCTAATTTTGAGTGGAGATCTCTGATATATCTATCTATCTATCTATCTATCTAATCTATATCCAGAAAAAAGAGCGGCACTCCAAAGGATAAAAGCAAGTGAACCCTTTATTCACCCCAGTGGTGCAACGTTTCGGCTCTGGTCACGAGCCTTCCTCAAGGCTTGAGGAAGGCTCGTGACCAGAGCCGAAACGTTGCACCACTGGGGTGAATAAAGGGTTCACTTGCTTTTATCCTTTGGAGTGCCGCTCTTTTTTCTGGATATAGATTATAATATATATATATAATAGGGTGAGCATTGATGTTGATCCCCAATAGAAAGAATAAATACCTTTATCCTGGATGAATCATCCTCTGTGTTTGTTTACTATGCAACGTCATATCTAGTGACCCCTTCCACAGAGGTCAATTGGGCGGAACGCACACTGATGACGCGCCTGAGACGCGATTACTGTGCGCATCGTAAGGAGCTGAATGGGGACGCATCTGGATGACGTGATGATCACATGACCACCAGGCACTCATGGACACACCATTCTGACGTCACATCCCCTCTGCTGCAACCAATAACGACAGGGACCGCTAGCAAACAAGGGGTGTGGCTTAGTCAATATAAATCGGCTCCTCGCAGCGCGCCGACGCCAATACCCCGAACCTCTGACGAAGCCGCATAGTGTTAGGCGCTTATTTTAGGCAGGTGACTGGCGCTTTGGTCTTTGTACATATGGAAACATATCCATCACCCAATTCGCAACAAGTGTGGCTTCTTTGGAGGAAGTGTGCGCACGTTACAGCTTAGCCGGAAATAAATAACTAAATATGCAGTGAATCAGCAATACCCTGGAGATAGAAGCATATTTATCCTAAGATGAGTCATTGAGATGGGTATAGCCAACTCCTACTCTCCTATAGGGACATATTTCATTCAGGGCATTGCAAACTGCGTATATAATGAGTAGCCATTCACGCTTTCGCTACAATGTTGAAGGGATTTGAAAAATAATTTAACCAGTTAACCAGCGCCTTACCTGAGAGTTTTAGTGTTATGGGGTTTATGGTTTATTAGAAACCAATATTTTAATAATGATTTAATAAAGTATATGTCTTTTAATTTACAATAAGTAGTGCCCCTACAGGGATTTTCGGTCTATGACCGGTTGAATATTGAGGTTCACCTCCCGCGGGTCTCCACTAGGGCCCATATACTAATGTCTTGTGTCCTCCTCCCAGCGTCAGCCGAGCCCCAGAGTCAGTGAGAGCACTGAAGAGCAGCCAGCATAGCAGGTACCCAGCCCAGCCTAGCCTAGCCCAGCCCAGCCTAGCCCACAGCCAGTGCAAGTGATTAGCCTGCCTCAAAATAAAAAGCAGGCAAAAAGCATATCTATAAGACAGCCAGCAAGGGGTTAATGTGACTCATTATCCCCAATCTTGCCACTACCCATGTTAATGGGGGTCACTTATTTTTAAATGTCAGGCTGGGCACACGCTTTTGGAGTCTTTGGAATGGACCCCATGTGCCTCACATTAATAGTAAGTGACCCCCAAAGTACCATCTCACATAATGGGCAACATAGGGTTAATGTGAGTTACAGAATACAGGTCATTATTAATATGAGAGACATAGATTGAATTCATAAGACTGTGCTGCCAAATAGCAAGTAGCTCATGCATTAACCCCATGTTGCCCATTATGCAAGAATATGGATACTTGATAGGGTTATTATGAGGCACATGGGGGTTTTATCACTAGGAACGGTTGGACCTGTGCATCACAATAACGCCATCATGTAACGTGGCCCCAGCACCACAATGTATATCATGTAGCAGCTGACCTCACAGATTTACAATTACAACCCCAATCTGTGTTGATTTTTGTGAAGCCCATTCCCCCTGCCCAACCACCACCCCCCACCTAGTGAATGAAGTGTGCTGTAAGCCATTGAAAAATATGCATCATTTTTTTTTTTCACGACTAGAACCACACTGACGACCGACCTAAAATCATGTGGCCATTGTGCCACAAGCAAATCGCTATGAAGTTGAGAGAGACTGAACAATGCAGCAATGTGAGGCGTTACTAGTACTGCACCGCTACATGCTGATTGAGGAAAAAAGGAAAAAAAAATAAAAAATCTGTGGCGCCTGACTGCTTATTCGAATGAATATATATAAATCAATAAAATGTACACCAATGGTAAGAACTGGAGATGATTGAATAAATAAATAAATAGATAGATACCCCTTACCAATATAAAAGGAGGGGTGAACTGTAATACTCAGTAGCCATATGATGAAGCCATATATCAGCTGGTAATTAATATCAGATTGAGAATAAAAACATATAAAAGGTGATATACACCACACTCACTTCACCAGGGAGGGGTGTACTGGGATAAAGCTCAAGACGCCCAGAACAACCACCTCCCTCGCCTGGGTCGCTTGTAGAATATCTGGAAAATTCGGCAGTCCACTGCTTAGAACTTCTGGTATAATCCTTTATTAAATTAATAGGTCAGGTGGGCTCAACGCGTTTCGGGGATAAACAAACCCCTTCCTCAGGAGCAGAGCAGGTATTAGGCTTATACAAGGTGTTACAACAAACCTACAACTAAATATAGAAAATCAGATTCAAAATAGAAGGCGTTATTGGCGCCAAAAAAGTCTGTCACTTCCGGTCCCTGCTTCTGTGCTAGGATCTCACTGTTCAGTATTTCCTGGACTCTAAATTATTTCTTATTCATCATATACTTTTCACTCCACTCTGGTCTCCACCTCTGGCGCCCTGTGCGTTTATCCCACATCTCCTTTTACAGGAGTACAGGATTAACCCCCTCTTTTTTCTTCCTTTACCTCGATTCATTACTCGGCCGATGGGAGACCATAGGCCGATTAGAGGAGCAGAGGCTGACTCAGGTTGGACCTATGTGGAGAAGGATCTACCTGATCTTTTCAAAAGAATCCGAAGGGAGCTTAGCTCTACATTATCCAATGAGGATTTTCATAAACTGGATGCCCACATCTTGGGAACTCAACCGACTCCTGATGACCGCCAACGGAATTTCCAGACGGATAAAGGAGTTCAACATCTTATTGACATCAAGAAGATAGATAAAGACGCGGCACTCACCACAGGTCTGCTCTAAGTAGCTTTATTGCAGTTCAACTTGCATGCTGCGCAGGCAGAGGAGCGGGATGGCCACGATGTGCACCAGCGGTGACGGCCGTTTCGCGCTGGAATTGCGCTTCCTCAGACCGGCTGTGACGTGCAGGTGCACGGACGTACCTTTAAAGAAAAGCTGTCTGTCATCACCATGGTGATCCCAGACGCTCCCCAGTGCGCAGCTGCGAAATACAGAAATACAGAAAGAGACAGAGCATGTCTCCGCTGTTGATGGTACACTGCGTACCACTGGTTTCCGCAAGCCCACTGCCACTAACTCGCTGCTCCACCAGACCAGCTTCCATCCCCCCGCCGTCAAAGACGCGATTCCTTTTGGGCAGTTTATACGGCTGCGCAGAATCAACAGTACGGATGCAGACTATTTTAAACAAGCTCACCAGCTTAAGGAGAGACTGCTTGAGAGGGGTTACCCAAGGAGGACTGTAGTGGATGCGCTCCATCGAGCGGCTCTTCGCCCTCGTTCAAGTCTCCTTAGCGATAGGATACACGACAATAGAGACGGCTTTGCTTTTATTTTTAAATTCAGCCCTGCAGCCGAAATAGTCAAACGGGCCGTTTACAATAATTGGGACCTCCTCAAGAGTGAAACATCTTTGGGCGATTTGGTCTCCAGCAGACCACTCATCACCTTTAGGAGGTGCCACACCTTGAAGGACAGGTTAGTCCACAGTGTCCTCCGATCTCCTAAACGGTCGCATTGGCTACAGAGCAGGATTCCCTTAGGCAATTATAAGTGTGGATCTTGCTCCCTTTGTCACCACAATTCGCAAGCCAAGAGTCTGCGGCTAGGCGGTGTCACACATAAAGTCACCCAATTTATCACGTGTTGTACATCCTACGTGGTTTACGTTGTTTTGTGCAGCTGTAATAGGTTCTACATTGGCAAGACTATCAGGCCTTTGCTTGAAAGGGTGCGTGAGCACCTCAATTCCATACGCACTGGGCGAGGTTCCCCTCGCTTAATTGAACATGTCCGTTCCACCCATAATGGTGATCCCTCTGGCCTCTCCTTTGCTGGCATAGAGACTGTGGGACCCATCCCACGGGGTGGGGACCGCCGTCTTTTGCTGCAGCGGGAGGCCAGATGGATCATCAGGACGGGGGCCATGGGATCCCATGGCTTCAATGACAAGAACGACATGGCAGTCTTTCTATGATTCCATCAGCCCCTGGTTCAGCAACGGGTTCAGAATGATACTCCCCTAATATCATGGCCCCGTCCCTGCACTTTCCTTTCTAAGTAACTGTGTGCTTCCAGTTTACTATTATCCATATGTCTTTGTATGTACCCCTACCTTAGGCAGCTGGCAGTTGTCACCCGAATAGGAGTATGCCTTTTTGGCATGTCTGTAGTACTTTGCAATGTGTATATTTGCATACGATTTCATTACCTCTGTCTCTTTCTGTATTTCGCAGCTGCGCACTGGGGAGCGTCTGGGATCACCATGGTGATGACAGACAACTTTTCTTTAAAGGTACGTCCGTGCACCTGCACGTCACAGCCGGTCTGAGGAAGCGCAATTCCTGCGCGAAACGGCCGTCACCACTGGTGCACATCGTGGCCATCCCGCTCCCCTGCCTGCGCAGCATGCAAGTTGAACTGCAATAAAGCTACTTAGAGCAGACCTGTGGTGAGTGGCGCGTCTTTATCTATCTCCTTGAATTGCCTCTTCTGACATACGCTGAGCACCGCTGTCTCCGGTCACTGCAAGCAACCGCAGCACCTTTGGATTCCTGACGTAGATAAGGGGCGCTAAGGCAAGGTGAGAAGCGTAGTGCCGCCGATATTCCTCTTCCCTCCTACTTACCACTTGATCTTATTGACATCGCCAAGAACTACATACACAGTGAGATTGACTGTTTTTTTCTCTCTTGCTATATTGCTTTGGGACTTATACCACAAGGCCTCAGACTGCCGTTAAAACCAACTTTTGACAATGATGTGCTGTTCTCTAAAAAATGGTTGGACATCAGTGATGCCTGCTCAGTCCAATTTCTTAAAATTTTAATACAAAAAAGAAAATTGATCTGTCAAGACCTTAGGGACACCTTGGACCACTTAGGGTTATCTCTATCCTCCAGCAATTCCATTCCCAATATATCCGCTAAACATAGTATCCTGAGGTCCTTTGAATATAATGAGGTACGCAAAAAATGTAGTAAACTCCTGAGGGATCTTAATGACTATCAACAGGACAAAATCAGGAATTGGGAACGAAAATGGCCCCAGAAACATAGTGTTCAGCCCCTAAATCTTCACACCAATAGACCCTCCCAAAGTCCCCCATTGATGCCTCTGGGACGTGAGCATATCCACCCCATCACATATCCCCAACAGAGAATAACCTTCTATACTAAGAATTACCACAGACATCAAAAAACAGCTCCCCTTAGAGAACACTTTAAAGATCATCCCCATCAGTCTTTTCCCACTAGAGATCCAACTAAGCTGGCTACACCTAAGATAGCCCCTGACCTACTACATAAGGACAAGCCCCTTACCATTACTACCAACCTTAATCAAGATTTTTTTACCCAGGATGAGGGACCCCAGACACCCACTACCATGGTAGATGACATTGAGGAACTATTTACCCACATCACGCCCACCCCTATTCTAACACCACCTACTAGTAGCGAGCTAGCGGCTACATCCTCTTATATAGTGGTATAGTCAAGGAGTCTTCCAAGGGACCACTAGAAGAACACCCAGCAGATTCCACACTCAACCTCTCCATTTATTCTACATCTACCACCCATGATGAGCTTTTTTTAGCCCTTCAAAAAAACCTGTCCGAGAGCCCTTTTTTAGGGAAAATAACACCAAACACCACCCCACTTCCACCCACACCACCAGCCAGACCCACACTGTGCAGTGTTCAACAACTCACCCCATTCCTCACACCAACAGGTCCATCACCCTACAGGATGACAGCCGACAAACAAAACCACAAGATCACCCAATTTTTCACCCCCTTATCTCAATCAAGAAAAAGGCGAAACGTTTTAGAGGATGCCGTGGAGGCAAATATAAGTAAACCCGAAAAGAAAAAAAGAAAAATGAAGGGTCCTCCGTCATATTAGGCACTTCCGATCCCGGTAAGGCACCCACTGCTTCCACGACCAACACAATAGGTGAGACTCCCCCTTCAATCGAAGTTATTACCGCCAAAGGTATTTTCAACCTCTCCAAACACACCCTCTGCACAGATTAAATCAAATTATTGAGTAAAGGGCTGTCCTTTTGTCCATCCAACCAACCTGACCCTTTTGAACTCTTCGTTGACCTTAACAAATTTATACGGAATCTCACCCTTAAACGCCACTTTAAAATTAAAGAACTATTGCCGACATTGCGATATTAGCTACACCATCCATCGCCGACCCTTCCACCCAACCGGCAGTTACACAAGAAACTCAGTCCCCTACCAGCCCTATTCCCACACGATCTAAACTCTCAATGAAATCGTCATTTTATCCCCTAGAGAGTAAGGGGCCACATCTCAAGAGCTACTATAACATAGTCCTTGATGAATTTAAATCCCTCACCACCACTAATAAATCACCCTCTGTGGATAAATATCATAATTTAACTTTCAATGAGAAAAGAGCTTTGAAGAATCTGAGAAGCAACAATGAAATTGTTAAGAATGCCGACAAGGGAGGGGGTTGTAATTATGGATACCGACTATTACCTAAAAAAGAGGCAAACAAAATACTCTCAGACCCAGATTACTATAGGACCCTGGATGGGGACCCAACAGATATTTTCAAAAAATCCCTGACATCATTGATTGAACAAGGCTATACCTCAAAGATCATAGACAAAAAAGAGAAGAAATTCCTTATTCCTTTTCACCCGGCCACTGCCATTTTTTATTTTCTTCCCAAGATCCACAAAAATGAAAAAAAAAAAAAAAACTCTGGGTAGACCTATCATATCAGGGATAGATTCCCTCACTACTAATCTTTCAGCTTATGTCGACTCTTTCCTTCAAAAATATGTCCAACTCTTGCCGTCCTACCTAAGAGACTCCTCTCATCTGATTAATCTCCTTAAAAATATACAATGGCAAGATAATTATATTTGGGTCACCCTTGATGTGACCTCTCTATATAGCAATATTAGACATGACTTAGGCCTGAAGGCAGTTAAGCATTTTTTTGAAGGAGATCTGTCATTACCAAATGCACAAAAATAATTTATCTGGAAGGGGATCGATTTTATTCTTCCTCACAATTATTTTACTTTTAATGATAAAGTTTATATCCAACATAAAGGGACCGCGATGGGGACGAAATTCGCGCCGTCGTACGCCAATCTTCTTATGGGCCTTTTTGAAGAATTACATAATCTCCTACACAACCCCAAGATTAAATTTTATCGTCGTTACATCGACGATATTTTTATTTGGGAGGGTACCGATAAAATTTTAGCCTTTTTTAATACACTGAATACTAATGATTGGGGCTTATCTTTTAGCATGGAGCACCATCCGTCAGAAGCTATCTTTTTAGATATTAATCTCAATTCCACAAATAACATTATTAAGACAAAAACTTTCTTTAAGAAAGTGGATGCCAACAGTTTTCTAGATTTTACCAGTTGTCATTATCTGAAATGGAAGAGGAACATTCCCTTTAGTCAAATGAAACGCTTGAGAAGGAACTGCTCAGAGGACCAGACCCTCAAGACACAATTAACTGCCCTAAAAAAAACGTTTTAGAGAAAAAGGCTATCCTAAATCACTTATAGTAGGATCCGAGAAACGGGTATTACAATTAGACCATGAAGAGTCCCTCAAGCCTAGGATCATCAACAAGAAAGAACGCTCAACCAAAGGAATGGATACTCAATCCCACCTTGTTACTAGATATAATATTGAACAAAGATCAGGGAAATATTAACCAAACATTGGCCTATCTTACAGAAAGACCCTATATTAGGGAAAATCATTCCCCCTACTGGTTCCCTTACATTTAGACGAGCCCCTACTTTGAAAAACATACTGGCTCCCTCTTGCCCTAAACTGAAACAAACACGCTCCTATGTCCACCTTCAGAGACATATTAGGACCTATGGCAGCTCTAACTGACCCCCTAGGTGTGTTTAAATGTAATAAGACCAGGTGTAAATGCTGCAGGATGATTGCACATGGGAGGAAAGAAATTAAGTAGCTCAAAAGAGGTTATATACCTACTGGAATGCACATGCCAACTCAAATATATAGGTAGAACCACTCAGACGGTCAGAGAACGTATGAATGACCACCGGTCGAATATTAAAAGAAAAATATTGACCCACAGTGTTTCCAGACATTTCTCGGTAATACATGACGGTGACCCACATTTCTTGAAAGTTACTCCACTTGAAAGGGTCCCGTCCTCATTTCAGAACCTGGCTGGAAAAGAAATGTTTTGGATCTACCGCATGAACACGTTGACACCCTTTGGTTTAAATGAGAGTTTGGAGTACACGAAATATTAAATAATTACTCTTTTTGGCGGCCTTTGCCTCCTTTGTTTTATATACCCCTAGATTTATTTTATATACCTTTTAAGTGCACATATGCACATATGTTTTTACATATATGGGAATTCATACGCATATATGCTCTGCCATACTCTTTTAAGGGGTTTTCTATATGTTATTTTTGACCCAGAGGAGAGTGTGTGTGTGTGTGTGTGTGTGTGTGTGTGTGTGCGTGTGCGTGTATATTATGTATGTATATATGTATGTTTTCCACCTATAGTGCTTCTATGGTTGTTTTTATGAGCTTTTTTATTTGTAGGATTGATTTACCATTTTTTATTTATTTATTATATTTTTTATATGTACTGTTCTATATATCGATATATTTTTTATATTTATATACATTTATTGTTTTACATCTTTTTACCTTCATTGATGTTCAAAACACACTTGTCCTATTGCCCTTATATATCGATATTTCTTCTAATCAGTCCTCTAGTCACTCCTGTTCTTTCTCCGACATTATAGATATTCCCGGCACTTAGGCTCAATGAAACGCAAATCTCCATGCCAACATCTGTATTTGCGTTCCATTCATAGTTACCTTAATCTCCCCCCCCCCCGCCCCCCGGCATTTGCGGCTTGTTGGCCGGAGATCTTGGATGATGTGAGGTGGAACGCACTTCCGGTTGTTGCGTTCCACACACCGGAACCAACATTTTCGTCTCCGTGCGTTTAATCTAAGTAATGTTCCCCTGCCCAAAAGATTTTATACATAGAACATTACCCCCACCGATTCCTTATTTATTAGAATTCATAACTGTTCATCCCGTCCCAGTCTATTCCCTGTGTCGCCGCGATTTGGAGCGCACTTCCGGCCGGTGCGTTCCATATACCGGAACTCCAGTCCCCGCCCGCCCGTGTCTTGTAATATATCATTTTTTGGTCCCTCCGTATTTTTTTTACAGGGCGGTCATGAAGACCAGTATGTATATGTATAAATATTTATTGTATACTACATAGCTTTGCTCGTTCTGCTCTTTCTGTATTTGTCTTTACCTATACGTTACTATTGATGTCACTTCCGGGCACTTTTTTGGCGCCAATAACGCCTTCTATTTTGAATCTGATTTTCTATATTTAGTTGTAGGTTTGTTGTAACACCTTGTATAAGCCTAATACCTGCTCTGCTCCTGAGGAAGGGGTTTGTTTATCCCCGAAACGCGTTGAGCCCACCTGACCTATTCATTTAATAAAGGATTATACCAGAAGTTCTAAGCAGTGGACTGCCGAATTTTCCAGATATTCTACAAGCGACCCAGGCGAGGGAGGTGGTTGTTCTGGGCGTCTTAAGCTTTATCCCAGTACACCCCTCCCTGGTGAAGTGAGTGTGGTGTATATCACCTTTTATATGTTTTTATTCTCAATCTGATATTAATTACCAGCTGATATATGGTTTCATCATATGGCTACTGAGTATTACAGTTCACCCCTCCTTTTATATTGGTAAGGGGTATCTATCTATTTATTTTTTTCAATCATCTCCAGTTCTTACCATTGGTGTACATTTTATTGATTTATATATATTCATTCGAATAAGCAGTCAGGCGCCACTTGGTGATTTTTTCCTTTTTTCCTCAGTCCACTATTACTATATTGCATCCTTGCTTATAGTCTATCACCTAGGCTGCCCTGGTTCTGTGCTAGGATCTCACTGTTCAGTATTTCCTGGACTCTAAATTATTTCTTATTTATCATATACTTTTCACTCCACTTTGGTCTCCACCTCTGGCACCCTGTGCGTTTATCTCACATCTCCTTTTACAGGAGTACAGGATTAACCCCCTCTTTTTTCTTCCTTTACCTCACCTCTACATGCTGTAAGGGCTCTTTGACACGAGCGGATGCAGTGCGTGGAATCCACTGCGTGAAAGAGCCAAGCCCCGCTCTGGACAGCAGAGACACGGAGCAGTAACATGACTGATAATGCTGCTCTGGGCAGCAGAGACACGGAGCAGTAACATGACTGATAATGCTGCTGCGGACAGCAGAGACACGGAGCAGTAACATGACTGATAATGCTGCTCCTGACAGCAGAGATACGGAGCAGTAACATGACCGATAATGTTGCTCTAGACAGCAGAGACACGGAGCAGTAACATGACTGATAATTCCGCTCTAGACAGCAGAGACACGGAGCAGTAACATGACTGATAATGCCGCTCCGGACAGCAGAGACACAGAGCAGTAACATGACCGATAATGCTGCTCCGGACAGCAGAGACACAGAGCAGTAACATGACCGATAATGCTGCTCCGGACAGCAGAGACACAGAGCAGTAACATGACCGATAATGCTGCTCCGGACAGCAGAGACACAGAGCAGTAACATGACCGATAATGCTGCTCCGGACAGCAGAGTGTCACAACCAGACAGCTGAGCAGCTCTGACAGAAGCCTTTCAGAACCTCCTCCTTGAGTTTTCTTTGTTTTGGTTTTCAGTTCCTCATCTCGTTAGCCTCTCTCAGCTGTCATGAAGTTGGACTGATTGCATCCCTTTAAATTCCTCCCCATAATGCATTAGTGTGCGGCTTATACAACTTCCTGGAGTGTGTGTGCATGCTGTTCCTATTTCCCAGTCTTCTACAAGATAAGTGCTGTACATTTGTGATTTTCTGTTTGCTGGATCCCAGATGACCCTGACTCCCTCCGTGTCTAGTGTAGGGAGCCGGTGGTCGTGTCCCCTCACTATTGTAGGGTGTTCAGGTGTTATATAGTCGAGGTACGAGGATATGCGATCATCCACCTTTGGGGTGTTCGCATAGGCTGAGCAGTCAGGGAGAGTGCCAGGTCTCATGCAGGGGTCTCCCTTTTGTTCCTTAGTTTTGGATCCAGTGAGTCATAGATTCTTTTGCATTGTCTTGTTTCCTGTACACCTTCCGTGACATTGAGACACAGAGCAGTAACATGACTGATAATGCTGCTCTGGACAGCAGAGACACGGAGCAGTAACATGACTGATAATGCTGCTCCGGACAGCAGAGACACAGAGCAGTAACATGACTGATAATGCTGCTCCGGACAGCAGAGACACGGAGCAGTAACATGACTGATAATGCTGCTCCGGACAGCAGAGACACAGAGCAGTAACATGACTGATAATGCTGCTGCGGACAGCAGAGACACAGAGCAGTAACATGACTGATAATGCTGCTGCGGACAGCAGAGACACGGAGCAGTAACATGACTGATAATGCTGCTGCGGACAGCAGAGACACGGAGCAGTAACATGACTGATAATGCTGCTGCGGACAGCAGAGACACGGAGCAGTACCATGACTGATAATGCTGCTCCGGACAGCAGAGACACGGAGCAGTAACATGACTGATAATGCTGCTCCGGACAGCAGAGACACGGAGCAGTAACATGACTGATAATGCTCTTTGCCTCTTTGTGATCTTTTTGCTACAAAAATCAAGGTGACAACTTTATCTCACTGTGATTTTGTAGTAAAAAGATCACAGAGCGGCATGGAGCATTATCAGTCATGTCTCTGCTGTCCGGATCCGGAGCGGGGCTTGGCTCTCTTTCACACAGAGGATTACCCGCACGCACGGCATCTGCTCATGTGAAAGAGCCCTAATGGTTCCACTTGTTCTAGGCGCAGTGAAAACAGAGAAGCCATGGATACACCGTCGCCGTCAATGAAAGATGCAGAACTTGTGTGCCGGTCACATCCGCCACTTGGAGAAAAAAAGGCCTCAGCAAGGACGCGGAGTCAAGTGTGGGCATATTTTGGGCATACATCGCCGGTGAAGATGGGCAGCCAACAGACACAGAAAAACCTGTCTGCAAAAGGTGTTACAAATCTCTCCATTACAAAAGCAGGAAACACCAGCAACTTGGCAGACAATCACCCTGACCTCTACAATGAGCTGAAAACTCGACAGGTTAGCCAATTTTAAGTCTACCCTACCTACCCATGTTCTCTTCTTAAAGGGGTTGTCTCACATAGCAAATAGCTTATCGTGTAGAGAAAGAGGAATACAAGGCACTTACTAATGTATTGTGATTGTCCATATTGCCTACTTTCCGGGCTGCATTCATTTTTTCATCTCATTATACACTGCTTTTTTCCATGGTTACAAGTCACGACCACCCTGCAATCTAGCAGCAGTGGTCGTGCTTGCATTGCAGGGTGGCTGTAACCCCTGGAATCGAGCATTGTATAGGGTGATGGAAAAATGGAATGAAGCCAGCAACGAGGGCAATATGGAGAATCACAGCACATAGGAAGAGTCTTGTTTTGTATTCACTTTATCTACAGGATAAAAGCCATTATCTGAAGTGAAACTTGTACTACAGACCTCTGGACAAGCAGAGATACAGATGCATTCATGGCTCTCACCAGTCACTTTATAATGGAAGATCGGGAGATGCAGTCCCGGTGGTTAGGCTCTACGGCTCTGTACACAGATCATACTGCTGACAGTTTGCATGAAGCATTTGAGGAATCCTTAACTGAAGGCTGGAAACTGGACATCTCCAAAATGTCTGGAACAACAACAGATAACGCCTCTAACATCAGATCGTTTGAAGAATACAACTGGGTCCCATGTTTTGGTCACAATTTGCACCTGGCAGTAAACAAAGCCCTGGATATTGACAGAGTGGTGGCGTGTCTCTCAAGGTTAAGACAGACAGTCTTAATTCTGCCGATCAATTAAAATGAAAGAAAAACAAAAAGGCACTTCAGATACCCGAACACAAGCTTATTCACGATGAACCGACCCGGTGGAATTCCATTTATGATATGGTGGAGAGGTTCTGTGAACAGCAACAAGCTGTCTGTGCTGTCCTGGCAGAGAACCCGAAAAAATGGTATCTTGTGCCAAAGGATACTGAGGTCACCATTGTGGAGACCGTCAGAGATGTGCTCGCACCAATGAGCGATTTTACTGATGTGTTAAGTGGAGAGAAAGATCCAACCCTGTCTTCTGTTCTTCCTTTGACATGGAAAATATATGCATGTGCATCGGAGGAGGAATCCGACAGCATCCTTGCCAGAGAAATTAAACAAAAAGGTCATAGGTGACATGAAAAAGAGGTACCAAAGCAAAAAGTTGCAACTCATTCTCAACACTGCCACATATCTAGATCCAAGATTTAAGGACTCATTTGTGTCTATTCAAGATGAAGTAAAAGGAGAGGTTCTACAGAGACCTTCCATTCTTCAGCTACCAGCAAGTGGTGGAGCAGAACAGAAAGATGAAGAAGAACATGCAGTGGCACAAGTCACAAAAAAAAAAAAAGAAACAGATCTCAAAAGCATGTTGGCCAACATTGTGACGGAAAAAAGGGGGTCAGCCTCAGCAGGTGGTTCAGTCGGTGCCGAAGATGCATCATCTGACAAAAGCCCTACAGCAATGCTTTGCAATGACTTCTTCTTGTACAAACAGATGAAAGAAATTAGTCCAGAAGAAGACCCACTAGCCTGGTGGAGGAGAAATGCCCCATGTCTGCCAGTTCTTGCCCATTTTGCAAAAGCGTATCTATGCATTCCCGCCTCTAGTTGTGCATCAGAACGAGTATTCAGTACTTCGGGCCTAATCTGCAGTCCAAGTAGAATGAGGTTGAATGAAGACCATATCAACACACTTGGCACAGACTCACCAGAGCTCCATCGACTCTTCAAACAGCTGATCAACAGGGGGCCTGCCAGGCGTCAGAACCTGGCCAATCAGCTACCGCTGCCCCGAGGATGGGCCATCAAGATCACAAACCCTGACAACCCCTTTAATTTAAACTACTTGTTATGTACAAAAAGGGTGATATTACCCAGCCCGTGAGGGAATCTACACTCTAATGAGGACCTACCTCTAGTACAGGGATCAGCTATCTTCAGCTGCTGTGAAACTACAACTCCCAGCATGAAAACATGCTCAACTGTTCTTTTAACTCCCACAGAAGTGAGTAAAGTATTCTGCGAGTTGTCGTTTCTGAACGGCTGGAGTGCTGCCGGAGGTTGCTGATCCCTGGTCTAGTGTGACAGTTCTCAGTTTTAGTCATTTCTGTTTTTAGTAAAATACTTACATTCTCTGGCTGCACAGTGTGCATTTCAATGCAATTCAGGAAGACCATCTCTTCATATCTAGTCTATTAGGCCTGACCTGCACACGAACGTGTGCGTCCCGTGCTTCCGTAGTGTTCCGTCACGCACCATTTCACATCTCCGGATCCATTCAAGTCAATGGGTTCGCATCTGTGATGTGGAATGAACACTGAACGGTGCGGTCCACAATACGGCAACGGGACACCTATGGTCGTGTGCAGGAGGCCTTATTCCTGGTAGAAGTTTATGAATAAAGGTACAAAAAAAATACATTGGGTGCTACCAGTCCCATCCTACTTGTACAGTCTGTGCCAGTCAGAGCGGGAGTCATTGGAGGGACATGTGCTCAACTCGTAGCAGCTCCAATACAAACTTCTAGCTGGAATAATAGAGGTATAGTACGAAGTTGAGTTTGTAAGAGATAGAAAAAATGCTCCAGAATTATTTGCCTAAAGAGCAGTCGGGCAGGAACGGGGAAGGCTCCTCATTACCATTAAAGAAATAAATATATCACCAGTCCGCAATAATGTTATGCAGCAGGTCCGAAAAAGTGATGTGGGTTCAATCACGTTATAAGCAGGGATATTTGCAGCCCTCAGGCTCTTTGCAAACGAAGAAGTGAGAAGGATTAAAGAACTTGCATACTGACCTGGACCAGAAGCGCGGTCCGAACCCCATACATTGTACCTCCTCATTACCATTGTTACATTGTCAAATTCAATATCCAACTCTGACAATCTGATATCTGGTGCAGGTTTTTCTATAAAAACACAAAAGGCTTTTTTGTGTTTTTATTTTATTTTTGTGTGGCTTCGAGTATCGCAATACTTTTTTATGGTATCGAAATCGAATCAAAATTTGGGTATCGCAACAACTCTAGAATGGATTGAACAAATGTCATCCATATTCTGCCAATATCAGCAAAACCATCCATATCTGTAGGTCACCTATAGGTTGGATACCCACAGCACGAGTGTGTGCTGGGGATACCGTAGGTTTTCATAGGGATATATTAACAGAATTAATCATGTAAATAAATATTTAACTAAATGATTCTCGTTATAACACAGAATGAGCTTGGAGATGTTTGCAGCATGAAACCGTTTAGATGTTAAAATGTGAATATTTTATTTAAAGTAGAGCAATGTACAATTAGCATTTTTAATGACTATTTATCTATTTATTATCCAGGTATGTGGAGCTAAAATGTTCACAGCTCCGAATATTACCGGAAGTACAAACAGGAAATTCCAAGTTTTCTAACGAATTGCCCAAGGGAAATAATCAGCCACATTATGCAGAGAATGGATAGCACACTGGATCTAACCAGCATTGTGCGAGTGTGGACAGAACTAGTGGACAGAACTAGTGGACAGTTAGACTCAAAGGCAAAACATACACCGTGAATTCAGGAGGGTAAACTCCACTCTGCACGTGTGAAGACTGGGGAAACTTTGTACTTCCATGTAAACACATATGCTGCATTCTAAAATTCCTCCGTGAATGGGGATGGCATAGACCAGGGCTGGCCAACCTAAAGCTCTCCAGCTGTTTTAAAACTACAACTCCCACCATGCTTTGCTGTAGGCTGATAAATGTAGGCAGTCTGGGCATGCTGGGAGTTGTCGTTTGGCATAGACCGAGTCTTACACTCACAACCCACTGTTTTCACTGGACACAGTGTTTTTCAAAAGAAGTAAAAAAGGAGACATTTCAGGGCCAGCCCCATTTTCTAAACTTAAAATTACCACCTGCAGAACATAAACTGGACCTAGCACCTCGTCGGGGAGCATTGCAAACAACAAAAATCAGAAATGGTCATATACTTAACTAGTAGACTCCTTGTATCTGATAAAAGAGGTTTGCGATTTAAATAAAGCAGAGGAGGACCTGGAGAGATTGGTCACCAGTGTAAAGGTTTACCATGGTTAGGCCCCTTTCGCAAGAGCAAGTTTTCCGCGCGGGTGCAATGCGTGACGTAAACGCATAGCACCCGCTCCGAATCCTGACCCATTCATTTCAATGGGTCTGTGCACATTTTTTCTCACCCATCAGCTCTGTGTTGCGTGAAAAACGCAGCACGTTCTATATTCTGCATTTTTCACGCAGCCCCGGCCCCGTAGAAGTGAATGGGGCTTCAGTGAAAAACGCATTGCATCCGCAAGCAAGTGCGGATGCAATGCGTTTTTCACTGAATGGTTGCTAAGAGATGTTGTTTGTAAACCTTCCGTTTTTTATCACACGCGTGAAAAATGCATCAAAACGTATTGCTGAAAAAACTGAACGCAATTGCAGACAAAAAAAACTGACTGAACTTGCTTGCAAAATGGTGCGAGTTTCACTGAACGCATCCGGACCTAATCCGTCACGCTCAGGTGAAAGAGGCCTTAGAGTCTCCAAAGAGAAAAAAAGGATGCATTCGTGAATTTCGAACCACTGCCATATGGCGGCCAAAACATCCATCTTCTCAAAGAGTTAGTACCAAAGCGGATATGCTTCGGGAAGATGTATGGGATATTGGAGAGAAAAGAACATCCATAAACCAGTTTAGCGCTTTGGACAGTGTATCGGACAAGACACCTGGAAAATAATAAATGGCATCAAATTAACTTACCGGGATAAGGTAGATATTGAAGGGAACAAGTGGCTTGATGACAAAGTAATTAATGTTTGCCAATATCTCATTTCTGTTCAATTCCCTCATGTGCTCGGTCTATTTGACACGTTGCTCTTGGCACATACCGTAATAAAGTCGGCCAAGCTACCCAAAAAGAAAACATTATTCAATTTCATCATTCAGGAGCACATTGGCTGGTATCTCCTGGATCTGCGGCTGATGTCACAGTGTATGACTCGCTAAAAACTACCGTCACAAACACAAAAAAAAAAAAATCGGATTTGTATACATTTTTCTTTATGGTGAATACTCAGTGCTTGACATTCCAAAAACAAAAAAGGCGCAAATGACTGAGCAATAGTAAATGCGGTTTGTTTGGCGTATGGAATGAGGTTGAGCGATGGTGTCTTTGACCAAAGTAAAATGCGAGCTCGATGTTCCCCCATTCAATGCTGGCAAAATCACGCGCCCCAATTTATAAAAAAAAAGAAATAAAAATTACACTATGCACCTATTGCTGATGTCAGCTTTACAACCCTAAAGATCAAATGGTGGAATGCTCAGCTTGTGGAATGTGGTACCACGTTCAGCGTGTTGGAGTCGGCCAACTATCTTCTTACACTAATTTTTTTTTTTTATATATTTGCAACAAATGTGGTACTTCCTAATTGAAGTGTGTATGGTAAATCCATGTTATTACCCACAGAGGGTTACCAAATGTTATATATATTGCATGTAATTAACCGTTTTATTTATAACCACCACTGTTCCCAGAAACCAAGTAGTGAATTTTTTAAGTACCGTATTTTTCGCCCCATAAGACGCACTTTTCCCCCCCATAAATGGGGGGGAAATGCCCCTGCGTCTTATGGGGCGAATGCTGACACTTTAACATCACTGGATGCGATGTACGAGCGAGCGGGGGCGGGACTGGGAGGAGGAGCTGGGGGAATAGCGGCGGGGCGGTGCAGTCAGTCAGTGTACTATAGCCCCGCCCCGGTATAGTAATATTAAATGTCTTATTAAATTAAAATGTATTACATATGCCCCCTCACTCCTAAATTCCTAATAGTACCTTACATCCTATTCCTAATAGGTTCTGTATAATGCCGGCAGGCAGCAGCGTAACTCCCTGATGTCACGTGCCTGCTCCGCCTACTTTATGAATGAAGCAGGCGGCACAGGCAAGTGACGTCAGTGAGTGAAGCGCCGCCCGCCCGGCCTGCCGGCATTGTACAGAACCTATTAGGAATAGGATTTAAGGTACTATTAGGAATTTAGGAGTGAGGGGGCATATGCAATACATTTTAATTGAATAAGACATCTTATATTTGTATACTGGGGGCGGATGGGGCTGATCCGTGGATGGCACAGTTAAGGGGTGGGGGGGTCTGTGGATGGCACTGTTATGGGCTGGGGGGGCCTTGGATGGCACTGTTATGGGCTGGGGGTGGTCTGTGGATGGCACATATATAACAGTGCCATCCACAGATCCCCCCCTGTAACAGTGCCATCCACAGATCCCCCCCTGTAACAGTGCCATCCACAGATCCCCCCCCTTTAACAGTGCCATCCACAGATCCCCCCCCTGTAACAGTGCCATCCACAGATCCCCCCCTGTAACAGTGCCATCCACAGATCCCCCCCCTGTAACAGTGCCATCCACAGATCCCCCCCTGTAACAGTGCCATCCACAGATCCCCCCCTGTAACAGTGCCATCCACAGATCCCCCCCCTGTAACAGTGCCATCCACAGATCCCCCCCTGTAACAGTGCCCTCCACAGATCCCCCTGTAACAGTGCCCTCCACAGATCCCCCCTGTAACAGTGCCCTCCACAGATCCCCCTGTAACAGTGCCCTCCACAGATCCCCCTGTAACAGTGCCCTCCACAGATCTCCTTGTAATAGTGCTATCCACAGATCCCCCCCCTGTAACAGTGTCCGTCATCCACAGATCCCCCCTGTAACAGTGTCCATCATCCACAGATCCCCCCTGTAACAGTGTCCGTCATCCACAGATCCCCCCCGTAACAGTGTCCGTCATCCACAGATCCCCCCCATAACAGTGTCCGTCATCCACAGATCCCCCCATAACAGTGTCCGTCATCCACAGATCCCCCCATAACAGTGTCAGTCATCCACAGATCCCCCCATAACAGTGTCCGTCATCCACAGATCCCCCCATAACAGTGCCCGTCATTCACAGATCCCCCATAACAGTGCCCGTCATCCACAGATCCCCCCATAACAGTGCCCGTCATCCACAGATCCCCCCATAACAGTGCCCGTCATCCACAGATCCCCCATAACAGTGTCCGTCACAGATCCCCAGTAATAGTGCCATCCACAGACCACCATTAGTTCCAAACCCACCAAAAGCACACCTTTTGGTTAAAAATATTTTTTTTCTTATTTTCCTCCCCAAAAACCCAGGTGCGTCTTATTGGCCGGTGCGTCTTATAGGGCGAAAAATACGGTAAATTTTGTGTTATGTTATTTCTAATTACTCTTTTTTGCTCCCGTTGTGAATGTGATTGCTGCTGTTATACCAAAATGTCCCCACTGAGGGACAATAAAGGGATTTTCTTATTATTATTATAAAAAATAAATAAAAATCTGTGTATTTCTAATAATAAAAAAAAAGTAAATAATTTCTTTTAAAAAATAGCACATAGGGACTTTTAGATTTAGTTTACAATAACTATATGCTGGCACACTTTTGCATGCCATCATATTGTGGTTGTGCATAAAGAAAGTAACCAGTGCGTAATGACCTACAGTTCCAGCGATGATGGCAGAGGACATTGTGTCATTATAGAAGAGGATAGTCTGTGGGTGCGAACACACGTTACAGAAAAGCAGATTTTCTTTCAGCAAGTCTATTATGCATGTTGTCACGGGGTAATGTGGATAACAGGTACACCAGATAGACAGCATAGGATAACAGTCTAGGCCTAGAAGCTAGTGAGGGAAAGATGGTTACCTCCTAGCATTCCCTGAGTCTCTCCCTGACTCCTGACAGTATGTGCAAGCCCTGATGGTGGACTGTGATGTTTGTGATAGATCACTGTGACCTTTAGCCTCTTTCTCCTGATGCATGATGGGGGAGGAGGAGCTGTACCAGGAAGTCAGACGGGGTGTGAGGGGAACTGGAAGCAGACACATGAGGCTGAGAAGGGATTACATCTGATAAGGACAGAAGCTGTTGGGAATAAGACTCCTCCATGTAAGAATGCCATAATGTTCCGAGTAATAAACCTTGCTCTGGTTAAGTAGTACATCGGCCTGTGTGTGTAACTTGCTGAGCAGATACTGGCAGCATTGCCAGCAGTACCTGAGAGACACAGAGTGTCCAGGGGACATAACATGGACGAACACATACACTCGTACCTAGACCCTGCTAATACTGTAGCAAACCCTAGATTAGGGAACGGGGAATGAGACTGCCAGTACCTTCCACAGTGAAGGGGCCAGCGTCTCCCTGAGACCTAGACTGATACAAACACAGAGAAAAAGCGGAACTTAGCTTGGGAAGAGTGAGGAACAAAGGATCCACAAACAACCAGCAGGAACTCCAGAAGAAAATATCTACCGCATGGTGAGAAGTCAGAGGCAGACTGAAATAGAGCCTCTAACCAGCAAACGAGCCGAACCTGTGGAGAGGTGGGATCCCACCCACAACAACAAACTGAAAGGAAACACCTAGAACCTGTCAGATAGACTCACGTGCAGCAAGTCTATCTGATCTTCTCAGATCTCTCACAGGGCCGGCAGTGACACATGTGAAACTCTGCAGCACTTCTGAAACATGTTCACATCCCATGTCAGTAAAATTGTGAGTAATGGGTGCAGCACTTAGATGTGGGACTGGTAAATGCCTGGCCATGTGTGGCATAAATGGTATTTAATGGAAATTTAGTATGACAACTAGGTAAATTGTAAAGCACTGCCTAAACTAACATTCACAAGATTGCTTCACCTAACCTGAAATAGGTGATGGCTGGCCAGGCAGAATAGAGTCTATAAAACAAGTCTGAAAGGGTCAGGCAGGAGCAGTGTCTGAATACAGGCCAAGGTAGTCAGTCATCTAGTCAGGGCCGGTAGCCGGGTCAGGAGCGGGATATCTGAACAGGGATTATAGGTCAAAGAACAGGAACACAAGCCGGGGTCAGGTACACGGATAAATAGAATGTCTCCCTCTTATTAGAACATGCACTTTCCTTATAAATATCACGCCACCCTACGGGCAGACACTGCGGCCTCAGTTGTAGCAAGTGCATGTGTATCTCAGCATGGAGGAGCGGTGAACAGACAGCATGTATGGACGCCAACAGGGTTACTGTGTCTGCTGGGAGCAGTAGTACGCTGGCTGGCACACACTGCCGGTATTACATAAATATCTGTCTTTGAATAAATGGAGTTAATTTTACAAATTCATTTTTAGAAGGATACACATTCTGCCTAATTCATTTGCATTGGACGCGTAGAAATAGTACATTTATAGGGGGTTTTCCAGTTTATACAAGTGTGCCGTGTACTAAGGAGTCACTCTACCATAGACTTCTCTGGGAGAGCAATCTATACCATAGAAGTCTATTGAAGAGCGGCTGCAGTACACAGCATCGTAGATTATTTATTTTATTATTATTTTATTCATTTTATATAGCGCTACTAAATTCCGCAATCGCTTTACAGACATCATCATCATCCATCTGTCCCCAATGGGGCTCACAATCTAAGGTCCCTATCAGTATGTCTTTGGAGTATGGAGTCTATCCTAAGAATACTCATAACGGAAAACATCTTTAATAATGGACAAGGTTGACCACATTTCAGTGGTAGGTCCTGCAGAAGCTCAGGTTGTTTTTTTAAATATTTGTTAGATGAAACAAAGGCCGAGTTCATAAAGTGCATCATCGGTGAATATACGTGCCGCTAATGTGTCAGAGGAATCCCGGCCTAACCACTAGTAAAAGAATGAAAAAGGAGAAGGTCCTTCTGGAGTGCGGGAAATAGTCACTTCTATGTAAGCTAGCTGCTGTATATCCCATCACTCAGAGGGACCTCTCCTACATGACACCTTCTCAGTATATAATAGATGGAGAAGGTCCTTCTGGAGTCCGGGAAATAGAAAATAACTATAAAGACTTTATTATCCACCGTTCACCTGTATTAATTTAGTCAATGCTACAAAGTGAAACAAACAGAAATAATGTCACCGAAGCTTTACTAGAATGGTTCTTGTGGAGAGACTGGGATTTAGCCAATTCACTGTGAAGCTAAATACTATGATGGATCAGGTCAAGGACAAAATGGGAATAAATGGTCCCTGCAGATTATAGGAAACAGACGGCTGCTATAGAGGTGGCCATTCTCCATCATTAGTGAGGACCAGGTCCTTCTGAGTCATGGGAAATAGCCAATTCACTGTGACATGGCTAAATACTGTATCTATACAGGACCTCACCACTAGGGGGCCAAAAGGTCTGGGGCGGACCTGACCACTAGTGAGCAAAAGGGTCCTTACCCGTTATGGGAAATAGACAGCTACTGTGGAGCCGGCTATTTCCCATGACTAAGGAGGACCAGGTCCTTTGAGTCGTGGGATTTAGTCAAAACCGATTTACATGGGGCTGTATGTGAGAGAAGACTGGGGGAATGATGTTATTTAAATGGGACTGTATGTTAGAAATCAGGCCTAGACCGGCTCTGCAGTGGAGGCTCTGCACTGGTAAAAATCCCCCAGATGTCTAGTAAGTGTAAAATAGAATTAGAATTTTTTTTCTATATATATATATATATATATATATATATATATATATATATATATATATAAAATAAAGGGAACACTTAAACAACACAATGTAACTCCAAGTCAATCACACTTCTTTGAAATCAAACTGTCCACTTAGGAAGCAACACTGAGTGACAATCAATTTCACATGCTGTTGTGCAAATGGGATAGACAACAGGTGGAAATTATAGGCAATTAGCAAGACACCCCCAATAAAGGAGTGGTTCTGCAGGTGGAGACCACAGACAACTTCTCAGTTCCTATGCTTCCTGGCTGATGTTTTTGTCACTTTTGAATGCTGGCGGTGCTTTCACTCTAGTGGTAGCAAGAGACGGAGTCTACAACCTACACAAGTGGCTCAGGTAGTGCAGCTTATCCAGGATGGCACATCAATGCAAGCTGTGGCAAGAAGGTTTGCTGTGTCTGTCCGCGTAGTGTCCAGAGCATGGAGGCGCTACCAGGAGACAGGCCAGTACATCAGGAGACGTGGAGGAGGGCAACAACCCAGCAGCAGGACAGCTACCTCCGCCTTTGTGCAAGGAGGAACAGGAGGAGCACTGCCAGAGCCCTGTAAAAAGACCTCCAGCAGGCCACCAATGTGCATGTGTCTGCTAAAACGGTCAGAAACAGACTCCATGAGGGTGATATGAGGGCCCGACGTCCACAGGTGGGGGTTGTGCTTACAGCCCAACACCGTGCAGGACGTTTGGCATTTCCAGAGAACACCAAGATTGGCAAATTCGCCACTGGCGCCCTGTGCTCTTCACAGATGAAAGCAGGTTCACACTGAGCACGTGACAGAGTCTTGAGACGCCGTGGAGAACGTTCTGCTGCCTGCAACATCCTCCAGCATGACCGGTTTGACATTGGGTCAGTAATGGTGTGGGGTGGCATTTCTTTGGAGGGCCGCACAGCCCTCCATGTGCTCGCAAGAGGTAGCCTGACTGCCATTAGGTACCGAGATGAGATCCTCAGACCCCTTGTGAGACCATATGCTGGTGCGGTTGGCCCTGGGTTCCTCCTAATGCAAGACAATGCTAGACCTCATGTGGCTTGAGTGTGTCAGCAGTTCCTGCAAGACGAAGGCATTGATGCTATGGACTGGCCCGCCCGTTCCCCAGACCTGAATCCAATTGAGCACATCTGGGACATCATGTCTCGCTCTATCCACCAACGTCACGTTGCACCACAGACTGTCCAGGAGTTGGCAGATGCTTTAGTCCAGGTCTGAGAGGAGATCCCTCAGGAGACCGTCCGCCACCTCATCAGGAGCATGCACAGGCGTTGTAGGGAGGTCATACAGGCACGTGGAGGCCACACACTACTAAGCCTCATTTTGACTTGTTTTAAGGACATTACATCAAAGTTGGATCAGCCTGTAGTGTGTTTTTCCACTTTAATTTTGTGTGACTCCAAAAATTTGATTTCCATTTTTTAATTTTTGTGTGATTTTGTTGTCAGCACATTCAACTATGTAAAGAACAAAGTATTTCAGAAGAATATTTAATTAATTCAGATCTAGGATGTGTTATTTTTGTGTTCCCTTTATTTTTTTGAGCAGTGTGTATATATATATATATATATATATATATATATATTTTTTTTTTTTTTTTCTTCAAGTGTAAAAATCCTCCTTCCTTGATAAAAAAAAAAAAGATAATTACTCTTACCGGTAATTGGATTTTCAGTATAGCCTCCACAACGGCACTTCAGCAGGAGGGTACCCCGCCCCCAGGGACAGGAAACGACGTAGAAAGCAGAAGTTTAAAATGCCTCCTCCCCATTACCTTCTCCAGCAAGTACCAAAGGAACCAGGATGATGCTGAAGAAGTAACCTTTTATTTGTAGGGCGATATGAATAAAGTTATTATAGACAAAAGAATACAAGCAAACAAGGGGTGGGAAAAAAACAGTGCTGTTGAGGTTATACGGAAAATCCAATTACCGGTAAGAGTAATCATCTTTTCCGTATGCCTCCCATAACGGCACTTCAGCAGGAGGAAAAAAGGAATCCATTAGGGGGGGGGGGGGGGAGACTGCCGCTGACAGGACTTTTCGTCCGAACGACAAATCCGAATTGGACTGAACGTCCAACCTATAGTGGTTGAAAAAGGTGGAAGGATTTAACCATGTAGCGGCTTGGCAGATCTAAGACAAGGAGGCGGATTCTCCCCAAGAGGTGGAAATCGCTCTGGTTGAATGGGCTTTTAAACCCTCTGGAGGCCATTGCAATGGTATAGGCCATTGCAACGGTCATTCTTATCCAGCGTGGCTATAGTAATTTTTGATGCTGCCTGCCCCCTATTTTGGCCTGCATACTGGACCAGAAGACGGTCGGATTTTCGCAGTCCTTTTGTGGCTTCCAGATAGACAAGTATGCATCTGTGTACATCCAGATGGTGGAAACGTCTTTCTTTTGAAGATTTTGCCCGTGCGCAGAAGGTGGGTAAGGAAATCTCCTGTTGGCAGTGGAATTTTGAGAATACCTTTGGTAAGAATGAGGGTTCATGTCTTAATATAATTCTGTCGTCAAGGATGGATAGGTATGGAGGTCTGCATGAAAGAGCCTGGATCTCTCCCACTCTCCTAGCTGAGGTGATAGCTATGAGAAAAGCAGATTTAAAAGGACAGCAACCTTAGGGGGATTGACTCAAGAGGTTCAAAAGGGATGGTCCATAAGGACGGAAAGGACCAAATTAAGGTCCCAAGGCAGAACCGTAGATCTAATAACTGGGTGAAGTCTGCTGGCTCCCTTTATGAACCTCTTGACCACATCCAAATCCGCCAATCTCATATCCAAGAAGGTACTAAGGGCTGAAATCTGGACCTTGATGGTACTGACACGAAGACCTTTATCTAGCCCCTTCTGAAGGAAGTCTAGGATTACCCTCATATCTGGGGGAAGAGTGGGATTCCAGGATTCCTTGGCAAATGAAAGGAAGGTTTTCCAAACATCTGTAAAGAATAAATCAAGGCAACTGGACTTACTGTAGATTTCTTGAAAACATTTAACTCGTTCTTCCAACGAGCTTTCTCAATTCTGAGTGACTGTACAAGAATTCTCTGGGAATAAATATGTAACTGAATCAACATCTGGTAATTATACCCAAGTACGTGTTTTGGATAAGGAGGCCGATTGGTACAAACGAGGTGTAAAAGAGGCCATCTACGTAAAAATGGAGAAGCAAAGCTTGAATAGAGGCGGGAAGGTTAGACATCTATTGTCTGCCACATACAATGCTGTCTTGACACCTTTTTCTGGGAAGTCTTTATCACCTACTGACTCCAATTAGGATAATGGAATCAACACCTTTGACCCCATGCTGGGTATGACCTCTGACCCCATGCTGGGTATAAATACCAGATGTTGATTCAGTTTCATATTTTTTCCCAGAGAATTCTTGCACAGTCACTCAGAATTGAGAAAGCTCGTTGGAAGAACAAGTGAAACGTTTTCAAGAAATCTACAGTACGTCCAGTTGCCTTGATTTATTCTTTACAGATATACCATGTGAAGGACTTTTATGCAATTGCCTATATGTTTCAGTTTAATTCTCTCCCTGCTATTTTAAGGTCTATATTGTCGGTTCCGAATGTCAAGAATGAATGTATTCGTGTACCGAACAGAGATGTTGAGATTATGTTTGTATGTGGGATAGAAAGTACTTTTCTAAAATTGTTAAAAATTGTAAATGTTCTGGCCAGCAGATAATTGAGCTGTGTGTATTGTTAAAACTCACTTATCTAGCCTGGCCCAGAGGAGGAGTTTTAGGATAATTGAGCTGTGTGTATTGTTAAAACTCACTTATCTAGCCTGGCCCAGAGGAGGAGTTTTATGCTGCATAAATTGTGAGTTCTGTGTACCAGTAAATCAGTCTTGTTCCAGCATTAAGTTTTGACTCATGTGTGGATTATTTGGCGATTCCAGGGATATTCCTACTCGTGGAATATTGGGTGATTTTCTTTTATGGGAAGAAGGGAATGCTTGACGGGGATATTTTCTACTACCGTCCCAACTGGTTGGCAGCAGCGGGATTTTCCCTTCTACTTTCCTTTACACCAGGATTCCAAGCAGACACTGGGAACAGTGAATGGAAGGCTGGTACACCCTGCTTAAAAGAAATACACTGAAAGAACTACTTGAAATCCGTGGAAGGATTGCTAGCAACAAAACCAAGTGGCTCATTATAGCAGAATTAATGGAGCTAGACCAGGAGAACTTGGTTGCAGCAACGCCAGCAGTACAAGAGATGGGGACACCAGTGATTCAGGAGGAGGAATCACCAGCCAACAAGGCAATGAGAGAGAAGCTAGCATGGTTCGGTCCGAACCCAACGGCGGATGTGGTGCTGAAAGTGATGAACCTGTTAGCGGAGGAGGCTAAACAAATAAGAGACGCAGAGCTACAGTTAAAATTGGCAGCAGTCCAACAAGCAGCCGCACATTCTCCAAACAGTGAGTACAGTACAGCAGACACGAGGAAGATTCAGTTTAGCGCTTTTAAAACTTTTGATGAAAAAGACTGAAATTGATAATTACCTGGCAGATTTTGAGCGACAATGTAACCTGCACCGAATAGATAGAGGAGAGTGGGTCTCAATATTGTCAGGCAAACTGTCAGGCAAAGCTTCTGATGCTTTCCGGACCGTGCCAGAGCAGGAGATCCATAGCTACGCCAGGGTTAAAGAAGTGCTCCTGGCTCGTTATGCAGTAACCCCAGAGTCCTACCGACAAAAGTTCAGGGACTCACACAAAACCACGAAAGACTCTTACGTGGAATGGGCATGCCAGTTATCCCTGTCGGCCTCTAACTGGGTCAACAGCAGCCAGGCCACCACCGCAGAGGACATTTTGCAACTAATGCTCCTGGAACAATTTTACGATCACATCCAGACGGATGTCAAAGACTGGGTGAGAGATCGCAGGCCCATGACTCTACCAGAGGCCGCTAAGTTGGCGGATGAATATGCGGATACTCGCAAGACGAACCCGGTCACACCACGGGTACAACCTCCACGACCAACGGTGCCCTCACACCCACCAGCCGCTAGATACCAACCTCCTAACAGACTGGTGACATCTAGCCCTCGCTATCCACGCCAGGAGGACAATGAACAATGCTGCTTCCGGTGCAAACAGCTGGGTCACTACAAGCAGAATTGCCCCATGGACAACAACACCAGGTCAAATTGGTCTCGACCTAGGTACCGCCCACCAGCAGCAGCCCATTGTGTAGACTCAGCTTGGGATCCCCAGGAACTGGGTCAGGAAGAACCATTGGGCACCCTTTACGAAGCCCTCATGGTACAATCTGTTATTACGGACAACAGGAAACACCATTGTCAGCTGGTTATGGTTAACGGAAAAACCGCCCGGGGATTAAGAGACAGTGGGGCAACCATCACGTTGGTACAAAGACACCTTATTAAGGCATCAGAGAAACCGGGGAAATCAATTGCTGTGAGAGTGGCAGGGGGGGCAGTATACCATATTCCTACTGCACAGGTACACCTAGACTGGGGTGCGGGAGCTGGCAATGTTCATGTGGGCGTCATGAAAGACTTACCTTCTGAAGTCATCTTGGGCAACGACATTGGCCCCCTGACTTCGGCGTTCGCCTCTACCCCCGCTCAGGAGGCCCACGCAGTAACCACCAGAGCACAAAGTCGCGCTGCCGAGAGCCATCCGCTTCCTACTGAGACCCAGGTAAGCCAACCCAACCTACCCTTGACTGTAGAACCCCTACCCTGGGACACCCCAGAGGACTTTGGGCGGGAGGTGACCGGAGACCCTTCCCTCAGAAAGTATCGAGAGAAAGCCAGGAGGGGCCAAGGGGGGGGTTAGAGAAGGAGCAATTTATCTGGGAGAAAGGCCGCTTGTACAGGCTCACCGAGACCCGGGGTAATACACCAAGGCCTAAGCAAAAACGCCAGCTGGTAGTTCCCCGGAAATACCGGCAGGAGTTATTGAGGATTGGGCACGACATACCCTTGGCAGGCCATTTGGGAATACGCAAGACAGGGTATCAGATAACCCAGAACTTCTTGTGGCCTGGGGTGTCCGACGACGTCAGGGCGTATTGTCAAACGTGCGAGGTATGCCAACGTATAGGTAAAAAGGGAGACCACCCAAAGGCTAAACTAGTTTCCATGCCCATTATTGAAGAACCGTTCACAAGGGTAGCCGTGGACATTATAGGGCCCCTGGCCCAACCTAGCCGTTCCGGCAAGCGGTATATACTCACCATAGTAGACTACGCCACCCGTTAGCCCGAAGCGGTAGCTCTCTCTAACATACAGGCTGAGACCGTAGCAGAGGCCCTAGTTAAAGTATTTTCCCGAGTAGGCTTTCCCAAGGAGGTTCTGTCCGACCAAGGTACCCAATTCACGGCCGAGGTAACCCAGCAGATATGGAAAACCTGTGGAGTTAAATCCCTGACTAGCTCCCCATACCATCCCCAGACTAACGGCCTGTGCGAGCGCTTCAACGGAACGCTAAAGCAAATGTTGAAGTCGTTCACGGGGGCATACAAGGATTGGGAGCGATTCCTGCCACACCTTCTCTTTGCCTACCGAGAGGTGCCGCAGGAATCGACCGGATTCTCACCTTTCGAACTTCTCTATGGGAGGCGGGTGAGGGGGCCCTTAGATCTCAAAGATAACTGGGAGGGGCAGACAGAGATTGAGGGGACCCCGGTTGTACCTTATGTCCTGGAGCTGAGGGACCGCATGGAGGAATTAGCCCAGACAGTGCGAGAGAACCTCCAGGCGGCCCAACAGCACCAGAGGGTATGGTATGACCGACGGGCTAGGCACCGGAGCTTTCAGATAGGCCAAAAGGTCATGGTATTAAGGCCGGTCCGAACAGACAAGCTCCAGGCCGCCTGGCAGGGCCCCTATAAAGTTATAGGACAGATATGCGACACTACCTACACAATAGCCAGTTGCGAGGATGAAGATGTGAAACGAACCTTTCACATCAACATGCTCAAGGCCTATCAGGAACGGGCAGAGGAGGTAGCCGCTATCTGTGCACCAGCAGGAGAAGACACAGAGACCCTACCCCTTCCTGACCTATTGGGCAGTAACGAAGGTATGACCCAGATAAAGAAAGTCCAGCTAGGTGAACAGTTGGAGCCGCAAGAGCGGGCTCAAGCTGTCTGCTTACTAGAAACAAAACAGGCCACATTCTCTCAGGAGCCTGGATACACACTCCTAGCCATACACAAGGTAGAGACTCCAGGACAGGCACCCCTGAGACAGCCTCCCTACCGTATCCCCGAAGCAGTCCGGGAAGGGATGCGGAAGGAAATAGATGAGATGCTTCGGCTAGGCGTAATCGAACCCTCAGAAAGTCCTTGGGCCTCGCCAGTAGTCTTAGTGCCAAAGAAGGATGGGACAACCCGCTTCTGTGTAGATTACCGGCGCCTCAACGACAAGACAGTTACGGACGCCTATCCGATGCCACGGATGGACGAGCTGCTTGACCGTATCTCTGCAGGGAAGTATCAGACCACAATAGACCTATGCAAGGGATATTGGCAGATTCCCCTAGCAGAAGATGCCATACCCAAGTCGGCCTTCATCACCCCGTTCGGCCTATACCAATTCCGGGTTATGCCGTTCGGGATGAAGAACGCCCCGGCCACCTTCCAACGGATGGTGGATCAGTTACTTAGGGGTCTCCAGAGCTTTGCATGCGCTTACCTGGATGACATCGCCATCCACAGCGATACCTGGGAAGCGCACCTAGAGCACGTAGGGGTAGTATTAGATAGGATCAGGGGGGCCGGGCTGACCCTGAAACCCGACAAATGTCACTTGGGTATGGCGGAGGTACAATATTTGGGCCATCGAGTAGGATGTGGTAAGCAACAGCCGGAGCCGGCTAAGATCGAGGCCGTTGCCAATTGGCCCACTCCCCACACCAAGACACAAGTCATGGCTTTCTTAGGCACAGCCAGCTATTACAGACGCTTTGTACCCGACTATAGCGCCCTGGCCAAACCCCTGACCGACTTGACCAAAAAGAAGCTACCCCGACAAGTCCTGTGGTCCCCGGAATGCGAGGTGGCTTTCCAAGCACTAAAGACTGCTCTGGTTAATGCTCCGGTGTTGGTTACCCCAGATCCTAACAAAAGATTTATTGTCCACACAGACGCTTCAATGTTTGGACTGGGGGCAGTACTAAGCCAGATCGGGGAGGATGGAGGAGAGCACCCGGTGGCATACCTGAGTCGGAAGCTGTTGCCAAGGGAGGTCAGTTATGCCACCATTGAAAAAGAGTGTTTGGCCTTGGTATGGGCACTCAAAAAGCTCACACCTTACCTTTATGGCCGGGCGTTCACTCTCATCACCGATCACAACCCCTTGGTGTGGCTTAACCGGGTTTCAGGGGACAACGCCCATTTGCTACGCTGGAGCTTGGCCTTACAGCCCTATAACTTTACGATTCATTATCGCCCAGGCAAGCAAAACGGGAATGCCGATGGATTGTCACGCCAAACGGATTTAACCTCGGACTAAAAGCTCTGAACCTGTCAACCCTACTGGACCAGGAAAGGTACAACAGGGAGAAAAAGGGGGGCCATTGTGAAGGACTTTTATGCAATTGCCTATACGTTTCAGTTTAATTCTCTCCCTGCTATTTTAAGGTCTATATTGTCGGTTCCGAATGTCAAGAATGAATGTATTCGTGTACCGAACAGAGATGTTGAGATTATGTTTGTATGTGGGATAGAAAGTACTTTTCTGAAATTGTTAAAAATTGTAAATGTTCTGGCCAGCAGGTAATTGAGCTGTGTGTATTGTTAAAACTCACTTATCTAGCCTGGCCCAGAGGAGGAGTTTTATGCTGCATAAATTGTGAGTTCTGTGTACCAGTAAATCAGTCTTGTTCCAGCATTAAGTTTTGACTCATGTGTGGATTATTCAGCGATTCCAGGGATATTCCTACTTGTGGAATATTGGGTGATTTTCTTTTATGGGAAGAAGGGAATGCTTGACGGGGATATTTTCTACTACCGTCACATACCATGACCTGGATAAATGAGCACCTTCACAGACATGAAGGTTTTCCAAGTTCTCCAGTAGATATTGGAAGTTACTTGCTTTCTGCTAGAGAGCAGGGTGGAGATAACTGCATCAGAGAAGCCCCTGCACTTCAAAATGTAGCGCTCAAATTCCACGCTGTCAATTTTAGTCTGCAGATTGCCGGATGCCAAGCTGGGCCCTGATGGAGAAGGTCTGGAGACTGTGGAAGGGTCCAGAAGTACCCCTTGGAGAGGTTCAGAAGGAGAGAGAGCCAAGGCCTTTTGGACCAGTATGGTGCCACTAGGATGACATGGGCTCCTCTATTATCTTTGCCAGAACCTTTGGTATGAGCTGGAAAGGGGTGGGGGGGGGACACACAGAGCAGACCCAACGGCCATGGACCCGCTAAGGCATCCACTCTCACCGGATGATCCTTCGCCGAGAGGGAATAGAAAAAGTCCACCGGTTTGTTCTTTTGGGAAGCAAAATGGTCTACTATTGGGACTCCCCATTTGCTGCAGATGTTCGCAGCATGAAACCGTTTAGATGTTAAAATGCGAATATTTTATTTAAAGTAGAGCAATGTACAATTAGCATTTTTAATGACTATTTATCTATTTATTATCCAGGTATGTGGAGCTAAATGTTCACAGCTCCGAATATTACCGGAAGTACAAACAGGAAATTCCAAGTTTTCTAACGAATTGCCCAAGGGAAATAATCAGCCACATTATGCAGAGAATGGATAGCACACTGGATCTAACCAGCATTGTGTGAGTGTGGACAGAACTAGTGGACAGTTAGACTCAAAGGCAAAACATACACCGTGAATTCAGGAGGGTAAACTCCACTCTGCACGTGTGAAGACTGGGGAAACTTTGTACTTCCATGTAAACACATATGCTGCATTCTAAAATTCCTCCGTGAATGGGGACGGCACAGACCGAGTCTTACACTCACAACCCACTGTTTTCACTGGACACAGTGTTTTTCAAAAGAAGTAAACAAGGAGACATTTCAGGGCCAGACCCATTTTCTAAACTTAAAATTACCACCTGCAGAAGATAAACTGGACCTAGCACCTCGTCGGGGAGCATTGCGAACAACAAAAATCAGAAATTGTCATATACTTAACTAGTAGACTCCTTGTATCGGATAAAAGAGGTTTGCGATTTAAATAAAGCAGAGGAGGACCTGGAGAGATTGGTCACCAGTGTAAAGGTTTACCATGGTTAGGGCCCTTTCACACAAGCAAGTTTTCCGCGCGGGTGCAATGCGTGACGTAAACGCATAGCACCCGCTCTGAATCCTGACCCATTCATTTCAATGGGTTTGTGCACATTTTTTCTCACGCATCAGCTCTGTGTTGCGTGAAAAACGCAGCACGTTCTATATTCTGCGTTTTACACGCAGCCCCGGCCCCGTAGAAGTGAATGGGGCTTCAGTGAAAAACGCATTGCATCCGCAAGCAAGTGCGGATGCAATGCGTTTTTCACTGATGGTTGCTAAGAAGGTGCGAGTTTCACTGAACGCATCCGGACCTAATCCGTCACGCTCAGGTGAAAGAGGCCTTAGAGTCTCCAAAGAGGAAAAAAGGATGCATTCGTGAATTTCGAACCACTGCCATATGGCGGCCAAAACATCCATCTTCTCAAAGAGTTAGTACCAAAGCGGATATGCTTAGGGAAGATGTATGGGATATTGGAGAGAAAAGAACATCCATAAACCAGTTTAGCGCTTTGGACAGTGTATCGGACAAGACACCTGGAAAATAATAAATGGCATCAAATTAACTTACCGTGATAAGGTAGATATTGAAGGGAACAAGTGGCTTGATGGCAAACAATTACTTTGTCAATATCTCATTTCTGTTCAATTCCCTCATGTGCTCGGTCTATTTGACACGTTGCTCTTGGCACATACCGTAATAAAGTCGGCCAAGCTACCCAAAAAGAAAACATTAATTCAGGAGCACATTGGCTGGTATCTCCTGGATGTCAGTGTATGACTCGCTAAAAACTACTGTCACAAACACAAAAAAAAAAAAAAAATGATTTGCATACATTTTTTTTTAAAGGTGAATACTCAGTGCTTAACATTCCAAAAACAAAAAGGTGCAAATGACTGTGAGCAATAGCAAATGCGGTTTGTTTGGCGTATGGAATGAGGTTGAGCGATGTGGTCTTTGACCAAAGTAAAATGCGAGCTCATGTTTACCGCCTTGAGACCAAGAAATTTTGATGTTCCCCCATTCAATGCTGGCAAAATCACGCGCACCAATTTATAATAAATAAATAAAAATTACACTAAGCACCTATTGCTGATGTCAGCTTTACAACCCTAAAGATCAAATGGTGGAATGCTCAGCTTGTGGAATGTGGTACCACGTTCAGTGTGTTTGAGTCGGCCAACTATCTTCTTGCACTAAAAATTATATATATATATATATATATATATATATATATATATATATATATATATATATATATATATACACACACACACACATACACATATACACACACATACATACAACAAATTTAACCACTAAACAAACTCAGGCTGAGAACATTGCAATGCCACTGCCACAGAGGCCCCCTAGAATAGGGAGATGGGTTACTGTAGGTTCTGGTAGACTGAGAGTTGTGGATAGAAGGCATGTCCCACAGTCTGTGGCTCTCCATAATTCATTTGCAGCACTTTCAGAGTGCAAGAGCAACATGGAGGATGGCTCAAGCACAGTGGGTGAGAAACAATCATCTCCCATGCCTAAAGTATGTAAGACTGCAGCCAAAGACAAAAAGGAGAAGGTGAGGATTGATAGTAAGCAGCTGTTGGTGGGCGATTCCATCATAAGAGGTGTGAAGTTTGAGGAGAATGGTGAGAATATATATTTGCAACAAATGTGGTACTTCCTAATTGAAGTGTGTATGGTAAATCCATGTTATTACCCACAGAGGGTTACCAAATGTTATATATTGCATGTAATTAACCGTTTTATTTATAACCACCGCTGTTCCCAGAAACCCAGTAGTGAATTTTTTAAGTAAATTTCGTGTTATGTTTTTCTTGTATTTTTACTCTTTAATTTCTAATTACTCTTTTTTGCTCCCGTTGTGAATGTGATTGCTGCTGTTATACCAAAATGTCCTCACTGAGGGACAATAAAGGGATTTTCTTATTATGATTATAAAAAATAAATAAAAATCAGTGTATTTCTAATTATAAAAAAAAAGTAAATAATTTCTTCTAAAAAATAGCACATAGGGACTTTTAGATTTAGTTTACAATAACTATATGCTGGCACACTTTTGCATGCCATCATATTGTGGTTGTGCATAAAGAAAGTAACCAGTGCGTAATGACCTACAGTTCCAGCGATGATGGCATAGGACATGTGTCATTATAGAAGAGGATAGTCTGTGGGTGCGAACACACGTTACAGAAATGCAGATTTTCTTTCAGCAAGTCTATTAGCATGTTGTCACGGGGTAATGTGGATAACAGGTACACCAGATAGACAGCATAGGATAACAGTCTAGGCCTAGAAGCTAGTGAGGGAGAGATGGTTACCTCCTAGCATTCCCTGAGTCTCTCCCCGACTCCTGACCGTATGTGCAAGCCCTGATGGTGGACGAACACATACACTCGTACCTAGACCCTGCTAATACTGTAGCAAACCCTAGATTAGGGAACGGGGAATGAGACTGCCGGTACCTTCCACAGTGAAGGGGCCAGCGTCTCCCTGAGACCTAGACTGATACAAACACAGAGAAAAAGCAGAACTTAGCTTGGGAAGAGTGAGGAACAAGGGATCCACAAACAACCAGCAGGAACTCCAGAAGGAAATATCTACCGCATGGTGAGAAGTCATAGGCAGACTGAAATAGAGCCTCTAACCAGCAAACGAGCAGAACCTGTGGAGAGGTGGGATCCCGCCCACAACCACAAACTGAAAGGAAACACCTAGAACTGTCAGATAGACTCACGTGCAGCAAGTCTATCTGATCTTCTCAGATCTCTCACAGGGCCAGCAGTGACACATGTGAAACTCTGCAGCACTTCTGAAACATGTTCACATCCCATGTCAGTGAAAATTGTGAGTAATGGGTGCAGCACTTAGATGTGGGACTGGTAAATGCCTGGCCATATGTGGCATAAATGGTATTCAATGGAAATTTTGTATGACAACTAGGTAAATTGTAAAGCACTGCCTAAACTAACATTCACAAGATTGTTTCACCTAACCTGAAATAGGTGATGGCTGGCCAGGCAGAATAGAGTCTATAAAACAAGTCTGAAAGGGTCAGGCAGGAGCAGTGTCTGAATACAGGCCAAGGTAGTCAGTCATCTAGTCAGGGCCGGGAGCCGGGTCAGGAGCGGGATATCCGAATAGGGATTATAGGTCAAAGAACAGGAACACAAGCCGGGGTCAGGTACACGGATAAATAGAATGTCTCCCTCTTATTAGAACATGCACTTTCCTTATAAATATCAGAAAGGGAGCACACGCCACCCTACGGGCAGACACTGCGGCCTCAGTTGTAGCAAGTGCATGTGTATCTCAGCATGGAGGAGCGGTGAACAGACAGCATGTATGGACGCTAACAGGGTTACTGTGTCTGCTGGGAGCAGTAGTACACTGGCTGGCACACACTGCCGGTATTACATAAATATAGCTGTCTTTGAAT